>NC_072422.2:34592500-34892500 GCF_028858775.2 Pan troglodytes
AGGAAAATATTCTGAAAGTACATGGAGGTATTGGCTGCACAGAGGTATGAATGCAATAAACCCCCCTGAGGTATTCCGTTTACAATGATTGATTTCATTATGTAAACCTCACCTTTTTTTTTTTTTTTAAGCGAGAAAAAGAGGGCGGGGCATGGTGGCTCACGCCTGTCATCCCAGCACTTTGGGAGGTTGAGGCGGGTGGATCACCTGAGGTCAGGGGTTCGAGACTAGCCTGGCTAACATGGTGAAACCCCGTCTCTACTAAAAATACAAAAAATTAGCTGGGCGTGGTGGTGGGCGCCTGTAATCCCAGCTACTCGGGAGGCTGAGGCAGGAGAATCACCTGAACCCGGGAGGCGGAGGTTGCGGTGAGCCGAGATCGCACCATTGCACTCCAGCCTGGGCAGCAAGAGCAAAACTCTATCTCAAAAAAAAAAAAAAAAAAAAAAAAAAAGAGAGAGAGCGAGAGAGAAAGAGAAAGACATAAGAAAAAATAACCATGCAATACCCCTTGTCTCACTTCCTCATTCTGGGCTATAAACACTCTTCGCGGGACCCTTTTCGAGCTGCACGGGAATTAGGAGGTTGTCTGTCACGCTCACCGGAAGCAAAGGAAAGGGAGTTTCTGAAACCTCCACCACCAAATACCCAGCTGAGGTGCGGCTGACTGGCTTCCTTCACCCCATGCAACTCACTTCTAAGTAAACACACCTTCATTTGCCGTTTCTAAGCACTCATGCAAATGACTGACGGTCCACATTCCTGCAGGCAGGGTCCAAGTGCATTGACTTCCTGCAGACAAATGCAGAGTGTCCTCCAGCCTGTGACTTTGATGCCAAGGTTCCTGCTGATGCCAGGGTGACAGTGGTTGCAACCCGTGTTCCATGCTGGGTACTCAATGATCTTAGGGTTTGTCCATATTGGGACGGATAAAAGTGGAGCATAAGGATTACACTGTACCATAAGAGAGGGGTGATGGGGGATCAGAGAGAATATTGGGGACCAGAGATATTATTGGGGACAGAGAGAATATTAGAAATCAGAGAGGATAAAGGCCGGGCATGGTGGCTCACGCCTGTCATCCTAGCACTTCGGGAGGCCAAGGCGGGCGGATGACGAGGTCAGGAGATGGAGACCATCCTGGCCAATATAGTGAAACTCCGTCTCTACTAAAATACAAAAATTAGCTGGACGTGGTGGCGCATGCCTGTAAACCCAGGTCTGTAATCCCAGCTACTCAGGAGGCTAAGGCAGGAGAATCCCTTGAACCAGAGAGTTGGAGGTTGCAGTGAGCTCAGATTGCACCGCTGCAGTCCAGCCTGGCGACAGTGTGAGACTCCGACTCAAAAAAAAAAAAAGAAAGAAAAATCAGAGAGGATATTGGGGACCAGGGTGATGATTGGGGGCCAAGGAGATGATTGGGGGCCAAAGAGGTGATTGGGAACCAGGGAGATAATTAGGTACCAAGGAGATGATTGGGGATCAAGGAGATTATTGGGGACAAGGGAAATTATTGGGAACCAGGGACATTTGGGGGTACTATGGAGATTATTGGGGACCAAAGACAATATTAGAAATCAGAGAAAATATTGGGGATGAGGGAGATTATTGTGGATCACGGAGATAATTGGGAGCCAAGAAGATGATTGAGGACCAGAGATAATATTAGAAATCAGACAGAATATTGGAGACCAGGGAGATTATTAGAGAACAAAGAGATGACTGAGGATCAGAGAGAATATTGGGATCAGAGAGATTATTGGGGATCAGGGAGAGGATTGGGGACCGGAGAAATTATTAGGGACCAAGGAGATAATTGAGGATCAGAGATAATATTGGGGATCAGAGAGATTATTGGGGATCAGAGAGATGATTGGGGACCAGGGAGAATATTGGGGATCAGGGAGATTATTAGAGGCTAAGAAGATGATTGGGGACCAGAGAGAATATTAGGGACCAGAGAGACTATTGGGGACCAGAGAGATTATTAGAGACCGAGGAGATGATTGGGGATCAGAGAGAATACTTGGGAACAGAGATAATGTTGGAAACCAGGGACATTATTGGGGTTAAGAAGATGATTGAGGACCAGAGACAATATTAGAGATCAGAGAGAATATTGGAGACCAAGCAGATGACTGGGGACCAGAGAGAATATTGGGATCAGAGAGATTATTGGGGATCAGAAAGATGATTGGGGACCAGAGAGATTATTAGGGACCAAGGACATAATTGAGGATCACAGAGAATATTGGGGACCACAGAGATTATTGGGGGTCAGAAAGATGATTAGGGACCAGAGAGATTATTAGGGACCAAGGTGATAATTGGAGATCAGAGAGAATATTGGGGACCAGAGAGATTATTGGGGACCAGAGAGATGATTGGGGACCAGAGAGATTATTAGGGACCAAGGTGATAATTGGAGATCAGAGAAAATATTGGGGACCAGAGAGATGATTGGGGACCAGAGAGACTATTGGGAACCAGGGAGATTTTTGGGGACCAGAGAGATTATTAGAGATCAAGAAGATGATGGGGATCAGGGAGATTATTAGGGACCAAGTATATGATTGGGGATCCGAGAAAATATTGGGAACCAGGGAGATTTGGGGGAGATCAGAGACAATATTAGAAATCAGAGAAAATCTTGGGGACCAGGGAGGTGATTGGTAACCAGAGAGATGATTAGGGACCAAGGGGATGATTGTGGATCTGAGAGAATATTGGGGAACAGAGATAATGTTAGAAACCAGGGAGGTGATTGGGAGCCAAGAAGATAATTGGGGATTAGAGACAATATTAGAAATCGGAGAGAATATTGGAGACCAAGGAGATGACTGGGGACCAGAGAGAATACTGGGACCAGAGGGATTATTGGGAATCAGAAAGATGATTGGGGACCAGAGAGATTATTGGGAACCAGAGAGAATATTGGGATCAGAGATATTATTGAAGATCGGAGAGAATATTGGGGAGCAGGGAGATTATTGGGGACCAGAGAGAATATTGGGGACCAGAGAGAATATTGGAATCAGAAAGATGATTGGAGACCAGAGAGATTATTAGGGACCAAGGAGATAATTGGAGATCAGAGAGAATATTGGGGAGCAGGGAGATTATTAGGGACCAGAGAGATTATTGGGGACAAGAGAGAACATTGAGACTCAGAGAGAATATTGAGGCTCAGAGAGAATATTGAGATCTCAGAGATTACTGGGGATCAGGGAGGTGATTGGGGACCAGAGAGATTATTAGGGACCAAGGAGATGATTGAGGATCAGAGAGAATACTGGGGAGCCAATAGATTATTGGGGACCAGAGGAATATTGGGGATCAGAAATATTATTGGGGACCAGAGAGATTAGGGACCAAGGAGATGATTGGGGACCACAGAGAATATTGGGGATCTGAGAAAATACTGAGGACCAGGGAGATTACTGGGGGCAGGAAGATTATTGGGGGCCAAGGAGATGATTGGGGATCAGGAAGATTATTGCAGACCAGATAAAATATTGGGGCTTAATGGAAGTATTGGAAATTAGACAGGCTTTGGGAGTTAGGCAGGATTTGGGGGACTAGAGAGATTTTGGGGAACCAGAAAGAGTACTGGAGACTGGAAAGATTATTGTGAACTACAGAGAATATTGAGGATTAGAGAGAATATTGGCGGCCAGGGAGAACCAAACAGATTTGAGGGGACTGGAGAGATTTTAGGGAACCAGAGAGAAGATTGGGGACAAACAAGATGATCAGGGCCCAGCAAGGATATTGAGGATCAGGGAGACCATTGGGCCCAGCAAGAATATTAAAGACCAGAAAGATTTTGGGGAACCAGACAGGTTTTGGGGGATAGGGAGCTTTTGGGGAATCAGAGAATATTACAGACCAGAGAGATTTTTTTTATTATATATATTAAATATTTAATATTTTATTTTATATATATATATATTTGAGATGGAGTCTCGCTCTGTCACCCAGGCTGCAGTGCAGTGGCACGGTCTCAGCTCACTGCAAGCTCCGCCTCCCGGGTTCACGCCATTCTCCTGCCTCAGCCTCCCGAGTAGCTGGGATTACAGGCACCTGCCACCATGCCTGGCTAATTTTTGTATTTTTAGTAGAGACAGGGTTTCACCACGTTGGCCAGGATGGTCTCGAACTCCTGACCTCAGGTGATCCACCCATCTCAGCCTCCCAAAGTGCTGAGATGATGGGCGTGAGCCACCGCGCCCGGCCAAGATTATTTTTATTTATTTTTTATTTTTTTTTGAGATGGAGTTTCGCTGTTGTTGCCCAGGCTGGAGTGCAGTGACGAAATCTCGGCTCACTGCAACCTCCGCCTCCCAGGTTCAAGCAATTCTCCCGCCTCAGCCTCCTGAGTAGCTGGGATTACAGGTGCGCACCACCATGCCCAGCTAATTTTTGTATTTTTAGTAGAGATGGGGTTTCACCATGTTGGCCAGGCTGGTCTCGAACTCCTGACCTCAGGTGGTCTGCCCACCTCAGCCTCTTAAAGCGCTGGAATGACAGGCGTGAGCCACCACGTGTGGCCGAGAGATTACTAAGAACCAGAAAATATTGAGGACCAGGGAGAATATTGGGGGCCAGATATTACTGGAAACCAGAGACACTTGTGAAGATTGAACTTCCCTTAAATCTTCTGAGACCTCGCTTGGGTCTGAGTATGCTTCCTGTTAACATTACCTGGCCCCACAGGCTCAGGCAGAAGGACCCTGACACCAGGCTTCTTCTCTGCCCGAGCTCAACAGACTCACTCACTGCAGATCCTCTTTTCCCACTGAAATTAGTTTCCATTTTGCTCAGAGCCCTCAGATGACTTCCTTAATACCTTCCAGTTCATCCTGAGACTCTGGAGGGTGGAACAGCAGTCTAAGGCCACGTACTGGGGGCTGCCCACAAGGCACACAGAGGCGGACAAGGTTGGGGGTGTTTGTGGGATGGGGCGGGGGCCCAAGCTGAAGGCGGCTACCACAAAGGACCATAGACGAGGTGGTTTAAAAGCCAGACCTTGATTCTCCTGGAGGCTGGACATCAGGTGTGGACAGGGCTGGTTCCTCCTGAGGCCTCTCTCCTGGGCTTGTAGATGCTGTCTCCTCCCTGTGTCCTCACAGGGCCATCCCTCTGTGTGTGTCTGTGCCCTCATCTCCTCCTCTTATGAGATGTCTTAGTCCATCTCAGGCTGCTATCACAGAATACCATAGACTGGGTGGCTTAGAAACAAGAGACATTGATTCTCCCACAGTCCTGGAGCCTGGAAATCCAAGATTAAGGTGTGGGCAGGGGTGGTTCCTCCTAAGGCTTGTCTCTTTGGCTTGTAGATGCTGTTTTCTCCCTGTGTCCTCACAGGGCCATCCCTCTGTGTGTGTCTGTGCCCTCATCTCCTCCTCTTATGAGGTGTCTTAGTCCATCTCAGGCTGCTATCACAGAATACCATAGACTGCGTGGCTTATACACAACAGACATTGATTGTCCCACAGCCCTGGAGGCTGGAAGTCTGAGATCAGTGAATGGGCAGGGCTGGTTCCTCCTGAGGACTCTCTCCTGGGCTTGTAGATGCTGTTTTCTCCCTGTGTCCTCACAGAGTCGTCCCTCTGTGTGTGTCTGTGTCCTCATCTCCTCTTCTTATGAGGTGTCTTAGTCCACTTCAGGCTGCTATCACAGAATACCATAGACTGCGTGGCTTATACACAACAGACATTGATTGTCCCACAGCCCTGGAGGCTGGAGGTCTGAGATCAGTGAATGGGCAGGGCTGGTTCCTCCTGAGGACTCTCTCCCTGGCTTGTAGATGATGTCTTCCCCCTGTGTCCTCACAGGGTCGCCCCTCTGTGTGTGTCTGTGTCCTCATCTCCTCTTCTTATGAGATGTTCTCATCCATTTCAGGCTGCTATCACAGAATACCATAGACTGGGTGACTTATACACAACAAACGTTGATTCCCCCACAGTCCTGGAGCTGGAGGTCTGAGATCCAGGTGTAGGCAGGGCTGATTCCTCCTGAGGCCTCTCTCCGGGACTTGGAGACGCCGTCTTCTCCCTGTGTCCTCACAGGGTCGCCCCTCTGTGTGTGTCTGTGTCCTCATCTCCTCTTCTTATGAGATCTCTTAGTCCATTTCAGGCTGCTGTCACAGAATACCATAGACTGGGTGGCTTAGAAACGACAGACATTGATTCTCCCACAGTCCTGGAGGCTGGAAGTCTGAGATCCAGGTGTGGGCAGGGCTGGTTCCTCCTGAGGCCTCTCTCCTGGGCTTGGAGACGCCGTCTTCTCCCTGTGTCCCCACAGGGTTGTTCTCTGTGCTTATATTTGTGGGAGAGGGGTGAAGAAGGGAGGAATGGAGGGAGGGAGAGAAGGAGGGAGTACATGGATGCTCTGCGGTCTCTTCCTGTTTTTTTTTGTTGTTGTTTTGTTTTTCTGAGGTGGAGTTTCACTCTTTTTGTCCAGGCTGGAGTGCAGTGGTGCAATCTCCGCTCACTGCAACCTCCGCCTCCCAGGTTCAAGCGATTCTCCTTCCTCAGCCTCCCGAGTAGGTGGGATTACAGGTGCCTGCCACCGCGCCCGGCCAATTTTTAGTACTTTTTTTTTTTTTTAGTAGAGACAGGGTTTCGCCATATTGGCCAGGCTGGTCTCGAACTCCTGACCTCAGGTGATCCACCCCCGCCCCCCGCCCCCCGCCCCTCGGCCTCCCAAAGTGCTGGGATTACAGGCATGAGCCACCATGCCTGGCCCTCTTCCTGTTCTTATAAGGAAATTTGTCTCATCATGGAGCATCTCTGCTGTAAACTCATCTCACCCTAATCTCCCCCAAAGCTCTCACCTCCTGACAGCATCCTGAGGTTTAGGGTTGAAACCTATATATTTTGGGGTGATATAAACCTTCAGACAATAGCAGGGAGTAAGAGCCAGAGGGTATAGGATTTCTTTTTGGGGTGATGAAAATATCCTAAATGGCTGGGTACAGTGGCTCATGCCTGCAACCCCAGCACTTTGGGAGGCCAAGGCGGGTGGATCACGTGAGGTCAGGAGTTCGAGACCAGCCTGGGCAACATGGAGAAATCCCATCTCTTCTAAAAATACAAAATTAGCCAGGTGTGATGGCGGGCACCTGTAGTCCCAGCTACTCGGGAAGCTGAGGCAGGGGAATCGCTTGAACCTGGGAGGCGGAGGTTGCGGTGAGCAGAGATTGTGCCATTGCACTCCAGCCTGGGCAACAAGAGCAAAACTGTCTCAAAAAAAAAAAAAAGAAAGAAAATATCCTAAAATAGACTGCGGAGGTGTTTGCACAACTTAACGTTCTAAACCCAATGAACTGTAGATGGCTGAATTGCATGCTATAGGAATTCTATCTCTACAAAGTTGTTTTTATCTTTAAAAAATAATAATAATAAAAGAAAAGAAAAAGGCAGGTTGGGCGCGGTGGCTGATGCCTGTAATCCCAGCACTTTGGGAGGCCAAGGTGGGTGGATTGTTTGAGGTTAGGAGTTCGAGACCAGCCTGGGCAACATGGTGAAACCCCATCTCTACTAAAAATACAAAAATTAGCTGAGTGTGGTGGTGGGTGCCTGTCATCCCAGCTACTCTACTCAGGAGGCTGAGGCAGAAGAATTGCTTGAACCAGGGAAGCTGAGGTTACAGTGAGCTGAGGTAGCATCACCACACTCCAGCCAGGACAACAGAGCAAGTCTCTGTCAAAGGGAAGGGAAGGGGAGGGGAGGGGAAGGGGAGGGGAGAGGAAGAGAGGGGAAGGGGAGGGGGAGGGGGAGGGAAAGGGAAAGGGAGGGAAGGGAAGGAAAGGAAAAGGGAAGGAAAGGGAAAGAGAAGGAAAGGAAAGGAAGGGAAAGGAAGGGAAGGAAAAGGAAGGGAGGGCAGGAAAGGAAAGGGAAGGGAAGGAAGGGAAGGGAAGGGAAAGGAGGGGAGGAAAGGGAAGGGAAGGGAAAGGAAAAGGAAGGGAAGGGAGGGAAGGGAAGAGAAGGGAAAGGAAGGGAAGGGAAGGGAGGGGAGGAAAGGGAAGAGAAGGGAGGGAAGGGAAAGGAAAAGGAAAGGAAAAGGAGGGGAAGGGAGGGGAGGGAAGGGAAGAGAAGGGAAAGGAAGGGAAGGGAAGGGACAGGAGGAAAGGGAAGGGAAGGGAGGGAAGGGAAAGGAAAAGGAAAAGGAAAGGAAAAGGAGGGGAAGGGAGGGAAGGGAAGGGAAGGGAAGAGAAGGGAAAGGAAGGGAAGGGAAGGGAGGGGAGGAAAGGGAAGGGAAGGGAGGGAAGGGAAAGGAAAAGGAAAAGGAAAAGAAAAGGGAAGGGAAGGAAAGGAAAGAAATGGAAAGGAAAGGAAAAGGAAAAGGAAAGGAAAGGGGCGGGTGTCCATACCAAGCACAGAACCCAGCTATGGTAGGCAGAGAGAAGAGCCAGCCTGAGCAGACATCAGGATTAAACAGAATTGTACTTACCTGTGCAGGTGTTGGATGCGGGAAGATAATCCATCTTGGTTTGCCCTGGATTTATAAGGTATTTTCAGGACACAAGAACTTCAGGGCTAAAAGTGGGACAATTAAAGGAAAATGGGCACAAGTTGTTAGGCTCTGGGTAGTGGATTCAATGGTGCGTACCTGCAAAAGACAGGACCATGTCCTAACCCCCTGGAACCTGGAAACAGGCCTTTGTTTGCTGAAAAAGTCTTTGAAGATGTGATTTAAGGGTTTGGGATGAGATCATCCTGGATTAGGGTGGGCCCAAAATCCAATGACAGGTTCACTTCTGAGAGACAGAAGAGGAGACACAGACACAGAGGAGGAGGCCATGGGGAGACAGAGGCAGAGACTGGAGTGATGGGGCCACAAGCCCAGGGATGCCTGGAGCCCCCAGGAGCTGGGAGAGGCAGGAAGGATCCTCCCTTAGAGCCTCCCAGAAGGAACTGGATACAATTGTAGTGGATTGAATAGTGGCCACCAGAAACATCTGTCCATATCCTAATGCTCAGAGTCTGTAAGACCTTATTTGGAAATAGGGTCTTTGCAGATGTGATTAAGTTAAGGACCTTGAGATTGGATCATTCTGGATTAGAGTGGGCCCAAAATCCAATGACAGCTGTCCTTGTAAGAGACAGAAGAGGAGACACAGACACAGAGGAGAAGGCCACGTGGAGACAGAGGCAGACACTGGAGTGATGCGGCCACAAGCCCAGGATGCCTGGAGCCCCCAGGAGCTTGGAGAGGCAGGAGGGATCCTCCCCTAGAGCCTCCACAGGGAGGATGGTTGATATGGTTTGACTATATCCCCACCCAAATCTCACCTGGAATTGTAATAATCTTCACGGGTCTATGTTTATTGCAGCACTATTTACAAAAGCAAAGACTTGGGACCAATCCAAATGCCCATCAATGATAGACTGGATAAAAAAAAAAGTGGCACATAGACACAATGGAATACTATGCAGCCATAAAAAAGGATGAGTTCATATCCTTTGCAGGGACATGGATAAAGCCAGAAAGTCACTCTCAGCAAACTAACACAAGAACAGAAAATGAAATGCCGCAAGTGGGAGTTGAACAATGAGAACACACAGACACAGGGAGGGGAACATCACACACCGGGGCCTGTTGGGGGCTGGGGGGGCAAGGGGAGGGAGAGCATTAGGACAAATACCCAATGCATGTGGGGCTTAAAACCTAGACAATGGGTTGACAGGTGCAGCAAACCACCATGGCACACGGATACCTATGCAACAAACCTGCACGTTCTGCACATGTATTTCACAACTTAAAGTAAAATTAAATAATAATAATAATAATAATTTCCACATGTGAAGGGCAGGACCAGGCAGAGATAATTGAACCTTATGGGCAGTTTTCTCCCATACTGTTCCTGTGAGAGTAAATAAGTCTCAGGAGATCTGATGGTTTTATAAAGGGGACTTTCCCCTTTTCTCTTGCTTGCCACCATGTAAGACATGACTTTGCTCCTCCTTTGCCTTCCGCCATGATTGCGAGGTCTCCCCAGCCATGTGGAACTGTGAGTCCATTAAACCTCTTTCCTTTATAAATTACCCAGTCTTGGGTATGTCTCTTTTTTTTTTTTTTGGAGATGGAGTCTTACTCTGTTGCCCAGGCTGGAGTGCAGTGGCATGATCTCAGCCCACTGCAACCTCCACCTCCCAGGTTCAAGCGATTCTCCTGCCTCAGCCTCCCGAGTAGCTGGGATGACAGGTACCCACCACCACGCCTGGCTAATTTTTGTATTTTTAGTAGAGATGGGGTTTCACCATGTTGGCCAGGATGGTCTCAAACGCCTGACCTCAGGTGAACCACACACCTCGGCCTCCCAATGCGCTGGGATTACAGGCTTGAGCCACTGCACCCAGCCAGGTATGTCTTTATTAGCAGCGTGAGAACAGACTAATGCCATGGGCCAGCCTGCACCTTAATCTCAGACTCTTCACCTCCAGGACTGGGAGATGATGAATTTCTGTTGTTTAAGTACCCCCAGTGTGGGGTCATTATTTGCTATACCCCCAGGACACTCTTACACAGGAGACCCTGGACAGGAGACCCCCCCCCCAGCCTGGGAGCCTCTTCTCTTTGCTTACATATCTGGTATGATGAGCCCTGGACCAAGGAGCTAGGAAAAAAGGCAGAGGAGCAGGTGGGCCCCCATATCACCGAAGGCAGAACACTTGCTCACCTGGAATTCCAGAAGGACACACCTGGCCATTGTGGGTGTTGTCAGCGAGTGATGTGGGACAGACGAGAGGACTCAGATGAGGGAAGTTATAAGGCAGGAGGCCATGTGTCAATCAGGAAGAACTCTCAGACAACAGACAGCTAAGAGAATCGTGTCTGGAGCCCCAGAAGGGACCCAGCTGGCCATCCGTAGACATGCCGTTGAAGGCAAGTGCTCAGTGCCATCAAGAGAATGGAAGGTGTCAACTTAAAAGCATGAGATTGGTTGGGCAAGGTGTCTCCTGTCTTTCACCCCAGTGCTTTGGGAGGTTGAAGTAGGAGGACAGTTTGAGCCCAGGAGTTGGAGGCTGCAGTGGGCTGTGATCACACCACCGCATTCCAGCCTGGGTGACAGACCGAGATCTCATCGCTAAAAGAAAAAAAAATGACAAGATGTACACATTTGGAGAGGAGAGCTTGATTTGTATAGCCTAACAGGCTGGGAAATGTAGCCTCTGGCAGAGACTAAAAGTAGACATTTCGAAGGAGAAAAGACAGAGATGGGAATTCATGTTGAATGAGATGACCAAGCATACTTGTATTCAACGGGTTACAGGAGGAGCTATGAATTTTAATGAAGGGCATCCTGACACGTGGATACGGGACAAACATGCATGTGGCAGAAGTTCCACATTCACTTGGGGGTAGAGACTTTTAACCTTTCATGTGCCACAATGAGGCTGTCTATATCAAAAGGTGTTTTCTTTTTTTCTTTTCCTTTTCTTTTTGAGACAGAGTCTCACTCTGTCGCCCAGGCTGGAGTGCAGTGGTGCGATCTTGGCTCACTGCAACCTCCGCCTTCCAGCTTCATGCCATTCTCCTGCCTCAGCCTCCTGAGTAGCTGGGACTACAGGCACCTGCCACCACAGCTGGCTAATTTTTTTGTATTTTTTAGTAGAGATGGGGTTTCACTGTGTTAGCCAGGATGGTCTCAATCTCCTGACCCCGTGATCCACCCGCCTTGGCCTTCCAAAGTGTTGGGATTACAGGCAGGAGCCACTGCGCCTGGCCTCTTTTCTTTTTCTTTTTGAGACGGAGTCACACTCTGTTGCCCAGGCTGGAGTGCAGTGACGCGATCACGGCTCACTGCAACCTCCGCCTCCCAGGTTCCAGCAATTCTCCTGCCTCAGCCTACTGAGTAGCTTGGATTACAGGTGCACGCCACCGTGCCTGGCTTAATTTTTGTGTTTTTAGTAGAGATAGGGTTTCACTGTGGTCGCCAGGCTGGTCTTGAACTCCTGACGTCAAGTGATCCACCCATCTCAGCCTCCCAAAGTGCTGGTATTACAGGCATGAGCCACTGCGCCTGGCTGTCAAAAGGGGCTTCCAGAACAGAGAGGCACTGAGTGTGCAGCCTCTGTCAACCATCCAGAACTAGCCCATTGTCAGAGTCTCTTACCAGGAGAAAGTGGCTGAAATTAATCTCTTGTGCAATCAAAGTTGTAGTTATGGCTGGTGGAGCAGGAGATCCGTGAGTGAGCATCTGTGAGCTGGACAAGCTTCACCAGTTTTCATATTGTTCATCTCCAAGCCAGGGCTTGTTCAGCTGCTAGAGAAAAACAAAAAGCTTGTATTAGTGAGGACACTGGTGGTGTTCCTCACAGCTACTCTCCCAGAGTAGTGAGTCCATCACGCTCTAAGCCAGGTGTAGACAGATAGATGAATAGATATAGCTATTCGATGATTGATAGATATTGAGATAGACGGATGAATAGATTAGATGATAGATGATTGATAGCTAGCTATTGAGATAGATAGGTAATACATAGATATAGTTGACAGATTGACAGATATTGAGACAGATAGGTGGTAGATGATAGATGTATAAAGATGATAGATGAGATAGATAGATAGATGATAGATAGAGGATAGTTAGATACATGGTAGATACAATGAATGGATAGATACATAGATGGTAGAATAGATGGATGGATGGATGGATGCATAGATAATATTTACATAGATGGATGGATACATAGATACATAGATGATAGATAGAGAAGATAGATAGATACATACATAGATAGATAGAATGGATAGATACATAGATACATAGATGGTAGATAGATAATAGAGATAGATAGATAGATAGATAGACAGATAGATAGAATGGATGGATACATAGATGATAGATAGATACATAGATAGATACATAGATAGAATAAATGGATGGATGGATGGATGGATGGATAGATAAATACATACAGGATAGACAGATGGATGAATAGATGGATAGATACATACATGATAGATAGATAATAGATACATGATAGATACAATGAATGGATGGATACATAGATACATAGATGATAGAATAGATGGATGGATGGATGGATGGATGGATAGATGGATGAATGGATGGATGGAAGGATGGATGGATACATAGATGATAGACACATACATGGATGGATAGATACATAGATGATAGATAATAGAGATAGATAGAACAGATGAATGGATGGATGGATAGATAAATACATACAGGATAGATGGATGAATAGATGGATAGATACATACATGATAGATAGATAATAGATACATGATAGATACAATGAATGGATAGATACATAGATACATAGATGATAGAATAGATGGATGGATGGATGGATAGATGGATGGATGAATGGATGGATGGAAGGATGGATGGATGGATACATAGATGATAGACACATACATGGATGGACAGATACATAGATACATAGATGATAGATAGATAATAGAGATAGATAGATAGATAGATAGATAGATAGATAGATAGATAGATAGATAGAATAGATGGATGGATGGATGGATGGATGGATGGATGGATGGATGGATGGATAGATGGATGGATGGATAGATAAATACATACAGGATAGATAGATGGATGAATAGATGGATAGATACATAGATGATAGATGGATAGATAGATAGATGGCTAGACAGACAGATACATAGATGATAGAGAGATAAATAGATGGATGGCTAGATAGGTAGATACATAGATGGATACATAGATAACCAATATACAGAGTCTCTCATGTGGGGATAACCGATATGTGGAGTTTCTCAGCCTCAGCACTGCTGACATTTTGGGGCTGGATGACACTCTGTGGCAGGGCCGTCCCGTGCAGTGTAGTGTGTTGAACGGTGTCCCTGGGCTGCACCCACCAGATGCCAGGAGCTCCTCCACCCTGTCGTGACAGCCAGAGATGTCGCTGCTGCCCAGCGTCCCCTGGGGACCACAGTGGCCCCAGTTGAAAACCTTTGATCAACACTCAGCCTGGTTAATGGCAGCATGAACGCCACCTCCCCAGCTGACTGCCTGCAGCTCTGCCAGCCCCTGGGGCTTTCCATGGTTTTAGAGACACTCAGCAATACTGCCAGAACATCAGAGTCTTTTGTGAGGAATCTTATGTAACCTGCCCTAGGCCATTGCTGGATTTTTCCCCTAAACCCACATGTCGGGGGGACAGGGGCATCGTGATGAGAGGTCATCAGGCACACGCCATACGGGGTGAAAGAGGTGGGGTAGGCGGCAGGGAGGTCTCCTGAGGGATGGCGGTGTGGGTCCCGCCTGGTCCCGCCCGGCTGCAAAGACGTGGGGTGTGTGTTGAGTGCCAGACGGGGCTGGCTTGATTCAGGCGTGCCTTTACATGTTATCAGCCGTGGGTCTGACCACGGCCATGCCATGACCTAATAGCTAACCTCAATTTCCTCTTCTGTCAAGTGAGAAAAACCTTTACTTTCCCTCCCGTCACCACAGGGGTGGTGTACCCAGAAGCAGGCTCAAACTCAACATGAAGCTACTCATGAGTGTGGCATGGAGACACGGGAAGTCAGGCAGGGGGGCGGAAATCGCGCGTCGCCAACAGGAGGGGCCGGCACGTGGGGACTCTGCCGGGTGCTGTGACTGGGTACCGTCACGGCCCCGAGCCTCAGTTTAGCAATCCACACAACAGGTATGTCGCCAGTACTGCAGGGACTCATGAGCTACCCCAGCTCCGAACCACCGTCGGCGGTCACCGGGGATATGAGTGACAGCTTTTCTGGCTCAGTGATGATTTTCAGCTAGGAAGGCTTGGGTGGGGTCCTGGCGTGTCTCCTGGGACAACTCATCCAACGAGAGACTCATCCAACGAGAGATGAGGTTGACTTTTTTCCAGGACTCAGGAAGTAGTGGGTGCTGACTGCCAGGTGTTCAAGGACAATGTGGAATGTCAGGTCTCATCTCGTCCGGTGAAATCTAGGGAACTTCATCTTGGACACTCACAGAGAGAGCAAGTGAGGACGCCTGCCCTGATCATGCCTCTGAACTTACACCCTCCTTGCTTGGCTCAGAGGCAGCTGGGGGGTTGCCTGTACGCAAGGGCTTCAGGAGGCTTTTGGAAACAGTAGACCACAGAACTTTTGGGCCCATGAGGACTCCGATTTGAACAAACAGGGACCTGATACCTTGAAACTTGACCAGGTCTGAGTTATTCTTGGTGGCCAGCTCCTAGGACCCCTGAATCCATGTCGCTTCCAACTAAATTGCATCTTAATTTTAGCCATGGGGACTCCTAGGACCCGTCCATTGCCTACAGAAATGAAAATGGCCAGAAAGTGGCCGGGCACGGTGGCTCATGCCTGTCATCCCAGCACTTTGGGAGGCCTAGGTGGGCGGATCACGAGGTCAGGAGATCGAGACCATCCTGGCTAACATGGTGAAACCCCGTCTCTACTAAAAATACAAAAATTAGCCAGGCGTGGTGGAGGGCGCCTGTAGTCCCAGGTACTCGGGAGGCTGAGGCAGAAGAATCACTTCAACTGGGGAGGCAGAGGTTGTAGTGAGCCAAGATTGCGTCACTGCACTCCAGCCTGGGTGACAGAGCAAGACTCCATCTCAAAAAAAAAAAAAAAAGAAAGAAAGAAAGTGGCCAGCAAGTGACAAATGTCCAAAATGTCCAGGGTCCCTCTGAGTCACCGAGCTCATGGTGATGTCGTCAAGATTCTGGTCAACGTGGTAGACACATCTTTACATCCAAACACCTCTCTCTCTCCTCTGCCTTCTTTCTTTCCTGGACTCCTGATACCCCCAGCTCAGGGCTGAAAAGGAAGCGTTTTCTCAATGGAAAGGACCAAGAGGCAGTCTTCTCCCAGAAGAGACATCTCCATCTATAGCCTGGTGGGCCACACCAGTTCTGTCTAGAAGGACACAAACTTCTGTCTTCTTTTGTCTACCCAATTAGCCTCCTGGCTCATCTTAGAAGGGGAAGGGCACAGGGGAGCATGTTTTAAGAAGGAAATTAAGCATCAGGCATGGTGGCTCACACCTGTCATCCCAGCAGTTTGGGAGGCTCAGGCAGGCGGGTCGTCTAAGTTCAGGAGTTCGAGACCAGCCTGGCCAACATGGCAAAACCCCGTCTCTACTAAAAATACAAAAATTAGCCAGGTGTGGTGGCGGGTGCCTGTAATCCCAGCTACTAGGGAGGCTGAGGCAGGAGAATCACTTGAACCTGGGAGGCAGAGCTTGCAGTGAGCCAAGACTGTGCCACTGCACTCCAGCCTGGGTGACGGAGTGAGACTCTGTGTCAAAAAAAAAAAAAAAAAAAAGAAGAGGGAAATTAAGATGCTTTGTTCAATGTAAAAAAGATATTCTTTTGTTACAAAGTTTAGAAATGGGAAATGATTTTTAAAAATGCAATACTCAAGGAATTTTACACAGGGGTAGAAATGGAAACTATTTGCAAGTCCTCCTCCTGGATTTTTTTGTTTTTTGTTTTTTGTGTTTTATTGTTTGTTTGTTTTTGAGACACAGTCTTGCTCTGTTGCCCAAGCTGGAGTGCAATGGCGCCATGTCGGCTCACTGCACCCTCCGCCTCCCTGGTTCAAGCGATTCTCCTGCCTCAGCCTCCCGAGTAGCTGGGATGACAGGCGCCTGCCACCACACCCAGCTAAGTTTTGTATTTTGAGTAGAGATGGAGTTTCACCATGTTGGCCAGGCTGGTCTGCAACTCCTGACCTCAGGTGATCGACCCGCCTCGCCCTCCCAGAAGGCTTTTTGTATCTTCCTAAGCTAGTGGATAATATTCTGAAATTGTTGATGAGACACCTAGCTTCATCTTCAGTTGTCTGCAGACACTCATCCAGTGCCTCCGTGTGGAGTGGTTCCATTTTTCAGCCCTGTCCTTGCTGGCCACGAGGAAACTCAGTCCATGGACACTATCTGTGGTCATTAAGACGCCAAGGCCAACGGAAAGGCCAGTGACGAGTCCCTCTGTTGCTTCCTTCTCAGAAAGATAAAGATCTGCTTTCCACAGTCTCATCCGTTTTTGTGATGGGCAAGTGGCCAGAGTACCACGTCAGTCACAGAAACCCAGCTCAGGCCCTCTGAGACGCCCTGATTCACGTTTCCAATTTGAGGTTGAGCATGAGATTTTCTTCCTTTTTTTTTGAGACGGAGTCTCGCTCTGTCACCCAGGCTGGAGTGCAGTGGTGCGATCTCGGCTCACTGCAACCTCTGCCTCCCGGGTTCACGCCATTCTCCTGCCTCAGCCTCCCGAGTAGCTGGGACTACAGGCGCCCGCCACCACTCCCGGCTAATTTATTTTTGTATTTTTTTTAGTAGAGACAGGGTTTCACCGTGTTAGCCAGGATGGTCTCGATCTCCTGACCTCGTGATCCACCCGCCTCGGCTTCCCAAAGTGCTGGGATTACAGGCGTGAGCCACCACGCCTGGCCAATGCCCGGCTAATTTTTGTATTATTAGTAGAGACAGGGTTTCAGCATGTTGGCCAGGCTGGCCTCGAACTCCTGACCTCAGGTGATCCGCCCGCATCAGCCTCCCAAAGTGCTGGGATTACAGGCGTGAGCCACAGCACCCGGCCTAATTTTGTATTTTTAGTAGAGATGGGATTTCACCATGTTGGCCAGGCTGGTCTCAAACTCCTGACCTCAAGTGATCCACCTGCCTCACTCAGACTCCCAAAATGCTGGGATGACAGGCCTGAGCCACTGCACCCAGCCTGATCAGTTTTGACCCCAGAGAACATTTCAACAGAGGAAAGTTTCCAGCATGTGGGATCCTTATGGTAGCAGGAAGTGAAACCTGTGTTTAAATTTCAACACATGAACTGTTTTGCTGTCATGAGGTGGACAGGGTCACCACTACAAGGCCTTCAAATCCAGGTCTACATCACATCAGGAGGCAATAAGATTGAAACAGAAGCTTCAAGGAGGGCAAAGAAGCATGTGGAATTCCCAAATCTTTTTTTTTTTGAGACAGAGTCTTGGTCTGTTGCCCAGGCTGGAGTGCAGTGGCGCCATCTTGGCTCACCGCAACCTCCGCCTCCCGGGTTCCAGCGACTCTCCTGCCTCAGCCTCCCAAGTAGCTGGGACTACAGGCGCCTGCCACCACACCCGGCTAATTTTTGTATTTTTAGTAGAGACGGGGTTTCATCATATTGGCCAGGCTGGTCTCGAACTCCTGACCTCATGATCTGCCCGCCTCGGCCTCCCAAAGTGCTGGGATTACAGGCGTGAGCCACCACGCCCAGCAGAATTCCCAAATCTTTAAAGACAGTTCCTTTACAGGTTATTTAAGTGGATAATTGCCTGTAAAACACCAACATGATTAGAGTCTATTCGGTTCCTCCAGAACAGTAACAAAGCAGCTGTGTTTTGTTTTTCTTGTTTTTTGTTTTGTTTGAGACTAAGTCTCACCCAGGCTGGAGTACCGTGGCATGATCTCAGCTCACTGCAACCTCTGCCTCCCGGGTTCAAGTGATTCTCCTGCCTCAGCCTCCTGATTAGCTGGGACTACAGGCGCCCGCCACCATGCCCAGCTAATTTTTGTATTTTTAGCAGAGATGGGGTTTTGCCATATTGGCCAGGCTGTTCTCGAACTCCTGTCCTCAGATGATCCACCCGCCTCGGCCTCCCAAAGTGCTGGGATGACAGGTGTGAGCCACCACACCTGGCTAATTTTTGTATTTTTAGTAGAGACGGGGTTTACCATGTTGGCCAGGCTGGTCTCGAACCCCCAACCTCAGGTGATCTGCCCGCCCTGGCCTCCCGAAGTGCTGGGATGACAGGTGTGAACCACTATGCCCGGCTGGCAGTTGTATTTTAAGTAACAAAGCTCGTGGCATGTCAGAAAGTGACTGCATCTTTCAAATTTGTTCGGTAGCAACGTTAAAATTATTTTAGGGGTGCAGAGACAAAGCCATTTCTGTGAGTCCCCTGAGGCTGACACAAAAAATGCCGCAAACTGGGGACTTCGACAACAGGAATTTACTTTCTTACAGTTCCGGGGGCCAGAAGTCTGAGATCAAAATGTCTCAGGTCCGTGCTCCCTCAAGGAGCTCTAGGGGAGGGTCCTTCCTGTCTCTCCCAGCTCCTGGGGGCTGCAGGCATCCCTGGGCTTGTGGCCGCATCACTCCAGTCTCTGCCTGCATCTCCATGTGGCCTTCTCCTTTGTGTCTCCTCCTCTGTCTCTAACAAGGGCACCTGTCATTAGATTTAGGGGACACCCTACTCCAGGATCATCTCACCTCAAGGTCCTTCACCTAATTACATCTGCAGAGAACCTATTTCCAAATCCGGTCTCATTCCAGGTCCTGGGCTTTAGGTTGTGGACAGATCTTTCTGGGGGCCACTGTTCCATCCAGTATAATTATATTCAGTTCCTTCCAGGGTTCTAGGGGAGGGTCCTTCCTGTCTCTCCCAGCTCCTGGGGGCTCCAGGCATCCCTGGGCTTGTGGCCGCGTCATTCCAGGCTCTGTCTCCGTCTCCACGTGGCCTTCTCCTCTGTGTCTGTGTCTCCTCTTCTGTCTCTTAGAAGGACACCTGTCATTGCATTTAAGGCCCACCCAGACAATGCAGGATTATTTTCTCTCAAGATCCACAACGGAATGAATCTGCAAAGACCCTCTTTTCCAAATGAAACCCCTTCCCCAAATAGCAGGGCTCAGGACACGGACATATCTCTGGGGGCCACCATCCAACCCAGCATGGGAGGCCCCCGATGTGGGTTTGCAGGTGGGGAAGGCTGCTGAGAGTAGGGACAGGGGCGGCTCACGTGGCAGCCAGCACAGACGCTCTTCGGCAAAGCGTGTTGCAGGGAGGCAAACAGGGTCCCCAGAGAGTCAGTAGAAAGAGGAACCTGGCTCGCAGTGGGGTCCTGTCCCTGGCTGAGTGTCACCAACACTCACTCTGTGTTCGAAGTGGGGGAGGGAGGGGAGGAGGTTTGCCACCCCCACCCCTGCCCCCCGGGAGGACATGACCAAAACAGAGATAAGCAAATCCATGTTCTTGCTCGTGTATCTTCAGTGATGTGGTCCCACTCCTCAGAAACCTAGACAGGACTTTACTTCCAAATAGAAAGATGAGGCCAGGCGTGGTGGCTCACGTCTGTCATCCCAGCACTTTGAGAGGCCGAGGCGGGCGGATCACCTGAGGTCAGGAGTTCAAGACCAGCCTGGCCACCACGGTAAAACCCTGTGTCTACTAATAATACAAAAATGAGCTGGGTGTGGTGGCACATGCCCGTAGTTCCAGATATTCAAGAGGCCGAGGCAGGAGAATCATTTGAACCCGGGAGGCGGAGGTTGCAGTGAGGCAAGATCACAGCGCTGCACTCCAACCTGGGTGACAGAGCAAGATTTCATCTCAAAAAAAAAATAATAATCAAAATGAAAACTCGCCGGGTGTGGTGGCTCATGCCTGTAATCCCAGCACTTTGGGAGGCCGAGACAGGCAGATCACAAGGTCCAGATATCGAGACCATCCTGGCTAACACGGTGAAACCCCATCTCTACTAAAAATACAAAAAATTAGCTGGGCGTGGTGGCAAATGCCTGTAATCCCAGCTACTCGGGAGGCTGAGGCAGGAGAATCACTTGAACCCGGGAGATGGAGGTTGCAGTGAGCCAAGATCGCACCACTGCACTCCAGCCTGGGCAACAGAGTGAAACTTTGTCTCAAATAATAATAATAATAATAAATAAAAATGAAAACTAAGACGGGGCAATATAGTGAGACCCCTATGTCTACAAAAATAAATAATTAGCCAGCCATGGTGGTGTGCACCTGTGGTCCCAGCTGCTCAGGAGGCTGAGGTGGGAGGATCGGTTCAGGCCAGGAAGTTGAGGTTGCAGTGAGCTATATAATGTCACCATGGCACTCCAGCCTGGGGCAACAGAGCAAGACCTTATGTCTCCATAAATAAATACAGAAAAATGAAAGTGAAAATGAAAACGCATCAGAAAGTCAAACACAGGCCAAAAGTCTGCAAAGCACCATCACAGGGATGCACAGAGTGCTTCCAGGGGTCTGATATTTACGTCCCTTGAAGTCGGACCGAAAAGATTCAGATGTAAGCCTGGACATGGTATCTGAGAAGACACAGCCACCTCCTTCCAAGACGTAGTTCACAAGAGGGCCCTGGGACTCCCCGGCCAGCTCTGTGAGCTTTGGAAGATGGGCGTAGAGTCTGTCACAGGAAGGAAGGCTGGATAGCAGCCCTGTGGTAAAGTTAAAAGGTCAGGCTTAAAAATCCCCACCTCTCCCAGGACAGAACCGAGAGATTCAGGCCACCCTGGGCCAGACAGGCGGCCCCAGCTGCTTGGCCTGGAAAACCACCCAGGGGATTGTAATGGGTCATTTCCCTCTGGCGGGGAGGTTGTGTCTTTCACACCCTGTCTCCCAGAGCCTCGGAGCCTGGGTGCTGCGGGGGCTTTCCTGGTTTTAGCACCCAAAATCCTACGTCCACGGCAGCCCATTGGTCGTCACAAACAGGGCCGGGGGTGGCGGCGGCTCAGAGCAATGGGCCTCTGTTGACTTCTAAAGAATTAACGTGGCCAGGCGCAGGGCCTCCCGCCTGTAATCCCAAGACTTTGGGAGGGCAAGGTGGGAGGATCACCTGAGGTCAGGAGTTCGAGACCAGCCTGGCCAACATTTAGTAGAAACCCCGTCTCTATCAAAAATACAAAAATTAGCTGGGTGTGGTGGCGTGTACCTGGAATCCCAGCTACTCGGGAGGCTGAGGCAGGAGAATCACTTGAACTCGGGAGGCAGAGGTTGCAGTGAGCTGAGATCACACCACTGCACTCCAGCCTAGATGACAGAGTGAGGCTCCGTCTCAAAAAACAAAAAAAAAATTAGCTGGGCATGGTGGTGCACGCCTGTAGTCCCAGCTACTTGGGAAGCTGAGGTGGGAGGATCACTAGAACCCAGGAGTTCAAGGCTGCTGTGAGCCATGATTGTGCCAATGCACTCCAGCCTGGGCAAGAGAGTGAGACCCTACCTCAAAATAAGTACATAAATAAGAGAATAAGAAAACAATTACATTAACAATAACACCAAAAAGAATAAAACACTTAGAAATTAATCGTGAAAGTAGATTTGTACACCGAAAACTAAAAAAAAACATTAAAAAACAAAAACAGGCCGGGCGCGGTGGCTCACGCCTGTCATCCCAGCACTTTGGGAGGCCGAGGTGGGCGGATCATGAGGTCAGGAGATCGAGACCATCCTGGCTAACACGGTGAAACCCCATCTCTACTAAAAATACAAAAACTTAGCCGGGCGTGGTGGCGGGCACCTGTGGTGCCAGCTACTCGGGAGGCTGAGGCAGGAGAATGGCATAAACCCGGGAGGCGGAGCTTGCAGTGAGCTGAGATCACACCACTGTACTCCAGCCTGGGCCACAGAGCGAGACTCCGTCTCAAAAAGAAAAACAAAACAAAACAAAACAAAAAAAAGACTCAAAAAATTAGAGATATAAATAAATAGAAAGACATCCCAGGTTGCCTCTTGTCTTGTTCCCAAGTTACTTACGGCTCTGTTTTGGGGAAATCATTTAGAGAGTTTTGGTCAGGTTGTTTGAATGTAGTATTTTTAATTATAGGGTTTTTTTGTTTTGTTTTGTTTTTATTTCTTTTTTTTCTTATTAATACGTTTCACCTAATGACACATTTCCCATAAGTTATAGTTTTAATATACGCAGTAAATACATAGTACGTGAAACATTGTATTAAAGTTTGGGCGTAAGAGATGATCTGGTGATAGTTTTCAGGAACGTAACCAGTAAGTGTGGCAAGCATTACCTCATGCATAAGAAAAGGCCAGGGCCACCAGGCATGGTGGTTCACGTCTGTAACCCCAGCATTTTGGGGGCCAAGGCAGGAGGATCACCTGAGGTCAGGAGTTCGAGATCAGCCTGGCCAACATGGTGAAACCCCGTCTCTACTAAAAATATAAAAATTGGCCGGGCGTGGTGGCTCACACCTCGTGTAATCCCAGCTACTCAGGAGGCTGAGGCAGGAAAATTGCTTGAACCTGGGAGGCAGAGGTTTCAGTGAACCGAGATCGTGCCATTGCACTCCAGCCTGGGGGACAAGAGCGAAACTCTGTCTCAAAAAAAAAAAAAAAAAGAAAAGAAAAAGAAAAAGAAAAAAAGAGAGGGTTGGGTGCAGGGGCTCGCGCCTGTAATCCCAGCACTTTGGAAGGCTGAGGCGGGTAGATCACAAGATCAGGAGTTCAAGATCAGCCTGGGCAACATGGTGAAACCCTGTCTCTACTAAAAATACAAAAATTAGCTAGGCGTTATGGCACGCACCTGTAATCCCAGCTACTCAGGAGGCTGAGGCAGGAGAATCGCTTGAACTCAGGAGGCGGAAGTTGCAGTGAGCCAAGATCGTGCCACTGCACTCCAGCCTGGGTAACAAGAGCGAGACTCCATCTCAAAAAATAACAGAGGGCCAGGTGCGGTGGCTCGCACCTGTCATCCCAGCACTTTGGGAGGCTGAGGAGGGCGGATCACAAGATCAGGAGTTCGAGACCAGGAGTTCAAGATCAGGAGTTCAGCCTGGACAACACGGTGAAACCCCATCTCTACTAAAAATACAAAAATTAGCCGGGCGTGGTGGCACGTGCCTGTAATCCCAGCTACTCAGGAGGCTGAGGCAGGAGAATCGCTTGAACCCGGGAGGCAGAGGTTGCAGTGAACCAAGTTTGCGCCACTGCACTCCAGCCTGGGTGACAAGAGGAAAACTCCGTCTGAAAAAAAAAAATACAGAGTTGGCTGTTGCAGGTCCCATAGTGTTGGGAGGTCACCTCTTGGGGGCTGTAACCAAGATGGGCTGGCCCTCTTCAAGTTTTCTTTCTTTCTTTTTTTTTTTTTTTTGAGACGGAGTCTCGCTCTGTCGCCCAGGCTGGAGTGCAGTGGCGCAATCTTGGCTCACTGCAAGCTCCACCTCCCAGGTTCATGCCATTCTCCTGCCTCAGCCTCCCGAGTAGCTGGGATTACAGGCACCCGTCACCACGCCCGGCTAAATTTTTGTATTTTTAGTAGACACAGGGTTTCAGCATGTTGGCCAGGATGGTCTCGATCTCCTGACCTCGCGATCTGCCCGCCTCGGCCTCCCAAAGTGCTGGGATGACAGGCGTGAGCCACCGCGCCCGGCCTCGTCAACAGTTTTCTAACACTGTGGGTGCTGTTTAAAGTTCAGGAGCAGCTTGAGTCTGCAGGGCAAACCAGGAATCAGCTCGCAGGGAGCAGTTGGTCTTTTATTTTTATCCTTCATGCTCTCCGTGTCTGCTGGCTGGCACCCGGCGGGAGTGGACTGCTCATTCCTCTCTGCTTCTTACCTCCTCAGTCCTGCTTCCTGGGTTCAGCTGCCCCAAACCAAATACTCACAGCTTCCTGGATGGCAAGAACCCGCTAGGCTGCAGGTCTGACACCCACAGGCCTCCAAGCCGGTCCCAACAAGCCCCTTGCCACCCCACTGCCCCCCAAACCAACCATCTCTCACCAGCCTGGATGCTACTCCACACCTCAGCAAGTCCGGTACCTTCTTGGAGATGCCAGGCGTAATAACAAACAGAAAAAGCCATATTTGCTTGTCAGCATGCTATTTATTTATTTATTTATTTTGAGACAGAGTTTACTCTTGTCACCCAGGCTGGAGCGCCGTGGCACGATCTCGGCTCACCGCAACCTCCGCCTCCCGGGTTCAAGCGATTCTCCTGCCTCAGCATCCTGAGTAGCTGGGATTACAGGCACCCGCCACCATGCCTGGCTAATTTGTGTATCTTTAGTAGACACAGGGTTTCACCGTCTTGGCCAGGCTGGTCTCAAACTCCCAACCTCAGGCGATCTGCCCACCTCGGCCTCCCAAAATGCTGGGATTACAGGTGTGAGCCACCGTGCCCGGCCTACACTCCAGCTTGGGCCACAGAGTGAGACCTTGTCTTGAAAAAAAAAAAAGAGAAAACCCTAATTAACATGCTATTTAAAAAAAAAAAAAAAAACATTGATCTCTCTCTGTGATGTTTGAGTTTCTTTTTTTTCTTTTTTTTTTTTTTGAGACGGAGTCCCACTCTGTCCCCCAGGCTGGAGTGCAGTGGCGCGATCTCAGCTCACTGCAACCTCCACCTCCCGGGATCAAGTGATTCTCCTGCCTCAGTCTCCTGAATAGCTGGGATTACAGGCACCCACCACCACGCCTGGCTAATTTTTGTATTTTAAGTAGAGACGGGGTTTCACCATGTTGATCAGACTGGTCTCGAACTCCTGACCTCAAGTGATCCACCCGCCTCGGCCTTCCAAAGTGCTGGGATTACAGGCGGGAGTCACCACGCCCGGCCTGATGTTTGCATTTCTATCCATACTGGTTTACTAGTGGAGTGACTGAGTTTCTAAAATACTAATATTAAAAATACTTGGCCAGGTGCGGTGGCTCACACCTGTAATCCCAGCACTTTGGGAGGCCGAGGCGGGTGGATCACGAGGTTAAGAGATCGACACCAGCCTGAGCAACATGGTGAAACCCCGTCTCTACTAAAAATACAAAAATTAGCCGGGCGTGGTGGTGGGTGCCTGTCATCCCAGCTACTCGGGAGACTGAGGCAGGAGAATTGCTTGAACCAGGGAGGCGGAGGTTGCAGGGAGCCGACATCGCACTACTGCACTCCAACGTGGGAGACAGAGTGAGACTCCGTCTCATAAAAAAGAAAGAAAGAAAAAATACTCACAGGAAGCAGTGTTGAATATGATCCCATGTCCTAGTTATCTACAAATGACTGCTCCGTCTGAAGCCGCAGCTGACTGAATGTTTTAAGGGGACAGCACCCTCCTTCCCAGCCTGTTCCCTCCAGGAAAATAGTAGAGGACAGAGGCTCCAAGAAGTAGATTTGGGAACTGCAGACAAGTTGCTTCCTGCGAACTGAGCGGAGAGAGAGAGAAACCCTCTGAGAGGGCAGAGGGCGGGATCCCGGGGAGTCGCACCCGGGAGGGCTGTGGCTGTGAGCATTCTCATGTGGCTCCCCAACGCCAAGGCAGGCAGCCACTGAACAACTGTGAATAACCATTTCCCACCCCGTAACGTGCTGTCTCTACTGAGAAGCCGGCTGGGGAGCATGACTCCAGATGGCCTCGAGATGGTCTTTGGGATTCAACAGCAGGGAGAAGCCAGTGGTACCCAAGTTCACGTCCATTCAGCCTAGGTCTCGGCAGCATCCCAAGTTCACGTCCATTCAGCCTAGGTTTCGGCAGCATCTCTGACGTCTGCCTTCTCCCGACTGCTTCAGAGTGAATGGGTAGTTAGCTCGGCCGCCGTAATAAAACACTGCAAACTGGGTGGACTGTAAACCACAGACATTGATTCTCCCACAGTCCTGGAGGCTGGAGGTCTGAGATCCAGGTGTGGGCAGGGCTGGTTCCTCCTGAGGCCTCTCTCCTGGGCTTGGAGACCCCGTCTTCTCCCTGTGTCCCACAGGGTTGTCCCTTGGTGTGTGTCTGTGTCCTCATGTCCTCTTCTTATGAGATGATTTAGTCCATCTCAGGCTGCTGTCACAGAATACCAGAGGCTGGGCAGCTTAGAAACAAAACACATTGATTCTCCCACAGCCCTGGAGGCTGGAGGTCTGAGATCCAGGTATGGGCAGGGCTGGTTCCCCCTGAGGCCCCTCTCCTGGGCTTGGAGACGCCGTCTTCTACCTGTGTCCTCACAGGGTTGTCCCTCTGTGTGTGTCTGTGTCCTCATCTCTTCTTATGAGATGTCTTAGTCCATCTCAGGCTGCTGTCACAGAATACCAGAGGCTGGGCGGCTTAGAAACAAAACACATTGATTCTCCCACGGTCGTGGAGGCTGGAAGTCTGAGATCCAGGTGTGGGCAGGGCTGGTTCCTCCTGAGGCCTCTCTCCTGGGCTTGGAGACGCCGTCTTCTCCCTGTGTGCTCACAGGGTCGTCCCTCTGTATCTGTGTCCTCATCTCCTCTTCTTATGAGATGCTTTAGTCCATCTCAGGCTGCTATCACAGAATACCGTAGACTGGGTGTCTTAGAAACAACAGACATTGATTCTCCCACAGTCCTGGAGGCTGGAGTTCTGAGATCCAGGTGTGGGCAGGGCTGGTTCCTCCTGAGGCCTCTCTTGTGGACTTGGAGACGCCGTCTTCTCCCTGTGTCCTCACAGGGTCATCCCTCTGTGTGTGTCTGTGTCCTCACCTCCTCTTCTTATGAGATGTTTTAGTCCATCTCAGGCTGCTATCACAGAATACCGTAGACTGGGTGTCTTAGAAACAACAGACATTGATTCTCCCACAGTCCTGGAGGCTGGAGGTCTGAGATCCAGGTGTGGGCAGGGCTGGTTCCTCCTGAGGCCCCTCTCCTGGGCTTGGAGACGCCGTCTTCTACCTGTGTCCTCACAGGGTCGTCCCTCTGTGTGTGTCTGTGTCCTCATCTCCTCTTCTTATGAGGACACCGGTCCTATTGGATCAGGGCCCACTCCTGGTGACCTCATTTTACTGTAGTTAACTCTTTAAAGAGGTAACCTCCAAATACAGCCACATTGTGTGGTCCCAGGGCTTAGGACTTTAACGTATGAATTTGGGAGGGTACAATTCAGCCTGTAACAGATACAAAACTCAGAAAATATATACTGAGCTCGCTGTTTGTAATAAAGGGCCCTCCCTTTAATTTTTAAGACAGGGTCCTGCTCTGTCACCCAGGCTGGAGTGCAGTGGTGTGAGTTCAATTCAGTTCCGAACAGTGAGTACAGTGCAGTTCAGCTCACTGCAGCCTCAAGCTTCCAAATAAAAAACTGTCTTAGCATCATCCAATGAGTACTGACTGCTTTTAAATAGTGAATATGCAGCCGGGCACGGTGGCTCATGCCTGTAATCCCAGCACTTTGGGAGGCTGAGGCGGGTGGATCACCTAAGGTCAGGAGTTCAAGACCAGCCTGATCAACATGATGAAACCCTGTCTCTACTAAAAAAAAATACAAAAAAAAAAAAAAGTTAGCCAGGTGTGGTGATGTATGCCTGTCTTCCCAGCTACTTGGGAGGCTGAGGCAGAATCATTTGAACCTGGGAGGAGAAAGTTACAGTGAGCGGAGACGGTGCCATTGCACTCCAGGTTGGGAGGCAGAGCGAGACTCAGTCTCAAAAGAAAACAAATAGTGACTATGGACATACATATTTTAAAAAATTAGTATTTTCACATAAAGCATAAAGTAACATCCAATATATGCAAGAGAAGCTGTCCTTAAGTTTAACCCATTTTCTAATCCTAAACTAACCCTTCTGAGGCAATGGTCCCGCATACATGGAGGCCAAACTCATTTTTTTTTTAAAAGCCAAATTGAAAAATACCGCATTAGGAGAAAAACACATAAAATCCCCCTCTGATTACCTGACCTCGCTCCCTGGGGCCCAGGGCCAAAAAGAGGAAGCTTTTCCATCTATTGTTGGTCTGGCCAGTTTCATAACCACCATGCACCAAGCTCAGTCTGCAGATGACAGATCGCAGCTAAGAGCAGCTTGCTGGGTCTCCGGAGGCTGCTGGTGTCTGTCTCAGGGTGCGGTGCAGGCACAGCCAGTGGGATTTTTTCCCCAGCAGAGCAGAGAGCTGGCCCTCCACTCCTGCTTCTGTGCGGAGCTCACTCCCATAGGGCAGCCGCCTCTGGACCAGGAGGAGGGTCCCCCAGGACCCCCTGCCTAGCTTGACGGCTGCTCAGACAAGCACCACCAGACCAGCATCACCCAGGACGTCTGCCCTCCCTGCAGCCACCGTTGTAAGTCACGGGGACCTGGGAGTGTTAGGGTAGGAGAGGCTGCTCTGCAGAAATACCCCAGCTAGCAGGGCATATCCGGGCCAGAGACGCTGCTGAATGGCAGAGAAAGCCCTCAGCTCAGCCTCCCTTTGGGGTGTGTGATTTTTAACCCGGACTCACCAGAGTCCTGCAAAAGGACACACAGCCTCCAGACAGGAGCTGTGCCATTTGCACAAGCTCTCGACGGTCGCAGAGAGGGCTGAGGTTGGCCTAAAACATACCCCCTTCTTGCATATCTTCAGACGTTGCCGCAAGAAAAGAGCAAAATCATCTTGTCCGTTTTAACGGAGATTCCCAGTTTGCAAGACAATTGTTCCTTTGACGAGGGGTACAGGCCGGCCCACGCCGAGACGCTGGCTTGGGTGGCTCTCGGGATGAAGAAAGTCCACCTTCTTTAAAATGCGCTCTCCCCGAAATCTTCTTAACACCTGTCTTTGGCTTTTATTTTGCTTTTGTTTTGTGGGGAGGAGAGGTTGTTCTTGGTTTTTCGCCAATAAAAATAGTTGACGTCGATTGAGTGAGGAGGAAGCAGCAGCCACTTTTACAAGGGCTTTATCTCTGCCATCTTTCCTTCCCTCCCTCCCTCCTTCCTCCTCCTTCCTCCTCCTTCCTCCTTCCTCCCTCCTTCCTCCTTCCTCCTCCCTCCTCCTTCCTCCTTCCTCCTCCCTCCTCCTTCCTCCTCCCTCCTCCTTCCTCCTCCCTCCTTCCTCCTCCCTCCTTCCTCCTCCTTCCTCCCTCCTCCTTCCTCCTCCTTCCTCCTCCCTCCTCCTTCCTCCTCCCTCCTCCTTCCTCCTCCCTCCTCCTTCCTCCTCCTCCTTCCTCCTCCTTCCTCCTCCTTCCTCCTTCCTCCTCCTTCCTCCTTCCTCCTCCTTCCTCCTCCCTCCTTCCTCCTCCTTCCTCCTCCCTCCTCCTTCCTCCTTCCTCCTTCCTCCTCCTTCCTCCTTCCTCCTCCTTCCTCCTCCTTCCTCCTTCCTCCTTCCTCCTCCCTCCTCCTTCCTCCTCCCTCCTCCTTCCTCCTCCCTCCTTCCTCCTCCTTCCTCCCTCCTCCTTCCTCCTCCTTCCTCCTCCCTCCTCCTTCCTCCTTCCTCCTCCCTCCTCCTTCCTCCTCCTTCCTCCTTCCTCCTCCCTCCTTCCTCCTCCTTCCTCCTCCTTCCTCCTTCCTCCTCCTTCCTCCTTCCTCCTCCTTCCTACTCCCTCCTTCCTCCTCCTTCCTCCTCCCTCCTCCTTCCTCCTTCCTCCTTCCTCCTCCTTCCTCCTTCCTCCTCCTTCCTCCTCCTTCCTCCTTCCTCCTTCCTCCTTCCTCCTCCCTCCTCCTTCCTCCTTCCTCCTTCCTCCTCCTCCCTCCTCCTCCCTCCTTCCTCCTCCTTCCTCCTCCCTCCTCCTTCCTCCTTCCTCCTTCCTCCTCCTTCCTCCTTCCTCCTCCTTCCTCCTCCTTCCTCCTTCCTCCTTCCTCCTTCCTCCTCCCTCCTCCTTCCTCCTTCCTCCTTCCTCCTCCTTCCTCCTCCTTCCTCCTTCCTCCTCCCTCCTCCTTCCTCCTCCCTCCTCCTTCCTCCTTCCTCCTCCTTCCTCCTTCCTCCTCCTTCCTCCTCCTTCCTCCTTCCTCCTTCCTCCTCCCTCCTCCTTCCTCCTTCCTCCTTCCTCCTCCTTCCTCCTCCTTCCTCCTTCCTCCTCCTTCCTTCCTCCTCCTTCCTCCTCCTTCCTCTTCCTTCCTCCTTCCTCCTCCTTCCTCCTCCTTCCTCCTCCCTCCTCCTTCCTCCTCCCTCCTCCTTCCTCCTTCCTCCTCCTTCCTCCTTCCTCCTCCTTCCTCCTTCCTCCTTCCTCCTTCCTCCTTCCTCCTCCCTCCTCCTTCCTCCTTCCTCCTCCTTCCTCCTCCTTCCTCCTCCTTCCTCCTCCTTCCTCCTTCCTCCTTCCTCCTCCCTCCTCCCTTCCTCCTTCCTCCTTCCTCCTCCTTCCTCCTTCCTCCTTCCTCCTTCCTCCTCCCTCCTCCTTCCTCCTTCCTCCTTCCTCCTCCCTCCTCCTTCCTCCTTCCTCCTCCTTCCTCCTCCTTCCTCCTTCCTCCTTCCTCCTTCCTCCTCCTTCCTCCTTCCTCCTCCTTCCTCCTCCTTCCTCCTCCCTCCTCCTTCCTCCTCCCTCCTCCTTCCTCCTCCCTCCTTCCTCCTTCCTCCTTCCTCCTCCTTCCTCCTTCCTCCTCCTTCCTCCTTCCTCCTCCTTCCTCCTTCCTCCTCCTTCCTCCTTCCTCCTTCCTCCTTCCTCCTTCCTCCTTCCTCCTTCCTCCTCCCTCCTCCCTCCTCCTTCCTCCTTCCTCCTCCTTCCTCCTCCTTCCTCCTTCCTCCTCCTTCCTCCTTCCTCCTTCCTCCTCCTTCCTCCTCCTTCCTCCTCCTTCCTCCTTCCTCCTTCCTCCTCCCTCCTCCTTCCTCCTTCCTCCTTCCTCCTTCCTCCTTCCTCCTCCTTCCTCCTTCCTCCTCCTTCCTCCTCCTTCCTCCTTCCTCCTTCCTCCTTCCTCCTCCCTCCTCCTTCCTCCTTCCTCCTCCTTCCTCCTTCCTCCTCCTTCCTCCTTCCTCCTCCCTCCTCCTTCCTCCTTCCTCCTTCCTCCTTCCCTCCCTCCCTCCTTCCTCCTTCCTCCTTCCTCCTTCCTCCTTCCTCCTTCCCTCCCTCCCTCCTCCCTCCTTCCTCCCTCTTTCCTCCTTCCTCCTCCTTCCTCCTCCTTCCTCCTCCTTCCTCCTCCTTCCTCCTTCCTCCTCCTTCCTCCTTCCTCCTTCCTCCTTCCTCCTTCCCTCCCTCCCTCCTCCCTCCTTCCTCCTTCCTCCTTCCCTCCCTCCCTCCTCCCTCCTTCCTCCCTCTTTCCTCCTTCCTCCTCCTTCCTCCTCCTTCCTCCTTCCTCCTCCTTCCTCCTCCTTCCTCCTTCCTCCTCCTTCTTCCTTCCTCCTCCTTCCTCCTCCTTCCTCCTCCTTCCTCCTTCCTCCTTCCTCCTCCTTCCTCCTCCTTCCTCCTTCCTCTTTCCTCCTTCCTCCTTCCTCCCTCTTTCCTCCTCCCTCCTCCCTCCTTCCTCCCTCTTTCCTCCTTCCTTCTTCCTCCTTCCTCCTCCTTCCTCCTTCCTCCTCCCTCCTTCCTCCCTCTTTCCTCCTTCCTTCTTCCTTCCTCTTTCCTCCTTCCTCCTTCCTCCTTCCCTCCCTCCCTCCTTCCTTCTTCCTCCCTCCCCCTGCCCTCCCCTTCCCTCCCTTCGTCTCCCCTCCCCTCCTCTCCTCTCCTCTCTTCTCCTCTCCTTTCTTTCCTTTCTTGTCTCGCACTGTTGCCCAGGCTGGAGTGCAATGGCGCAACCTCTGCTCACTGCAACCTCCGCCTCCCGGGTTCAAGTGATTCTCCTGCCTCAGCCTCCCAGGTAGCTGGGATTACAGGCTCCCACCCCCACGCCTGGCTAATTTTTTGTATTTTTTAGTAGAGATGGGGTCTCACTATGTTAGCCAGGCTGATCTCGAACTCCTGACCTCGTGATCCACCCGCCTCAGCCTCCCAAAGTGCACCTGGCCTGATCTCTGGGATTTTGGAAACTTCATGAGACAGGTGCTGTTACGATCATCCCTGTTTTACCAGTAATGGAAACTGAGGCAGACATGGAGGCAGGGGTGTGTTCAAGACCTACAACCAGAAAGAGGCAGAGGTGGGCGCTGAGTGCGGCTCATTAGCCTTGAACCACTGCACTGTGGAATTAGTGATGAATGATACGTGACTGCCTTTGAAACAACCATGTCTCAGCCCAGGGCAGGTGGCCTGGGCTCCGTGGGCCCTCTCTCTGGAACTAGGACAATTCTGTCCCTCAACTGGGAGCCCAACCTGCCTACCCCTAGTGCTTGAGGCATAACTGTCTTCTATGGCCAGCAATAGAAACTTGAGTCGAGCTAGCTGAAGTCAAGGCGGAAATGGTCAAATTGGATAATTAGGATTTCTATGGGGGCTTCAGGCATGGCTGGATCCAGGAGCTTACATGGTTGTCAGTTTCTCCTCTTTCTCTTTCTCTCTTCCCACGTTTCAGCCCCACCTTTTTCTGCCTCCCTCAGCTGCAGGGTGTGGAATCACTGGAGGAAGACCACTTTCTCTATAGGGATGGAAAGAGGGTCTCTGGTAGCCTGGGGTCCCCATCTTTTCAGAGCAGAATCAAATGGGAAAAGAGACACCCTCTCTCTCCTGGCACCCACAAGTCACACCTCCTGAAGGGTTCTGACCAGCCATGTCAGAAACAAATGACCACTGCTTGAGATAATTTTTATCAACAGGGTGAGGGGGGCCCCCTAACTGGCCAGGCTTGGGCCACACCCCTCTCTTGGGTGATTGACAGGCTTGGGCCACCCACCCCCACCTTCAGTGATTGACAGGCTTGGACCACACCCCCCATCCTCAGTGATTGAAAGGCTTGGACCACACCCCTCTCCTCATTGATTGGCAGTCCTGGAGAACCACACAGCCCAGACAGGGAGTGACCCCAGGGGCGAGGGGTGCTAGGTGCAGTTTCCATGGATGCAGCAGAGAGGTCAGGGCCAGTAGCAAGCTTGACCAAAGTGGACCAGAGGGAGGCGGTGGGGCTAACGGCCACACTGCCCCGCCGCCTTCTGTCCATTCCATCACTCATTCACTCTGCATTCTCAGAGTGGCATTCATTCATGCATTCATTCATTTACTCATTTGCTCCACACATTCCGTCACTCATTGGCTGTGCATTCTCAGAGTGGCATTCATTCATTCACTCATTTACTCATTTGCTCCACACATTCCGTCACTCATTGGCTGTGCATTCTCAGAGTGGCATTCATTCATTCATTCATTTACTCGTTTGCTCCACACATTCCATCACTCATTCGCTCTGTATTCTCAGAGTGGCATTCATTCATTCATTCATTCATTTACTCATTTGCTCCACACATTCCGTCACTCATTGGCTGTGCATTCTCAGAGTGGCATTCATTCATTCACTCATTTACTCATTTGCTCCACACTTGTCAGGAACTAGTGGGCATCATGCATTCACTCTTTCATTTATTCACTCCACTTTTAGGGAGAAAACCCTACACGTCATTGATTTATGTATTCACCCATTCGTTTATCAAGCAAGTCCTGTGTGCTACTCATTCCTTCATTCCCTCCACATTTGCAGGAATGAATCTCTGTGTGTCATTCATTAATTCCCTTCACATTTGTGGGGAATCCCTGGATGTCATTCATTCATTCCCCCCACATTTGCAGGGAATATCTGGGTATCATTCATTCATTCTCTCTACATTTGCAGAAGTGAATCTGGGGTATCATTCATTCATTCCCTCCACATTTGTGGGGAATCCCTGGATGTCATTCATTCATTCCCCCCACATTTGCAGGGAATATCTGGGTATCATTCATTCATTCTCTCTACATTTGCAGAAGTGAATCTGGGGTATCATTCATTCATTCCCTCCACATTTGCAGGGAATCCCTGGATGTCATTCATTCGTTCCCTCCACATTTGTGGGGAATATCTGGGTGTCATTAATTCATTCTCTCTACATTTATGGAAGTGAATCCTGGGTGTCAGTCATTCATTCCCTCCACATTTGTGAGGAATCCTTAGGTGTCATTCATTCATTCATTCTCTCCACTGTTGCAGGAGTAAATCTCTGAGTGATATTCATTCTCTCTACATTTGTAGGGAATCCTTAGGTGTCAGTCATTCATTCCCTCCACATTTGTGGGGAATCTCTGGGTATCATTTATTCATTCTCTCTACATTTGCCAAAGTGAATCCTGGGTGTCATTCATTCATTCCCTCCACTTTTGTGAGGAATCCCTGGATATCATTCATTCATTCCCTCCACATTTGTGGGGAAGCCCTGGGCATCATTCATTACTTTTCTCTACATTTGCAGAAGAGAATCTTGGGTGTCATTCATTCTTTCCCTGCACATTTGTGGGAATGAATCTCTGGGTGTCATTCATTCTTTCCCTCCACATTTGTGGGGAATTCCTGGGTATCATTCATTCATTCCCTCCACATTTGTGGGAGTGAATCCTAGGTATCATCCATTCATTCCCTCCACATTTGCAGGAGTGTACCCTGGATGCCATTCATTCATTCATTCCCTCCACATTTGTGGGAGTGAACCCTGGGTATCATTCATTCATTCCCTCCACATTTGCGTGACTGAATCCTGGATGTCATTCATTCATTCTCTCCACATTTGTGTGGAGGCTGTGAGTGTTATTCATACATGCACCCATTCATTCCCTCCACAGTCATTGGGAATGTCCTGTATCACACACACACACACACACACACACACACCCTGCATTTACCAAGACCATCCTGGGTGCACAGCTCTAAGCTAAGGACAGCAGACCCAAAGGAGTTTGCAGCAGGTACCTGGTGGGGAGGAGAGGGTCTTCATGGAGGCAGGAGCTGGCACCCATGGGCTGGAATGAAATGCAGATTTCCAAGAGGCTCTGGCAGGTCCATGGTGGGCTGATGCCCCAAGAAGGAGGGTTGAAGGTGTCAGTCAAGACTGTGCTGGGTGCAGACAGGCATAAGGAGCTGCATGGGCCAGAGGAATCACAGGAGCTAGGGCAAGGAGATATCTGTGAGTTGGTCCCACCGCTGTGGGGACACAGCCTTCTGCAGGGCCAGGTAGACCACTGTACCAAGGAAACTGGCATAAGCACATCATCTGTGCCTGACAGCGAGCAGGGGAAACACCACCCCAGCCTTTGAGTAGTAGTCACTTGGTAGGTTTGCATTCACCCCTTCCCAGGAGGGTGGTTTAGAGCAGAACCAGGCAGTGAGATTCCTCAGCTCGTTCTGCCTCTCCAGGAATAACTCAGGCAGGCTGAGGGGCTCCTGGAGGCTCAGCTGTTAGTGATACACTGGGGACCCTGTTGAGACCCACTTCTCTTCTTCTTTTTTTTTTTTTTAGACAGAGTTTTGCTCTTGTTGCCCAGGCTGGAGTGCAGTGGCGTGATCTTGGCTCACCGCAACCTCCACCTCCCAGGTTCAAGCGATTCTCCTGCCTCAGCCTCCCGAGTAACTGGGATTACAGGCGCCCACCACCACGCCTGGCTAATTTTTTATATTTTTAGTAGAGACGGGGTTTCACCGTGTTAGCCAGGATGGTCTCGATCTCCTGACCTCGTGATCCACCCACCTCGGCCTCCCAAAGTGCTGGGATTACAGGCATGAGCCACCGCGCCTGGCCCAGCCTCCTCTTTTTTACCTGTATTCTGACTTGTCCCCAACCCCTGCAAAGAGCAGGTGCAAATGCACCTGCCCAGCAGGCCAGGACTATGCTCCAGCCTCAAGGAGCACCAGGATGATACACTTCAGGTCTCTTCTCCTTGGGGAGCTCTCAGTATGCAGTATGGTCCCTGAAATCCCCTTGGGAGGGCAGGGAGGATGAAACAGGCAGCCGGAGACAGGTGCAGAGTTCAGGCTCAGAGGCGCAGGTGTGTTTCCACTCAGATGCGTGTATTTGGAGATTATTGCAAAGCAGAGTGTGGCATCTTCTACATGCCCAGAAAACCTACAGTCTGGGTCCCAAGCACCATGCCCCTTGTCACTCATGGCCCAGGTTCCTTATGCCCTCTGCACCTCAGTGTCCCCATATGTAAAGCAAAGATGATAAGCGCATCTTCCTAGGATGGGTGCACAAAAAAAGTTTGCAAACATTCAATGTGACGTCTGCTCTAGGAACAGGCGATGTCACCTGAGGACTCAAGTACACTTGACCTTCTCCTTCCCTGTCATCTCCAGGTAGCTAGGAAGGAAGCTCTGTGTGGCCGGGAAAGACAAGGAGGAAATTGAAACAATGCTGGACTTGAGAACTTGGACGCCTTTCACTGTGGCTTCCTGAGGGACACCGTGAGGTCACTAGTTCACACAGTGGTGGCCACTGCTTCCCCTCCACTCACGCCCAGCCAAGGTCAAATCAGCCATAGTGACCACAGACAGGGAAGGCTTGCGCAGCCGGCCCCAGACACCCCGGTAGGGACCTGAGGGATGAGGAGGCCAGGCTGGCTACAGCCCCAGTGACCGCTGCATCCCCCAAAAGCGGAAGCTCGGCCCTGGGGCTGCCCTGTCCTGGGGACAAAGGGTCACCCTGGCCGCGGCCGGGGCTCTCTGAGGGACAGGAAGACCCAAGCAACAAGGAGGGGAGCACTGAGACTGCAGGAGCATTCAGGAGTCAGCGTGGGCAGGGAGTCAGCCAGGAGGGTGTAGGGGAAGGGCCAGCTCAGACGCAGGAAGTAAAACAGAAACCTGAGGAATGTCCTTCCTGCTTCAAGAGACAATTGTTTCTTGTTGAGATTATGCTTGACATGAACTCACCGTTTTAAAGCGAATAACTGGGGGACATTTAGGACCTTCACAGTGCTGGGCAACAGCCGCCTCTGTCTATTTCCACCACTTTGTCATTCCTGCAAAAGGAAACACCCCCTTTAGGGGGAAAGTCACTCCCCATTTCCCCATCCCCAGCCCCAGCCGTGGTCATCTGCTTTCTCTCTATATGGATCAGCATGTTCTGGGCATTTTATTGAAATGGCGTCCTACACCATGTGGCCTTCTGTGTCTGGCTTCTCTCCCTGAGCATGATGTCTTCAAGGTTCATCCACAGTGTAGCCTCGGTCACAGCCTTCTTCCTTTTCATGGCTGTATACTATTCCACTGTGTGCATGGCGGGGCCACGTTGTGTTTATCTGTCTGTCTGTTGACGGACACTTGGGCTGTTTCCACCTTGTGGCTGTTGTGAAGAGTGCTGCAGCGAACGTTCATATGCAAGTTTTTATGGGTGCAACCATTTTTTGTTGTTGTTGAGACAGAGTTTCACTCTTTTCACACAGCCTGGAGTGCAATGGCATGATCTCCGCTCACTGCAACCTCCGCCTCCCGGGTTCAAGCGATTCTCCTGCCTCAGCCTCCCAAGTAGCTGGGATGACAGGTGCCTGCCACCATGCCCAGATAATTTTGTATTTTTAGTAAAGACAGGGTTTCACCATGTTGGCCAGGCTGGTCTTGAACTCCTGGCCTCAGGTGATCCACCCGTCTCAGCCTCCCAAAGTGCTGTGATTATAGGTGTGAGCCACCACACCTAGCCCCTTTTTATATGAGATATTTTCTAATGCTACCTTCACTTACCAAAATGACATGCAGAAATAATGTATTATACATATAATAATATATACACAGAAGGTGATCTATAAAATATGTTGTATATAATTTTATATATGCTATGTTCAATATGTTACATATAATACACAAATTATATATAACATATAAGTGATACTATACAAGATATTGTATATAATTATTAAATATCCATACTATATAATATGTTTAATTTATTATAAAATAAGTTGTAAATAAATTATTATACAACAATAATATATAAATAATATATGTAATATTATATAATAATAATTTATACATTATTTCACTTTATATGATTATGTATATTATTTACATATTAAATTTACATATCCATATAGCCTTAATTACAATATAAAAGAGAAATAAAAGTAAATAAAATGTTAATAAGGTAATATTTAATTTAATGTGTATGCATTTAGCCATAATTTGCAGTAAGGCATCATTAAGGGGCTGGGCACAGTGGCTCACGCCTGTAATCCTAGCATTTTGGGTGGCCAAGGCAAGTGGATTGCCTGACCTCAGGAATTTGAGACCAGCCTGGACAACATGGTAAAACGCCCATCTTTGCTAAAATACAAAAATGTAGCTGGGCGTGGTGGCGCACAGCTGTAGTTCCAGCTACTCGGGAGGCTGAGGCACGAGAACTGCTTGAACCCCAGAGGTGAAGGTTGCAGTGAGCCGCCATGAAGCCACTGCACTCCAGCCTGGACGACCGAGTGAGAATCTGCCTTCAAAAGAAGAAAAAAGACATTACTAAGGGCTGGGTGCAGTGGCTCAGACCTGTAATCTCAACACTTTTGGAGGCTGAGGCAGGAGGATTTCTTGAGTCTAGGACTTGGAGACCAGCCTGAGCAACAAACTGCAATCCTGTCTCTAAAAAAAAAAAAAGACATTATTACATCATTAAGGAATCAGATGTTTGCTTAACAAATTCTCCACCTGTCTTTATTTGTCTCCAGCTTTTACCCAGGAGGAGAATTGGTGCATGACATGGTTAACTATTTGAGGACACACCAGGTGATTTTTGGAGTCAATTTGCAAACACGCAGGACTTGAATGGGACACAGAGGATTCTAGTTTTTGCTCAGGAAGGTTCCCCAGCTGCCGCTTCTTCTTCTTCGTCTTCTTCTTCTTCTTCTTTTTTTTTTTTTTACAGGGTTTTGCTCTGTCACGCAGGCTGGAGTGCAGTGGTGTGATCTCAGCTCACTGCAACCTCCGCCTCCCGGGTTCCAGCAATTCTCCCGTCTCAGCCTCCCGAGTAGCTGGAATGACAGGCACCTGCCACGACACCCGGCTAATGTTTTTTTGTATTTTTAGTACAGACGAGGTTTTGCCTTGTTGACCAGGCTGGTCTCGAACTTCCGACCTCGTGATCCACCCGCCTCAGCCTCCCAAAGCGCTGGGATGACTGGCGTGAGCCACCGCGCCCGGCCTGTAATGTTAATTTCTTGTGCTGAGGGGTAGCCTAGGATGGGTACTGCTTTGAAATCTTTTAAAATATCCTTTTCTGTGGGCCTGAGAACCTCCCTTAGGTCACAAAGAGAACAAAGAAATGAGTCTCTGTCTATGATCACTGCTACCTTGGGACCCTTTCACCTTTCAGAGGAGAGAGATTGAAACTGGCTCACACGTGGGGAAATACATATACTGGAGGCTTGTCACAGCTGAGGGTTCCCGTCATTGGGGGTTTGGGTCCAGGGAGCAAGAGAAAAACACACTCCTTTGTGTTCAAAGATGAAAATCTTTCCTGAGTTTAGGGGAGCCCAGCTTTCGGTGGAAGGGAGCCCAGCTTTGGGTTTAGGGGAACCCAGCTTTTTAGGTATATGAGGGCCCAGCTTTGGGTTTACGGGAGTCCAGCTTTGGGTTTAAAGGAGCTCAGCTTTCAGTTTTAGGAGCCCAGTTTTGGGTTTAATGGAGCTCAGCTTTGGGATTACTGGACCCCAGCTTTGAGTTTAAGAGGAGCCCAGCTTTGGGTTTAGGGGAACCCAGCTTTTTAGGTCTATGAGAGCCCAGCTTTGGGTCTAAGGGAGCCCAGCTTTGAGTTTTAGGGGAGCCCAGCTTTGGGTTTAAAGGAGCCCAGCTTTGAGTTTAAGGGGAGCCCAGCTTTGGGTTTAGGGGAACCCAGCTTTTTAGGTCTATGAGGGTCCAGCTTTGGGTCTAAGGGAGCCCAGCTTTGGGTTTAAGGGAGCTCAGCTTTGAGTTTTAGGGGAGTCCAGCTTTGGGTTTAGTGGAGCTCAGCTTTGGGTTTAAGGAACCCCAGCTTTGAGTTTAAGGGGAGCCCAGCTTTGGGTCGAAGGGAGCCCAGCTTTGGGTTTAGGGGAACCCAGCTTTTTAGGTCTATGAGGGCCCAGCTTCGGGTTTAGGGGAGTCCAGATTTGGGTCTAAGGGAGCCCAGCTTTGAGTTGAGGGGAGCCCAGCTTTGGGTTTAGGGGAACCCAGCTTTGGGTTTAGGGGATCCCAGCTTTGAGTTTTAGGGAAACCCAGCTTTGGGTTTAAGGGAGCTCAGGTTTGGGTTTAGGAGAGCCCAGCTTTTGGTCTAAGGCAGCCCAGCTTCAGGTTTAAAGCAGGTCAGCATTGGGTTTAGGAGACCCAGCTCTGTGGTTAAGGGAGCTCAGCTTTGGGTTTAGGGGAGTCCAACTTTGGGTTTTGGGGAGCTCAGCTCTGGGTCTAAGGGAGCCCCTCTTTGGGTTTTAAGGAAGCCTGTTTTTGAGTCTAAGGGAGGGTAGCTTTGGGTTTTAACGGAGCTCCTGTTTGGGTTGTTTCTTTTTTTTTTTTTTTCTCTTTAGACAAAATTTTGTTCTTGTTGCCCAGGCTGGAGTGCAGTGGCGCAATGTCGGCTCACCGCGACCTCTGCCTCCCGGGTTCAAGCAATTCTCCTGCCTCAGCCTCCTGAGTAGCTAGGATTACAGGCATGCGCCTCCACGCCCGGCTTATTTTGTATTTTTAGTACAGATGGGGTTTCTCCATGTTGGTCAGGCTGGTCTCGAACTCCCAGCCTCAGGTGATCCACCCACCTCAGCCTCCCAAAGTGCTGGGATTACAGGCATGAGCCACCATGCCTGGCTCCTGTTTGGGTTTTAAGGAAACCCGGCTTTGGATCTAAGGGAGCCCAGCTTTGACTTCAGGCAGGAACAAGGTAGTTGAGACTGTCTCGGTTTCTTCTCCAGGGATCTTTCTCTTTGACTGCTTTGCTGAGCACAGGGCTGGAAACAGGATGAGCAGAATCCACCAGATCACAATTAAAGTATCCTAAGGCAAGTCCGCGTCAACTCACCCTGAGCAACGATCTTTATTTATTTATTTATTTAAATTAAAATAATTGATTTTATCTTTTTTTTATTATACTTTAAGTTTTAGGGTACCTGTGCACAACGTGCAGGTTTGTTACATATGTATACATGTGCCATGTTGGTGTGCTGCACCCATTAACTCATCATTTAGCATTAGGTATATCTCCTAATGCTGTCCCTCCCCCGTCCCCCTACCCCACAACAGTCCCCGGTGTGTGATGTTCCCCACCCTGTGTCCATGTGTTCTCATGGTTCAATTCCCACCTATGAGTGAGAACATGCGGTGTTTGGTTTTTTGTCCTTGCGATAGTTTGCTGAGAATGATGGTTTCCAGCTTCATCCATGTCCCTACAAAGGACATGAACTCATCATTTTTGATGGCTGCATAGTATTCCATGGTGTATATGTGCCACATTTTCATAAATGGTGCTGGGAAAACTGGTAAGCCATATGTAGAAAGCTGAAACTGGATCCCTTCCTTACACCTTATACTAAAATTAATTCAAGATGGATTAAAGACTTAAATTTAGACCTAAAACCATAAAATCCCTAGAAGAAAACCTAGGCACTACCATTCAGGACATAGGCATGGGCAAGGACTTCATGTCTAGAGCAATGATCTTTAAACAGAGAGCAGCTGTTAGGAAGTCAAGCCTGCAAACCTTCCTGCCACCTCCCTCTCGTCTGTTAAATGAATCTGTCTGCCATAACCTGCTAAAACCGTTGGCACTGTGGCTCAGTAACGGCAGAAGTGCTTAAATTTCAGCATACGTGCTATTTCCACACTCTTCTATTGCAGCAGGGCAGGACCCACACACTCAACCACTTTGGGTTTTTTTATTTTTTCACCAAATGGCATTTCATGTTAATTAGCTTAATTCCACGTACAGTGGCTTCCTGCCTTCCAGAGTGAGGCCGATTTTGCAGCTGCTGTTGAGACATCCTCACCCATACACACACACACACACACACACACACAAATTAATTTTGTTTCAAAAAGGGGCTTCTTATGTTTCTCAGAATCTGCTCTCTGGCCAGCGATGAAGCCCCGTGCTATATACTCTGAGAATGAGATACAGAAATCAGAGAAACGCGGCCGCTGCCTTTGCAGAAGACGCAGATCAAAATCTCCACGGGGCGTCTGCGGAGGACAGCATGCAAATCTCGCTGGGCAAACGGTCTGCTTGGTTGGGTGATGCAATACAGGAAAATCAACTCACAGCGACAGAGCTCAGAGCATTTCCTACGCGTTTTTGTGCTTAGCTAGGAGGATTCTTGCCTTGTGATCTGAGGCCGACGCCAGCAGGTCCTCTATCCCCTGACGCCTGCCAGCTGCCAGTTCACTGGGGCTGGTGGGTCACTTTGAAGTCAGTAGAACACAGAGTTCGTTCAGAGGCAGGTGTTATCGCAGAAACAGGGGTCACTGGGTCTACAAAGTTGGGGAACTTTGAGGGTGCGAGGGTTGGAAGCTGAGCTCCACTAAACCCAAAGCTGGACTCTCCTAATCCCAAAGCTGGACTCTCCTAAACCCAAAGCTGGGCTCCTTAAACCCAAAGCTGGGATCCCTTAAGCCCAAAGCTGGGATCCCTTAAACCCAAAGCTTGAAGAAATTGTGACTACCTGGCCGGGCACGGTGGCTCACGCCTGTAATCCCAGCACTTTGGGAGGTCGAGGCAGGTGGATCACCTGAGGTCGGGAGTTCAAGACCAGCCCGGCTAACATAGTGAAATCCCATCTCTGCTAAAAACACAAAACTTAGCCAGGCGTGGTGGCAGGTGCCTGTCAGCTACTCTGGAGGCTGAGGCAGGAGAATGGCTTGAACCCGGGAGGCGGAGGTTGCAGTGAGCCGACGTTGTGCCATTGCACTCCAGCCTGGACCACAGAGCAAGACTCAGTCTCAAGAAAAAAAAAAAATGTATTGCGTGCTGCAGAGTGACCTAAAGGTCAGAGGGTGCAGGGACCGTCTTCTTGTGACCAGCATTCAATGAGAGTTCCGGTACTTCATCTGTTGGTATCTCTAGATCTTAGTCACCCTGAGACCTGTCGGCCGGCATGTCTCGGCGGTATTAATTTGCAATTCCCTGATGAGCTACGACATGGAGTGATTTTTCGTAGGTGAATTTGCCACCTGCAAAGCATCTTTGGTGAGGTGGCCCATGTTTAAATGGGTTTTTTTTTTTCCAGTGGTTGAATCTTAAGAGTTTTTTTTGGCACATTTTGCATACTGGTTCTTTGTTTTAAAAAAAGTTCTTTTATTTTCTTTTTATTTTACTTTAAGTTCTGGGGTACATGTGCAGAACATGCAGGTTGGTTACATAGGTATACACGTGCCATGGTGGTTTGCTGCACCCATCAACCCGTCATCTACATTAGGTATTTGTCCTAATGCTCTCCCTCCCCTATCCCCCCACCCCCCGACAGGTCCTGGTGTGTGACATTCCCCTCCCTGTGTCCATGTGTTCTCATTGTTCAACTCCAACTTATGAGTGACAACATGCAGTGTTTGGTTTTCTGTTCCTCTGTTAGTTTCTCAGAATGATGGCTTCCAGCTTCATCCATGTCCCAGCTACACAGGAGGCTGAGACAGAAGGATCTCTTGAGGCCAGGAGTTCGAGGCTGCAGTGAGCGGTCATTGCACCACTGCCCCCAGCTTGGTTGACAGAGCAAGGCCCTGTCTCAAAAAAAAAAACCCGGGAAGCGCAAGCTGCAGTGAGCCAAGGTCGTGCCACTGCAGTCCAGCTCAGGAGACAGAGGGAAACTCTGACTCAGCCAATAAAAAAAAAAAGAAAGAAAAGAAAGAAACATGTCAACCTCTGTTGCTGTGATGAAAATATGAGTTGAAACCTCTCACCCTTCAGGCTAGTTGCTGTCACCCTTGTTGACGACGGTATGAGAATGAGTGTTGCCCTTGTCTATTAGCTGTAAGCACATATTGGTGAAATTTATTGGGTGGATATTTGGTGATATTCCCTGTGTTTCTATCTTCTGGAAGGAATGGTAGAGAATCAATATAATTTCTTCCTTAAATGTTGGGGAAAATTCATCAGTAAACCCATCTGGGCCTGGAGCCTTTTGTTTGGGAAGGTTATTAAATTATCGATTCAATTTCTTTAAGAGATATAGGCTCACTCAGATTGGCTGTTTCTTCTTGTGTGAGTTGTCAGATTTTATCCTTTTGTTCTTTTCATCTAGGTGATCAATTTTATGGGCACAGAATTGTTTATAATATTTCTTTATGATCTTTTTAATGTCCATGGGATCTGTAGTGATGTCCCTCTTTCATTTACAGTATTAGTAACTTGTGTCCTCATTCTTTGTTGTTGTTGTTGTTAGCCTGGCTAGAAGCTTATTACTCTCATTGATTGTTATTTCAAAGAACAAGCCTATGGTTTTGATTTTTGTCTATTGACTTGCTGTTTTCAATTGCACTGATTTCTGTCCTCTATGGATTTCCTATTTTCAAATCCACTGATTTCTCCTCTAATCTAATATTTATGATTTATTTCTTTCTTCTTCCATTAGATTTAATTTGCTCTTCTTTTTCTAGTTTCTTGAGGTGGAAACTTAAATTATTGATTTTAGATCTTACTTCCTTTCTAATACATGCATTCCATTTAAAATATGCACACCCTTCAAATCAGCAGATCTTCTCCTAGAAATCGATCCTAGAAAATGTTCTCACAGGTATGCACAAAAATACTTACAGAGGAGTGTGTGTAAGCACACAGGCTGAAGCAGAGTTGATCCATCCAAATCCCCTCACTGTGGGGCATATGGTTAGAGACACCACAAGACATTCACAAAGGTGGTGATGGGTGTATGTCCTACTATGCAAAATAAAACTTACCCGTGTCTGAAAGGAGGCTCCAGAGGAAACGAACTCCCAGAGGTTACTTCTGAAGGGAAGTGGGACCTGGAGGGGAAAGATCCAAAGACAAACACGAATACAGAGCTCTCTATTTCTCTGTATTCTTTTACTCATAACAAGTGTGTGTGTGTGTTCTGTAATTGGAAGGTCTAAAAATTAAACCAAAGTTGAAAACTCAATGGTGTCTGGAAGTTCAGAAGAGGTTGCATCTGCTTCTGTGGCTGAGGGGACTTGGAATGTGGGAACCTGGAAGTGGTGGTATCAACCCTGGTTTTATTAGGATAAGTTGCAGTTCAGTGGGGAGGGACCACCAGAAAGGCAGACAGCAGGGGGCAGGAGGCTTCTGGTATGTTCCATGATAGTCTTTGCACCATGAGCCCACCACCTAGCCTCTCTGTTTTCCCAGCCCCTGCTATCTATGGTCACATAAAAAGATACCTGTGCCGGGCGCAGTGGCTCACACCTGCAATCCCAGCACTTTGGGAGGCTGAGGTGGGTGGATCATAAGGTCAGGAGTTCGAGACCAGCCTGGTCAACATGCTGAAACCCCCATCTCTACTAAAAATACAAAAATTAGCCGGGCATGGTGGCAGGCACCTGTAGTCCCAGATACTCAGGAGGCTGAGGCAAGAGAATCGCTTGAACCCGGGAGGCGGAGGTTGCAGTGAGCCGAGATCGTGCCACTTCACTCCAGCCTGGACAACAGAGCGAGACTCTGTCTCAAAATAAATAAATAAATAAATAAAAGATACCTGTGCCACTTCAGCTTCCCATACTGAAAACCACCAACTCTCTTCCTACTTCTCCCTCCCAAAAGGACCTGTCTGTCACCCTACAACCTCTCTGCAATCTCTTACCTACAGTCTGCCTTCTGCAATCTCTCTAGTTTATATGATCCCTGTTTGCAAAAGATATGTTGGTAATAATTTCTGCTTCCCTGCTGTACACACACACACACACACACACACATACACACGCCTGCCAGCACCATTTTTCATTTTAAAAGCATTGGTGTCCATCATACAGAGAAATGCTTAGGATTGGAAACAGGAGGTACCAATGGAAAGTTCCACATGAGTCAAGAACTTCTCCTTGTCATTGCTTCTGGCCACAGCTCTGATGTCTGACCCCACCCCAGCTCAGTGGCCCAAGAGATGCTTTAGCTCATGTTCCATCTGTGTTCCTGAAGACCAGGTCTCCTCCTCTGTGATGGGGTGGGAGGTCCGTGACGGCAAGGCAATGAGGGGCACGTGCAGGCATTTTAAGGAATCGCTCTTCATCCACAGCTGGTCACTAACCATGATGAGACCACTGTCCCTTTCCACGACACCAGCTTCTTGCTAGGAACATCTGCCTGGGGTCTTTTCTCTCCCCGAAAGCCTCTTGCAGACATTCTTTGGAAAGTACTCCTGAGCTCTGTGTGTTTGTTGAAGGCTGCTCTTGTCACACAGTTGCTTGAGGGCAGGTTTCTCAGCCTTAGCACTGCTGACATTTCAGCCCAGATGATCCTCTGTGGTGGGGCCATCCTGTGTACTGTAGGGTGTTGAGGAGTGTCCCTGGGATCTACCCACCAGATGCCAGATGCATCTTCCCCATTATGATACCTGAATCATTCACATTTGCAAACTATTGAATGGATAAATAATTGATGCATAGATAAATAATTGATAGATGATTGATGAACACGTATATGTGATTGTTAGATAACTGATTCACAGATGGTAGATGTAATTAATAGATAACTGATTGGTAGGTAATTGATATGAATAGATGACAGATCCATAGAAAGATGATTGATTCATAATTGATAGATATGATTGCTAGATAGATAAGTAATTGATAGAGAGAAGATTGATAGGTAGATAGATGATCGATTGATAGATAATTGATATAGATAGATGATAGATCAAGGGTTGCAAGACGATTGTCTGATTGATAGATGATTGATATAGATAGATGATAGATGATGGATGGATGACAGGGGTTAGATCAACAAATGGATTCATGGATAGACAGATGGTGAATTTCTTCTTCTTCTTCTTCTTCTTCTTTTTTTTTTTTTGAGATGCAGTCTTGCTCTGTTGCCCAGGCTGGGGTGCAATGGCACAATCTCAGCTCACTGCAACCTCTGCCTCCCAGGTTCAAGTGCTTCTTCTGCCTCAGCCTCCCAAGTAGCTGGGATTAGAGGCACCCGCCACCACACCTGGCTAGTTTTTGTATTTTGAGTAGAGACGGGGCTTCACCGTGTTGGCCAAGCTGGTCTCAAACTCCTGACCTCAGGTGATCCACCCACCTCGGCCTCCCAAAGTGCTGAGATTACAGGTGTGAGCCACTGCTCCAGGCTGACGGTGAAGTTCTTATGCTCATGCCAGGTTGTCAACCTCAGCACTGTAGATATTTGAGGCTGGATGCTTCTCTGTGGTGGGGACCCTCCTGTGCATGGTAGGGTGTTGAGCGCCATCCCTGGGCTCCACCCACCAGATCCCAGTAGCATCCTTCCTTAAGTTGTGACAACCAGGGATGTTTCCTACATTTCCAACTATTCTTGAGGGTAGGGGAAGCCTTCTAGGTGACCCTTGTTCTTCTAGACCTGGCATCAGCCACCCTTGGCTACCTCTCAAACTTCTACATGACCCATTATATTTCTTTTTTTTTTTTCTTTTTGAGACAGAGTCTCACTTTGTCGCCCGGGCTGGAGTGCAGTGGTGCCATCTAGGCTTACTGCAAGCTCTGCCTCCCGGGTTCATGCCATAATCCTGCCTCAGCCTCCCGAGTAGCTGGGACTACAGGCACCTGCCACCACGCCCGGCTAATTTTTTTTTTCTTTTTTGTATTTTTAGTAGAGAAGGGGTTTCACCATGTTAGCCAGGATGGTCTCCATCTCCTGACCTCATGATCTGCCCACCTCAGCCTCCCAAAGTGCTGGGATTACAGACATGAGCCACCGTGCCCAGCCGACCCATTATATTTCTAAATCGATATCAAGGACTCTTGCTCAAACAGGTCTGGGTGCACTAACAGTGACCCTGAGACCACATTGTAAAATCGTGAACAACTTGGTCATAGGAGGTGTCCCAAAGCTGGATTCTTCCTGTGACCCTTGTGGCTCAGCACCAGGTGTGTACCTGTACCTCCTCCCTCCTGGAGCTGGAAGGGGTCTGATGCCTGGGTCATGGACAGCTCTGGACAGCCCCTGTGCCATAGATCCACATGTCAAAGGTCAAGAAGATGTCTTGGCCCCTGCAGGGAGATGCTTGAGCAGGGAGCTCTGAGCCTTGCTTCCTTCCCTACCCTAGTGGTTCAATGCAACCATGGCAGGTGAGGAGAGGGTCCTATGCAGCCATTCCTCCTGGGCTTTGGCAAATCACATCATAATCTATATGCTCCACTCTGCTAGTGTTGGACATTTCTCAACAGTAAGTCAACCAAAGAAAGGGGAACTGCATGAATACATGTTGTTGTTGTTATTGCTTTGCAGTGCCGTCTTTATATCTTCAAGTCTTGAGATCCTTGTCTTCCATTGAGTTTCTGAGGCCCATTGGCTTGTTCCTCATTTCTTTCTCTTATCCTATAATCTTGTGCTTTTCATGCTTTATCTTTCTTTTAAGGTTCTTCTTCTCTTTTATTTGGTATGATGACGCTTTCTCTAATTTCTCTGAAGTCTGTTGGTTAAAACTTTTCCTCTCTTTTCTCGGTGTATTGGTTTGCGACAGCTGCCATAACTAATTACCACTGATGTGGTGGCTTAAATAACAGCAATGCATTCTCTCCCCATCCTGGAGACCAGAAGTCTGAGATGAAGGTATTGGCAGGGTTGGTTCCTCATTAGAGCTCTGAGGGAAAATCTGTTCCAAGCTTTGCTGCAGCTTCTAGTGATTTTCTGGAAACAATTGGCATTTCATGGTGGCTAGAAGCATCCATCCATGCATCATCTATTCATCCATCCACCCATCTACCCACCCACCCATCTACCCACTCATCCATCCATCCACCTACCCATCCACCCACTCATCCATCCATCCACCCATCCATACATCTGCCCATCCATCTACCCATCAACCCAGCCATTCATCCACCCACACATCCAGCCACCTAAACACTGATCCATCCATCCACCCACCCACTTATCCATCCATCCATCCATCCATCCATCCATCCACACATGCATACACCTATTCATCTATCCATCCACCTGTCTATCCATCTACCCATCCATCTACCCATCCTCATCCATTCCTCATACACCCATTCACCCATCCTCCCACCCATCTATCCATTCACTCATCCATCTACCCATCCTCATCCATTCCTCATACAACCATTCACCCATCCTCCCACTCATCCATCTGTCCACCCATCCATCCACCCACACGTCCAACCACCTAAACACTGATCCATCCATCCACCCACCCACTTATCCATCCATCCATCCATCCATCCATCCATCCATCCATCCATCCACACACCCATACACCTATTCATCTATCCAGCCACCCATCTACACACCCATACACCTATTCATCTATCCAGCCACCCATCTATCCATCCACCCATCCATCTACCCATCCTCATCCATTCATCCACCCACACATCCTATCTAAACACTGATCCAGCCATCCACCCACTCACCCACCTACCCACCCATTCACAAACCCACCTACCATTCATCCACACACCCACCCACCCACCCATCCACCCACCCATCTGCCCACCCATGCACTCATCCACTCACCCACCCATCCATCCATCCACCCACCCATGTACCCATCATCCACCCATCTATGCATCTACCCATCCATCCACCCACCCATCCATCCATTTATTCACCCATCTACCCATCCATCCACTCTCGTCTCTGTCTTCATCTTCCCATGCCTTCTCTCTGTGTCTGTGCCTAAATTTCTCTTTCTCCTAAGGACACCAGTGAATTTTATTAGGGCCTCTCCCTACTCTATTATGACCACATTTTGACTTCACTAATGACATAGACGCAGACCCTATTTCTAAGTAAGAAATGGCCATAATAAAGAGAGTATCAGCCACGGTGTGGCCCACGACAACTTCCTTCTACGTAATCAAAGTAGGTAATTGAAGCCAGCGTCTGTTTTGTCTTCCAAATCCACAGCTCCAACAGAGTGCCATTTGCTGTCTTTGGGGTTGAGGGCCTCCTGAGGCAGCCCTATCAAAAGAACCACAAACTGGGTGGTGCAAACACCCCCAGAAAACAGAAAGGAGAGCAGACGACAAGCACGGGGCTGGCTTGTGGTTCCTTAGGGCTGGTGCCTCTCACTCCCCTGTGTGTTCAACAGCTGGGACAGCCCCCAGCACTCAGGAAAGAGGGGTGGTTATAGCCAGAAGACAATGGCTGGCAAAAAAGGGTCTGTCACCGGCATGCAATCCCTGCTGCCCATGAGGAGATGCCTTTTGTCTATTTCTCATCCCAACCCTGTAAGGTCCACCCGGAACAAGACTGCAGTGATCACTGCACTCAGCATCTGAACCCTTTAGAAAGGGGTTCCCAGGGCTGGGAATGAGGGGAGAGCAGCTTTATGCACAATAGCCAAGAATCAGGAACACGCCAGGCGCGGTGGCTCACACCTGTCATCCCAGCACTTTGGGAGGCCGAGGCGGGCAGATCATGGGAGGTCAGGAGTTTGAAACCAGCCTGGCCAACATGATGAAATCTTGTCGCTACTAAAATTATTAAAAAAAAAAAATGGGCTGGGTGTGATGGCTCATGTCTGTAATCCCAGCACTTTGGGAGGCCGAGGAGGGTGGATCATTCATCGGAGGTCAGGAGTTTGAGACCAGCCTGGCCAACATGATGAAACCCCGTCGTTACTAAAATTACAAAAAAAAAAAAAAAAAAAAAAGGGCTGGGCGCGGTGGCTCACGTCTGTAGTCCCAGCACTTTGGGAGGCTGAGGAGGGTGGATCACCTGAGGTCAGCAGTTCACAACCAGCCTGGCCAACATGGTGAAACCCCGTCTCTAGTAAAAATACAAAAATTAGCTGGGTGCGGTGGTGCATGCCTGTAGTCCCAGCTACTCCAGAGGCTGAGGCAGGAAAATTGCTTGAACCGGGGAAGCGCAGGTTGCCGAGAGCCGAGCTCACACCATTGCACTCCAGCCTGGGCAAAAAGAGCGAAACTCCCTCTCAAAAAAAAAAAATTACAAAAAAATTAGCCAGGTGCGGGGGCAGGTTCTTGTAGCCCCAGCTACTTGGGAGGCTGAGGCAGGAGAATTGCTTGAACCCAGGAGGCGGAGGTTGCACTGAGCCAAGATCGCACCACTACACTCCAGCCTGGGCAACAGAGCAAGACTCCATCTCAAAAAAAAAAAAAAAAAAAAAAATCAGAAAGAAAGAAAATGTCCATCCACAGGAGAATGAATAAACAGAATGTGGTCTGTCCACACAGCGGACTATTATGCACCCACTGAAAGGACTCAAGCTCTGACCCAGGCCGCAGCGTGGATGAAATTTGAAGACCCCTGGCTCAGTGACAGAAGCTAGACACAAAAGACCACATATTGTAGAATTTTATTCTTATAAAACATCTAGAATAGGCAAATCCACAGAGACAGGAAGCAGATTTGAGGTTCACAGGGGCTGGGGACAGGAATGAAGAGGATTAGCAGTTGTGGGGTTCTGAAGGGTTTTTGTTTTGTTTTGAGATGGAGTTTTGCTTTTGTTGCCCAGGCTGGAGTGCAATGGCGTGATCTCGGCTCACTGCAACCTCTGCCCCCGACCCAGGTTCAAGCGATTCTCCTGCCTTAGCCTCTGGAGTAGCTGGGATTACAGGCATGTGCCACAACACCTGGTTAATTTTTTTTGTATTTTTAGTAGAGACAGGGTTTCACCATGTTGGGCAGGCTGGTCTCGAACTCCTGACCTCAGGTGATCCACCTGCCTCGGCCTCCCAAAGTGATGGGATTACAGACGTGAGTCACCGCGCCTGGCCCATTTGTTTTTGTTTGTTTGTTTGTTTGTTTTAATTTTAGTAACGACAGGATTTCACCATGTTGGCCAGGCTGGTCTCGAACTCCTGACCTCAGGTGATCCACCCGCCTCGGCCTCCCAAAGTGCTGGAATTACAGGTGTGAGCCATGATGCCCGGCCAGGTCCTGAGTTTTGTTTAGGGAGAAAAATGGTTCTGGAATTGCATTATGGTGTTGTTTGCACATCTGTGAATATATTAAAAACCATTGAACTGTATGAATGAGTGAAAGCTTATGGTATGTAACTCACGTCTTGGTAAAGCTGTTTTTTTGTTTGTTGGTTTTGTTTTGTTTTGTTTTGAGACAGAGTCTCGCTCTGTTGCCCAGGCTGGATGGAGTACAGTGGTGCGATCTCGGCTCACTGCAAGCTCCGCCTCCCGGGTTCACACCATTCTCCTGCCTCAGCCTCCTGAGTAGCTGGGACTTGCCACCATGCCACCACGCCCGGCTAATTTTTTTGTTTTTTTGTTTTTGTAGTAGAGATGGGGTTTCGCCGTGTTAGCCAGGATACTCTTGATCTCCTGACCTCGTGATCTGCCCACCTCGGCCTTCCAAAGTGCTGGGATTACAGGTGTGAGCCACCGTGCCCGGCTGGCAAAGCTGTTTTAAGAAGAAATAAGTGACAGGGCTGGAGGAGATACACACAGACCCTCAAGAGGAGAGAAACATTGCTGGACGCATTGCTGCCAGACAGGTGTGCATTTTCCTGCAAAGCATAAGAAAAAGGGTCCAACCTGGCCAGGTGCAGTGGCTCACGCCTGTCATCCCAGCACTTTAGGAGGCCGGGGCTGGTGGCTCACCTGAGGTCAGGAATTCAAGACCAGCCTGGTTAACATGGTGAAACTCTTTTTGGGGCTACAAAAAATAAAAAATCAGCCGGGCGTGGTGGTGCATGCCTGTAATCCCAGCTACTCGGGAGGCTGAGGCAGGAGAATCGCTTGAAGCAGGGAGGCAGAGGTTGCAGTGAGCCGAGATCACGCCATTGCATTCCAGCCTGGATGACAGACTTCGAAAAGAAAAGAGGGGAGAGGGGAGAGGGAAGGAGAGGAGAGAGGGAAGGAGAGCAGACAGGGAAGGGGAGGGGAGAGGGAAGGGGGGGAGAGGGGAGAGGGAAGGGGGAGAGGGGAGAGGGAAGGGGAGGGGAGAGGAGAGAGGGAAGGAGAGGGGAGAGAGGAGAGAGGAGAGGAGAGAGGGAAGGAGAGGAGAGAGGGAAGGAGAGGAGAGAGGGAAGGAGAGGAGAGAGGGGAGGGGAGAGGAGAGGAGAGAGGGGAGAGGAGAGGAGAGAGGGAAGGGGAGGGTAGAGGAGAGAGGGAAGGAGAGGGGAGAGAGGAGAGAGAGGAGAGAGAGGAGAGAGAGGAGAGAGAGGAGAGAGGAGGGTCCCACCTACAGCCCCTGAGCGCCCACCTGTGGTCTGTCCGTTGCTTCAGACAATTCAGTGCCCAGAAATTTCTGGACAGCCACCTCTGCAGGCCAGACACCGCCAAGAACAACCGTTGTGCTGATTTTCTAAACTTTCCATCCTGCCCCCTGAGCCCCGGTGGGGCCCAAACCGCAAGCCAGTGCCTCCTGTGTCAGGGCAGCTGGCGTCAGTTAGAGGTAATTTCTTGATTAGTCATGCGCGTTCCTCAGCAGTCCTGGCTGTCTGTCTTCCCCGGGGGCTGTCCGGTGGTGGCCACAGGGGACAGACTCGAAATGGCAACAGATCTGGCTGCCAAGAGGCTGCTTGCTGGATCCCCAGACCACACAGGTACAGACATGAGGGTGGCCAGGTGAGGCCGCCATTGCAGGACTTTCAACAGCAAGTGGTGTTTAAATGTGTGCGAGGCACTGCTGCCTACGTGGAGAGTTAAAGCAACAAATTCCAGCCCAGGTGTGTTGCTCACACCTGTAATCCCAATGCTTTAGGAGGCCAAGGCAGGAGGATTGCTTGAGGCCAGGAGTTTGAGACCAGCCTGGGCAACATAGCCAAACCCCATGTCCACAAAAAATAAAAATATTAGCTGGGCAGGGTGGCATGCACCTGCAGTCCCAGCTACTCAGGAGGATTGCTTGAGGCCAGGAGTTTGAGACCAGCCTGGGAAACGTAGCAAAACTCTGTATCTATAAAAAATAAAAATATTAGCTGGGCATGGTGGCATGCACCTGCAGTCCCAACTCCTCAGGAGGACTGCTTGAATCCAGGAGTTTGAGACCAGCCTGGGAAACATAGCAAAACTCTGTATCTATAAAAAATAAAAATGTGAGCTGGGCATGGAGGTACTGTCACCTGTAGTCCCAGCTACTCAGGAGGCTGAGGCAGGAGGATTGCTTGAGGCCAGGAGTTTGAGACCAGCCTGGGAAACATAGCAAAACTCTGTATCTACAAAAAATAAGAATATTAGCTGGGCGTGGTTGTACTCTAACCTGTAGTCCCAACTACTCAGGAGGCTGAGGCAGGAGGATTGCTTGAGGCCAGGCATTGGAGGCTGCAGTGAGTTACGTTTGCACTACTGCCCTCCAGCCTGGGCAACAAGGCAAGACCCCATCTCTATAAAACAAACAAACAAAAGAACAATTCCAGGGCACCCCTGTTTCCAGCTCTGTCCACTTTACATTCTCAAAATAAAAATAGTGTCCCTTTGACAGACACTTTTTCATCAGCAGCTCATGGATAAAGCGTCTCTCCTTCCAGATGTCCCCCACGGCCACACCAAGCGGAACCCAAAGAAGGAAGGGTCTGCTTTTCCTTCTGAAGCCATAGGTGGCTGGAGGTGCCCAGCTGGCCGTGGGGGCGGTGCTGACTCGTGCATAACTGTAGGTTTCACACCTGGGCACGGACCGGCGGGGCAGAAAACTTCTCCCTGAAACTGAAACGAAAACTCCGGGCCATTTTAAAACCAGCTTGAGGAAGCTGTTTGTAGAGCAGTTGGTAAGGAGTCGCAGGTCTCCTCTGGAGGAAGAAAGAGCAGGGAGGAGCCGTGGGTTGACGTGGGTGATAAAAGCTGGAAAGACTTTGGAGGCTGTGGGTTGGTCTCCTGGCACTCGGATTGTGTGTTTTCTGCTAATAGACGCTTTGTGGGTGGATGTCCCTGAGATGAGAGGACTAATACCCAGACTAATACTGCCGGGGTGTCAAGAATTCCCATTAAGACCACCCTGGGGGCTGACGGTGGCTTTGTGGTTTCCATCCACGGGGGACACTGAGTGAGTCTTGAGGTTTGTATGACAGTGCATTCAACCTGCCCAGGGGAGCCACAAGCCCCACTGTGGATCTTCCAAGAGTCTCAGCCTCTGACATGGGCCGAGGTCTCCAATGACCTCCCTGATCCAAGGAAGGAGGGGAGGGAGGGAGGGAGGGAAGGAAGGAAGGAAGGAAGGAAGGAAGGAAGGGAGGGAAGGAAGGAAGGAAAGGATGGAGGGAGGGAGGGAAGGAGGGAGGGAGGGAGGAAAGAAGGAAGGAAGGGAGGAAGAGAGGAAAGAGAGAGGGAGGGAGGGAAGGAACGAAGGAGGGAGGGAGGGAAGAGAAGGAAGGATGGGAGGGAAGGAGGAAAGAAAGGATGGAGGGAAGGAAGGAGAGAGGAGAAAGAGGAAAGACAGAAGGAAGGAAGGGAGAAAGGGAGGAAGGGAGGGAAAGGAGGAAGGGAGGGAAGGAAGAAAGGGAAAGAAGGAGGAAAGGGAAGGAAGGAAGAAGGAAGAGAAGGAAGGGAGGGAGGGAGTCAGGGAAGGAAGGATGGGAAGAAGGGAGGGAGGAGAAAAGAAAGGAAGGGAAGGAGGGAGGGAAGGAAGGAAGGAGGGAGGGAGGGAAGAGAAGGAAGGATGGGAGGGAAGGAGGAAAGAAAGGAGGGAGGGAAGGAAGGAGAGAGGAGAAAGAGGAAAGACAGAAGGAAGGTAGGAAGGAAGGGAGAAAGGGAGGAAGGGAGGGAAAGGAGGAAGGGAGGGAAAGAAGGAAGGGAGGGAAGGAAGGAAGGGAAGGAAGGAGGAAAGGGAAGGAAGGAAGAAGGAAGAGAAGGAAGGGAGGGAGGGAAGGATGGAGGGAAGAAGAGAAGGAAGGACAGAGGAGTAAGGAAGAAGAAGGGAGAAGACAGGAAAGAAGAAAAGAATGACAGAGGGTGAAGAAAGGAAGCAGAGAGGGAGGGAAGGAAGGAGGAGAGGGAAGGAGGAACTCAGGGAGGGAGGGATGGAGGAGACAGGAGGTCCTGCTAAAGCATTTCCCCCGCCTTGGTCCCCGGGGAGCGGCGCTCAGGAGCCCTCCCGGCAGCAGCCACCTCTTTACCTGCGCCCCTGACCGGTGCACCCTTCTCTCCTTCCCTTGCAGAGCCCGGGCGAGGACCCCTCCAGGATGCAGGTCCCGAACAGCACCGGCCCGGACAACGCGACGCTGCAGATGCTGCGGAACCCGGCGATCGCGGTGGCCCTGCCCGTGGTGTACTCGCTGGTGGCGGCGGTCAGCATCCCGGGCAACCTCTTCTCTCTGTGGGTCCTGTGCCGGCGCATCGGGCCCAGATCCCCGTCGGTCATCTTCATGATCAACCTGAGCGTCACGGACCTGATGCTGGCCAGCGTGTTGCCTTTCCAAATCTACTACCATTGCAACCGCCACCACTGGGTATTCGGGGTGCTGCTTTGCAACGTGGTGACCGTGGCCTTTTACGCAAATATGTATTCCAGCATCCTCACCATGACCTGTATCAGCGTGGAGCGCTTCCTGGGGGTCCTGTACCCGCTCAGCTCCAAGCGCTGGCGCCGCCGTCGTTACGCGGTGGCCGCGTGTGCAGGGACCTGGCTGCTGCTCCTGACCGCCCTGTCCCCGCTGGCGCGCACCGATCTCACCTACCCGGTGCACGCCCTGGGTATCATCACCTGCTTCGACGTCCTCAAGTGGACGATGCTCCCCAGCGTGGCCATGTGGGCCGTGTTCCTCTTCACCATCTTCATCCTGCTGTTCCTCATCCCGTTCGTGATCACCGTGGCCTGTTACACGGCCACCATCCTCAAGCTGTTGCGCACGGAGGAGGCGCACGGCCGGGAGCAGCGGAGGCGCGCGGTGGGCCTGGCCGCGGTGGTCTTGCTGGCCTTTGTCACCTGCTTCGCCCCCAACAACTTCGTGCTCCTGGCGCACATCGTGAGCCGGCTGTTCTACGGCAAGAGCTACTACCACGTGTACAAGCTCACGCTGTGTCTCAGCTGCCTCAACAACTGTCTGGACCCGTTTGTTTATTACTTTGCGTCCCGGGAATTCCAGCTGCGCCTGCGGGAATATTTGGGCTGCCGCCGGGTGCCCAGAGACCCCCTGGACACGCGCCGCGAGAGCCTCTTCTCCGCCAGGACCACGTCCGTGCGCTCCGAGGCCGCTGCGCACCCTGAAGGGATGGAGGGAGCCCCCAGGCCCGGCCTCCAGAGGCAGGAGAGTGTGTTCTGAGTCCCGGGGGCGCAGCTTGGAGAGCCGGGGGCGCAGCTTGGAGAGCCGGGAGCGCAGCTTGGAGATCCAGGGGCGCATGGAGAGGCCACGGTGCCAGAGGTTCAGGGAGAACAGCTGCGTTGCTCCCAGGCACTGCAGAGGGCCGGTGGGGAAGGGTCTCCAGGCTTTATTCCTCCCAGGCTCTGCAGAGGCACCGGTGAGGAAGGGTCTCCAGGCTTCACTCAGGGTAGAGAAACAAGCAAAGCCCAGCAGCGCACAGGGCGCTTTGTTATCCTGCAGAGGGTGCCTCTGCCTCTCTGTGTCAGGGGACAGCTTGTGCCACCATGCCCGGCTAATTTTTGTATTTTTTTTTAGTAGAGCCGGGCTGTCACCCCCGAGCTCCTCAGACACTCCTTCTCACACCTGTCCACACCCGAGGGTGGATATTCAACCAGCCCCACCACCTCCCCAACTCGGTTTCTGGATATCCTCCCTGGGCGACCTGCGAGCCCCATTCCCAGCTCTTCTCCCTGCTGACATCGTACCTTAGTTGTGGTTCTGGCCTTCTCCATTCTACTCCAGGGGTTCTGGTCTCCGTAGCCTGGTGCACGCCAAAATTTCTGTTTATTTCACTCAGGGGCACTGTGGTTGCTGTGGTTGGAATTCTTCTTTCAGAGGAGCGCCTGGGGCCCCTGCAAGTCAGCTACTCTCCGTCCCCACTTCCCCCCCACACACACCCCACCCTGTTGCTGACCAAGGTGATTTTTGGCACATTTGTTCTGACCTGGCTTGGTGGGACCCCACCCCTATTCTGCTTCTGTGAGTCGCTGATAGAGAAGGAGTTCCCATCAGGCCCCTGGAACACACTCAGGCTTCCCTGACTCAGGACAAGGACCACGGGAGGCCCAGGTGCGGAAAGGAGGCTCCGTGAGATGGGGCCCAGCCCATCCCAACCCAAGGGTGCAGCTTGATTCAGGAGTTCCCCACCTCCTGCCCATTCTCTGCGTCCTTTTACCCCATGGAGAGCCTCAGCCATGGCAAGTCCATCTGGAGTCCAGGGAGCAGGCAACTGGCCTGACCCATGAGACCGTTTGGAGACCAAGCAGCAGACGCAGGCGTGGACCCCAGGAACCTACAGGGGTGTCAGCCGCTGAGCCCCCTCCCTGCTGTGTGGGTGGTGAGCAGGCTGGGTCTTTGTCTGTCTTCTTCTACACGGGATGTGCCTGCACCAGCCCCAACACCTGGGCTGGTTTAGTGCAAAGAAGAGCTCTGGCTCTCCAGGGGTGCTGGGACATCATGTGGAATTGGATCCCAGGCTCTCTTGGGCGAGAAAGACCATTCTGGAGGTGGGAGTGGGAGAGCTGCCTGTCTGCCCAGGGGCTCTGCATCTCCACAGTGGGTGGCCTTGGATGCCCGGCCCCTCCCTTTCTGTGCACTGGGGACGCTGATGGAGGCTGAAGCTGCTGTTCGGAGGCCCTCTATTGGTGCCTCTCTCCTGCCGTCATCACTATGGCAGGAAAACAGACATGGTTCAGTAATGAATTATCATTCCCAAAACCCATGTCCACCTGGAACATCAGGATGGGACCATGTTTGAAAATCGGGTCTTTCCAAATGTAATTAAGTAAGGCGAGGCCATCCTGCATTTACAATGGGCCCAATCCAGTGTCCCTATGAGAGACGGAAGAGGAGACACAGACACAAAGGAGGAGGCCACATAAAGACAGAGGCAGAGACTGCAGTGATGCTGCCACAAGCCCAGGGATGCCTGGAGTCCCCAGGAGCTGGGAGAGGCAGGAAGGATCCTCCCCTAGAGTCTCTGGAGGGAACTGGATACAATTGCAGAGTGCACTAAACAGTTGCCCCAGAAAGACATGTCTTGTTTTAAAGCCCAGAACCTGAAATTATTATAGATTTTATTTGGTAATAAGGAATTTTGCATATGTAATTACTTAAGGATATGAAGATGAGATTGTGCTGGATTATTAAGCACCCTAAATGCCGTGACAGGTGTCCTTCTAAGAGACAGAAGAGGAGACAGAGAGACAGAGCAGGAGGACACGTGGAGACAGAGGCAGACTGGAGTGAGGGGGCCACAAACCCAGGGACACCTGGAGCCCCCAGGAGGTGGGAGAGGCAGGAAGGATCCTCCCCTAGAGCCTCCCAGAAGGAACTGGATACAATTGTAGTGGATTGAATAGTGGCCCCCAGAAACATTTGTCCATATCCTAATGCTCAGAGTCTGTGAGTAAGACCTTATTTGGAAATAGGGTCTTTGCAGATGTGATTAAGTTTAGGACCTTGAGATTGGATCATTCTGGATTAAGGCGGGCCCTAAATGCAATGACAGGTGTCCTTCTAAGAGACAGAAGAGGAGACACAGACACAGAGGAGAAGGCCACATGGAAATGGAGGCAGAGACTGGAGTGATGCGGCCACAAACCCAGGGACACCTGGAGCCCTCAGGAGCTGGGAGAGGCAGGAAGGATCCTCCCCTAGAGCCTCCAGGAGGAACTGGAGGATGCGTAAGAGACCCAGAACTTCCACAGAAGGAGGAAAATTAACCTCCTGCTTCTCTAGACTGTTCCAAAGCTGAACCCTAGAAAGCAAAGCTGATACAGAAGCATCCAGGCCGCAGGAGTACAGGCCGCAAGTGCTGAGCGTGGGCCTTGGGTGTGTCTCATGGGGGAAAAAAAAACTGTGAAAAACCTCAGAGTAGCATCTTCACAGTAACCCACGGACGATCCCTAAACTGCCTTGTAAACAAAAATGAGAGCTTGAGTCAGAGGAAGCCGAGACAATATCCTTCCTCGACAACGTGCAAGAACCCTGACGTCCCCCAGCAAAGGAAGACGTTGCAAGCAGGCAAAATGCGTCAATTTTTTTTTTTTTTTTTTTTTTTGGTCAGTATGATGATTTTTGCAGCCACTTGGCTATGGAGAGCAGCCGACACCCCCTCTTACAGCCGTGGATGTTTCCTGGAAGCTGACTCAGTCTGTTCACTGGCTGAGCTTTGAGTGAAAAGATAACACAGGTCTATTGACTCACACACATGTTTTAAGATGGAAGACTTTACTTCTGTTCTTGGCAGGACATGGAGAGAGGGAGGGATTCCAAAAAGTCTCAGCCTCCGTCAAGGCGTGGCAGCTTATGCTGGTAATCCCAGCACTTTGGGAGGCTCAGGCGGGAGGACTGATTGAGTCCGGGTGTTCAAGGGCCAACCTAGGCAACACAGTGAGAACTCATCTCTGTAAAAAATAAAAATAAAACATTAAAAAAAACATGAGCTTTGAAGCTGCTTCTATTTTTTCCCAGTGCAGAGGGCAAATGTGTTTCTGTCTCTGATTTCTGCAGGGCTTGCATTTTAAACACAGATCCCATTTTATGCTGGATCCAATGTCTTATCCTCTTCATAGGCTCCTTGTCTTGGTCCGTTTATCCTGCTGGAAACAAACAAAAAACCAAACAAACAAAACACCATTGCATTACTCAGAGGGACAGAACTAATAGGATAGATATATAAGTAGATAGATAGATAGATACATAGATAGAAGATAGATTAGGTAGATGATAGATAGTAGATAGATAAACAGATAGATAGTAGATAGATTAGATAGATAGATAGTAGATTAGATAGATACTAGATAGATTATATAGAGAGTAGATAGATTAGATAGATAGATAGACAGATAGATGGATAGATAGTAGATAGATTAGATAGAGAGTAGATAGATTAGATAGATAGACAATAGATAGATTAGGTAGATAGATAGTAGATAGATTAGACAGATACATAGTAGATTGATTAGATAGATAGATGATAGATTAGGTAGATAGATAGTAGATAGATTAGATAGATAGTAGATAGATTAGATAGATAGTAGATAGATTAGGTAGATAGATAGTAGATAGATTAGATAGATAGATGGTAGATAGATTAGATAGAGAGATAGATAGATAGATAATAGATAGGTTAGGTAGATAGATAGTAGATAGATTAGATAGATAGTAGATAGATTAGATAGATAGTAGATAGATTAGATAGATGGTAGATAGAGAGTAGGTAGATTAGATAGATAGATAGATAGTAGATAGATTAGATAGATACATAGTAGATAGATTAGATAGATAGATAGATAATAGATAGATTAGGTAGATAGATAGATAGTAGATAGATTAGATAGATAGATATATAGATAGATAGATAATAGATTAGGTAGATAGATAGCAGACAGATTAGATAGATAGATAGTAGATAGATTAGAAAGATAGAGATAGAGAGAGAGAGAGAAAGAGAGGAGTTTCAGGCCGGGCGCAGTGGCTCACACCTGTCATCCCAGCACTTTGGGAGGCCGAGGCAGGCGGATCACCTGAGGTCAGGAGTTCAAGACCAGCCTGACCAACGTGGTGAAACCCCATCTCTACTAAAAATATAAAAATTGGCTGGGCGTGGTGGTGTGCACCTGTAATCCCAGCTACCTGGGAGGCTGAGGCAGGAGAATTGCTGGAACCTGGGAGGTGGAAGTTGCAGTGAGCCGAGATCGCGCCACTGCACTCCAGCCTGGGTGACAGAGTGAATCTCAAAAATAAATAAAAATAAATAAATAAATAAATAAATAAAGGGAAGTTTACTCAGTATTAACTCACATGATCAGAAGGTCCCACAATAGGCCGTCTGCAGGCTGAGGAGCAAGGAGAGCCCGTCCCAGTCCCAAAACTGAAGAACTTGGAGTCAGATGTTCAAGGGCAGGAAGCATCCAGCACTGGAGAAAGATGGAGGCTGGGAAGCTAGGCCCATCTCTCCTTTTCACATTTTTCTCCCTGCTTATATTCTAGCCTCGTTGGCAGCTGATTAGATGGTGCTCACCCAGATTAAGGGGTGAGTCTGCCTTTCCCAGCCCACTGACTCAAATGTTAATCTCTTTTGGCAACACCCTCACAGACACACCCAGGATCAATACTTTGTATCCTTCAATCCAATCACGTTGACTCTTGGTATTAACCATTGCAACCATCAACTGGGTGGCTTACAAACAATAGACCTTGCTTGCTCACAGTTCTAGAGGTTGGGGCCAGGTGTGGTGGCTCAAGCCTGTAATCCCAGCACTTTGGGAGGCTGAGGCAGGTGGATCACGAGGTCGGGAGTTCAAGACCAGCCTGGCCAACATGGTGAAACCCCGTCTCTACTAAAACCACAAAAATTAGCCGGGCATGGTGGTGGGCACCTGTAATCCCAGCTACTAGGGAGGCTGAGGCAGGAGGATTGCTTGAACCCGGGAGGCAGAGGTTGCAGTGAGCTGAGATCGCGCCACTGCACTCCAGTCTGGGTGACAGAGCGAGACTCTGTCTCAAAAAAAAAAAAAAAAAAAAAGACAAATGGATACATGATAGATGGATAGATAGGTACATACACGGGTAGATAGATGATAGATTGATAAATGGGAGATAGATAGATAGATAGATAGATAGATAGATGAATGATAGGTAGATGATAGATGGATAGATGATACATGAATATATAGATGATGGATAGATGGATAGATAGATGGATAACAGATTGATGATGGAAAGATAGACAGATGGATAGATGGATAGAAGATAGATAGATAATAGATTGATGATGGAAAGATAGAAAGTTGGGTAGATGGATAGAAGATGATAGATAGATAGATGATAGACAGATGATAGATGGATAGTTATACAGATGATAGATAGATGGATACATAGATAAACAGAATGGATGGATAGATAACAGATGATAGCTAGATAGATGATAGGTAGATAATGGATACACAGATGGATAATAGATACATAAACAACATAAGGGGGGGATAAATGATAGATGAGATAGGTAGGTAGATACAATAGATAGATGATAGGTAGGTAGAATAGATAGAAAGATAGATGATAGATGGGTAGATTGGTAGATGATATATCTAATGATAGATGATAGATACATAGATGATAGATTGATAAATGATAGATAGACAGATGAATGATAGATAAATGATAATACATAGATACATAGATGGATAGATTGATAGATGATAGATAAATGATAGATACATAGATACATAGATGGATAGATGATAGACAGACACATACATACATAGAGGGATAGATACATAGATAGATGATAGATTGACAGATACATACATACATAGACAGATGGATAGATACATAGATAGATGATAGACAGATGCATACATACATACATACATAGAGGGATAGATACATAGATAGATGATAGATTGGCAGATACATACATACATAGACAGATGGATAGATACATACATAGATTGATAGATGATACATACATACATAGATGGATAGATACATAGATGATAGATACATACATACATACATACATACATAGATGGATAGATAGATACATACATACACACATAGATGGATGGATAGAGAGATACATAGATATTATGGCTAAATAGATGGAAGAGTGATAGATACATAGACAAGACAGATGGACACATGATAGATGAATAGCTGGATAAATGATGGATGACATGGATACATAGATAGATGATAGACAAACCCTCTCATGCTAACTCAGGGTTCCTCCCCCTCAGCACAGCTGACATTTGGGGCTGGAGGACTCTCTGTGGTGGGGCCATCCTGGGCACTGTATGGTGCTGAGCAGAGACCCTGGGCTCCACCCACCAGATGGGAGCAGCACCCCCGCACTGCACGCACACCCCCAGAAGTGATGGCCAAAAATATCTTCAGACATTGCCCGGTGTCTCCTGGACGGTAGGATCTCCTCAGTTGGTGGCAACTGAATTACACAAAACCCACACACATGCACACATTTGAGAATCTTTGAACCTCCAACCATGCAATGCTGGTTCAATGCAAAACAGAACATTAAGAAGGGAAGCCCGGCCTGGTGGGACGGGGTGTATGAGTTTGCTGGGGTTGCCATAGCGAAGTCCTGTACACTGTACAGCTTAGACAACAGACATTGATTCTTCCACAGTCCTGGAGGCTGGAGGTCTGAGGTCAAGGTGTGGGCAGGGCTGGTTCCTCCTGAGGCCTCTCTCCTGGGCTTGGAGACGCCATCTTCTCCCTGTGTCCTCACAGGGTCGTCCCTCCATATGTGTCTGTGTCTTCAGCTCCTCTTCTCGTCTTCTTATCAGATGTCTTAGTCCATTGCAGGCTGCTATCACAGAATACCATAGACTGGGTTGCTTATTAACAACAGGCATTGGTCGGGCACGGTGGCTCATGCCTGTAATCCCGGTACTTTGGGAGGCCGAGGTGGGTAGATCATGAGGTCAGGAGATCGAGACCATCCTGGCTAACATGGTGAAACCCAGTCTCTACTAAAAAATAGAAAAATAAATTAGCCGGGCGTGGTGGCGGGTGCCTGTAGTCCCAGCTACTCGGGAGGCTGAGGCAGGAGAATGGCATGAACCCAGGAGGCAGAGCTTGCAGTGAGCCCAGATCGCGCCTCTGCACTACAGCCTGGGTGACACAGCGAGACTCCGTCTCAAAAACAAACAAACAAAACAAAACAAAACAAACAAACAAACAAACAAAAAACAGGCATTGGCTGGGCACAGTGGCTCATGCCTGTAATTCCAGCATTTTGGGAGGCTGAAGTGGGCGGATCACCTGAGGTCAGGAATTCAAGACCAGCCTGGCAAACATGGAGAAACCCCATCTCTACTAAAAAATACAAAAAATTAGCCAGGTGTGGTGGCGGTCCCAGATACTCGGGAGGCTGAGGCAGGAGAGTCACTTGAACCTGAGAGGTGGAGGTTGCAGTGAGCCGAGATCGTGCCACTTACTCCAGTCTGGGCGACAGAGCAAGAGTCAGTCTAAAAAAAAAAAAAAAAAAGCAAAGAAAAATCTGAAAGTCACGGAAGGGCACATTGAGAGCAGGAGGAGGCTGCAGCAGTCAGGGCTTCAGAGCAGTTAAACCTCTGCCTGCTGGGGTTTCAATGATGTGGCCGCAATGGAGAACTTATAGGGATAAATACAGGCATGTCAAAGGCTGCTGGACCCCATCTCTGGTTAGCACTCCTTCTGGAATGCTGGTATGGGGGACTGAGTTGATTCCTGCCTCCCCATAGATACGTCCACCTGGTAAATGGCACCTTATTTGGAAATAGGGTCCTCACATGTGCAATTAGTTCATGATTTCAAGATATCATGCTGGATTAAGGTGGACCCTAAGTCCAATGACAGGTGTCCTTGTAAGAGACAGAAGAGGAGACACAGACACAGAGGAGAAGGCCACGTGGAGATGGATGCAGAGACTGCAGTGATGCGGCCACAAGCTCAGGGATGCCTGGAGCCCCCAGGAGCTGGAAGAGGCAGAAAGGACCCTCCCCTAGAGCCTCAAGAAGGAAGCAAACACAATTGCAATGGTTTAGATGGTGAGCTCCAAACCATATGTCCATGTCCTAAGCCCCAGAACCTGGGAATGGGACCTGATTTGGAAGAAGGATCTTTGCAGCTGTGATTAACAATCTGGAGATGAGATCATCCTGGAGAAGGATGGGCCCTAAACACAATGACAGGTGTCCTTCTAAGAGACAGAAGAGGAGACACAGACACAGAGAAACCCACGTAGAGATGGAGGCAGAGACTAGAGTGATGCGGCCACAAGCCCAGGGATGCCTGGAGCCCCCAGGAGCGGGAGAGGCAGGAAGGACCCTCCCCTAGAGCCTTCGGAGGGAGCGTGGCCCTGCCTATTCCTTGATTTCAGATGTCTGGGCTCCAGAGCTGTAATACAATTAAGTTTTGCTGTTTTAAGCCCCAGGGTTTTGAGTGACAGTTACCAGCAACCCCCACTCTAGGTCACTAAACCCTCCTCCACCTTTGCCTGTACCCGTGTAGGAAGAGGCAGCCTTCACTTCATCTTCTATAGAGAATTACTGTAATTTCCTTTGCTATTTTTCTTTAAGTTTAATATCTCACCCGCAGCTGGGCCCGGTGGCTCACACCTGTAATCCCAGCACTTTGGGAGGCTGAGTCGGGTGGATCACCTGAGGTCAGGACTTCGAGACCAGCCTGGCCAACACAGCGAAACCCCATCTCTACTAAAAGTACAAAAATTAGCTCGATGTGATGGCAGGTGCCTGTAATCCCAGCTACTCAGGAGGCTGAGGCAGGAGAATCGCTTGAACCTGGGAGGTGGAGGTTGCAGTGAGCCGAGATTGCACCATTGCACTCCAGCCTGGGCGACACAGTGAGACTCAGTCTCAAAAAACAAAGAAACAAAAAACAAACAAACAAACAAAAACCTTCACCTGCATGGAGTTTATGTTATATGCAGTACAGTTTATAAACTTATGATTCCTTCTATCGCTTCAAAACGAAGAAAGTTACTTCTCCAAAATTCTGAAATGTGAATCTATGTGCTTTTTAAAATTTTTTTCAAAACCTCACAATATTGAAAATCAGACATCACATGGTTTAGACGCTTTTTTCCTCTCTTTTATTTGGCTCTTCTGTGACTTCTCTGACTACAGTTTTTCGTTTTCTCCGTAATGTGTTGGACACCCTTGGATGTCATTCCACAGTTAACAAAATTAACTGTGGGATTCCATTTTCTGCATCTACACATCACTGGCATAGGCTCTGGGTATATTATTATTTTTCACATTTTATTTCAAAATCTTTTGAGTCACAAAAGCTGGGGAAACAGTGCCCGGAGTCTCCACGCCTCGCTGGGTTTATGTGGAGCAGGTGCGGCTGGGCTCTGGGGGGTTTAAGAAAAATCCTGGCACGGCTCACGCGCGCCCCCTGCAGCCTGCGGCGCGCAAGGGACCCGCTGCCCTGGAGGTGGAGTCCATTTAGGGAGGGAAGGCACAGCCGGGCGTCCCCCACCTCACAGCGCCCGCTCTGGTCCCATCCCTGCGCTCCCAGCACCGCGCCCCCAGGGGGTCCCCACGCCGCGCCCATCACCACGCCCGCGCGGATCCACAGTGTCCACGCCCCTCCCACAAGGACCCCCACCTTCTCCACGCCCCTCCCACCAGGCACGCGGGGACCCCCATATCCATACCCCTCCGAGCATTCTCGCGGGGACCCTCATCTCCAAAACCCTCCCACCATCCCCGCGGGGATCCCCATCTCCACGCCCCTCCCACCAGGCCCGTGGACACCCCCATCTCCACGCCCCTCCCACCAGGCCCGTGGACACCCCCATCTCCACGCCCCTCCCACCAGGCCCGTGGACACCCCCATCTCCACGCCCCTCCCACCAGGCCCGTGGACACCCCCATCTCCACGCCCCTCCCACCAGGCCCGTGGACACCCCCATCTCCACGCCCCTCCCACCAGGCCCGTGGACACCCCCATCTCCACGCCCCTCCCACCAGGCACGAGGACATCCCCATCTCCACGCCACTCGCACCGGGTCCGCGGGGAACCCCCTATCTCTACCTTCCCCGACGCGGCTCCCACAAGACCCCCATCTCTGAGCCGGGCCCCTCCACGTGCGGGTAAGAACCCCCCACCCCCACAACTGCCCACAACCGCAGCTGCGGGAACCCAGCATTTCCACTCCCCACGCCGCGCCTGCAAGGAACCCCAAGTATCCACGCCAGCCTTTCCTCCCCGGGACCCCGCAGCTGCCTGCGCCATTGCAGGTCTTGGCGCCGCAGGCGGGGCGGGGAGGGGCGGGGCGAGCGCCGGGGGCGGGGACGGGGCCCGGGAGGCGGAGCTGGGGGCGGTGCTTCACCAAGCGGCCGGGGCGGTGCCCGGGGGGAAGGCGGGCGGGGGTGTGGCCTGGGCGTGGCCTCACGGGGAGTTCAATGGCGGCGTGACATGGGCGTGGCCTGGCGGAGAGGGCAATGGAGGTGTGGCCTGGGCGTGGCCTGGCGGAGCGGTCAATGGAGGCGTGGCCTGGGCGTGGCCTCAGGGGAGATCAATGGGGCGTGACATGGGCGTGGCCTGGTGGAGAGGGCAATGGAGGTGTGGCCTGGGCGAGGCCTGACGGAGTGTTCAATGGAGGCGTGGCCTGGGCGCGGCCTCGCGGGGAGGCCAATGAAGGCGCGGACTGGGCGTGGCCTCGCGGAGGCGGGCGGGGGCGTGGCCTCGCGGAGGCGGGACTCTGGCCGCCTGTTTTTTTTTTGCAGCCGCGCTGCGCGCACCGCGGGCTCCGGGCTCAGAAGTGCGGACGCCCGGCTCCTGGCGTGGACGCCATGGTGCTGTGCCCGGTGATTGGGAAGCTGCTGCACAAGCGCGTGGTGCTGGCCAGCGCCTCCCCACGCCGTCAGGAGATCCTCAGCAACGCGGTGCGGCCTGGGCCTGGGCGGGGCAGGGGACCGGGGACGGAGGGGCTGAACCCCGGAGGGCCCAGCGACTCAGGAACCCCACGGATAGGGATGGGAGAGTGACCCAAGACCCTTAGGGATGGGGGAGGGGAGAGTGTCCCGGGACCTCCAGGGATAGGGTTGAGGAGAGTGACCCGGAACCTCTAGGGATGGGGGAGGGGAGAGTAACCCGGAACCCCCTAGGCATGGGGGTGGGGAGTGACCTGGGTCCCCATAGGGATGGGAGAGGGGAGCGTAACCCGGGACCCGTAGGAATGGGGAGGGTAGAGTGACCCAGGACCGCTAGGGATGGGGACAGCAGAGTGACCCCGGAGCCCCATGGATGGGGATGGGGAGAGTAACCCGGGACCCCCAGGCATGGGGATGGGGAGAGTAACCCGGGACCTCCAGGGTTGGGGATGGGGAGAGTAAGCCGAGACCCCCCTAGGGATGGGGGTGGGGAGAGTAAGCCGGGACCCCTAGGAATGGGGAGGTCAAGTGACCCTGGACCCCCCCTAGGGGTGGGGAGAGTAACCCGGGACCCCTAGGGATGGGGGAGGGGAGAGTGACCCGAAACCCCTAAGCATGGGGTTGCGGGGAGTGACCCAGAACCCCCTAGGAATGGGGAGGGCAGAGTAACCCAGGACCCCCCTAGGGATGGGGGAGGGGAGAGTAACCTGGGACCCCCTAGGGATGGGGGAGGGGAGAATAAGCCGGGATCCCCCTAGGGATGGGGGAGGGGAGAATAAGCCGGGATCCCCCTAGGGATGGGGGTAGGGAGAGTAACCCGGGACCCAAAAGGATGGGGGAGGGGAGAGTGACTCAGAACCCCTAGGCATGGGGTTGGGGAGAGTGACCCAGGACCCCCTAGGGATGGGGGAGGGGAGAGTAACCCAGGACCCCCCTAGGGGTGGGGGAGGGGAGAGTAACCCAGGACCCCCCTAGGGGTGGGGGAGGGGAGAGCAACCTGGGACCCCCCTAGGGATGGGGGTGGGGAGAGTAACCCAGGACGCCCTAGGCATGGGGTTGGGGAGAGTGACCCGGGACCCCCTAGGGATGGGGAGGGAGGAGTGACCTATGACCGCTAGGGATGGGGACAGCAGAGTGACCCCGGAGCCCCATGGATGGGGATGGGGAGAGTAACCCGGGACCCCCAGGCATGGGGATGGGGAGAGTAACCCGGGACCTCCAGGGTTGGGGATGGGGAGAGTAAGCCGAGACCCCCCTAGGGATGGGTGTGGGGAGAGTAACCCGGGACCCCTAGGGATGGGGGAGAGGAGAGTAACCCGGGACCCCTAGGAATGAGGAGGTCAAGTGACCCGGGACCCTCCTAGGGATGGGGGTGGGGAGAGTGACCCGAAACCCCTAGGCATGGGGTTGCGGGGAGTGACCTAGAACCCACTAGGAATGGGGAGGGGAGAATAACCCGGGACCCCCTAGGGATGGGGGAGGGGAGAGTAAGCCGGGATCCCCCTAGGGATGGGGGTAGGGAGAGTAACCTGGGACCCAAAAGGATGGGGGAGGGGAGAGTGACCTGGAACCCCTAGGCATGGGGTTGGGGAGAGTGACCCAGGACCCCCTAGGGATGGAGGAGGGAAGAGTGACCCGGGACCCCCGAGGAATGGGGAGGGGAGAGTGACCCAGGACCGCCTAGGGATGGGGAAGGGGAGAGTAACCCAGGACCCCCTAGGGATGGGGGTGGGGAGAGTAACCCAGGATGCCCTAGGCATGGGGTTGGGGAGAGTGACCTGGGACCCCCCTAGGGATGGGGAGGGAGGAGTGACCCAGGACCCCCTAGGAATGGGGAGGGGAGTGATCCAGGACTGCCTAGGTATGGGGGAGGGGAGAGTGACCCGGAACCCCTAGGGATAGGGGAGGGGAGAGTGACCTGGGACCCCCTAGGAATGGAGAGGGCAGAGTGACCCGGGACCCCTAGGGATGGGGGTGGGGAGAGTAACCCAGCACCCCTAGGGATGGGGGAGGGGAGAGTGAGCCAGCACCTCCTAGGAATGGGGAGGGCAGAGTGACCCGGGACCCATAGGGACGGGGGAGGCGAGAGTGACCCGGAACCCCCCTAGGGATGGGGGAGGGGAGAGTGATCCAGGACCCCCTAGGGATGTGGGTGGGGAAAGTAACCCGGGACCCCTAGGAATGGGGAGGGGAGAGTAACCCAGGACCCCTAGGGATGGGGGAGGGGAGAGTAACCCGGAACCCCTAGGGATGGGGTTGGGGAGTGTGACCCGGAACCCCCTAGGGATGGGGGAGGGGAGAGTGACCCAGAACCCCTAGGGATTGGGGAGGGGAGAGTGACCCAGGACGCCCTAGTGATGGGGGAGGGGAGTGTGATCCAGGACCTCCTAGGGATAGGGGAGGGGAGAGTAATCCAAGACCCCTAGGAATGGGGGAGGGGAGAGTAACCTGGGACCCCTAGGGGTGGGGGAGGGGAGTGACCTGGGACCCCCTAGGGATTGGGGAGGTGAGTGACTTAGGACTTCTAGGGATGGAGTGGGCCCTGTGACTGAAGGTTGGACTTTGTAGCTGGGGTATGGGAAGTGTTTCCTGGTGCCCCCATGAGGATCTTATTGCGGGTGGCAGGACGCCTAGGCAGTGGGTGTCTGCCTCTCTCTGGAGCCCTAATCACATGGAGGAGAGGGTCTAGTGATGAAGGGATAGTTACTTGTGATGGGGGGTAGTTACTGGTGACAGGCAGATAGTTATAGGTGATGTGGGATAGTTACTGGTAATGGGGTGATAGTTACTGGTGATGGGATAGTTACTGGTGATGGGGGGATAGTTACTGGTGATGGGGGATAGTTACTGGTGATGATGGGGCATAGTTACTGGTGATGGGGGGTAGTTACTGGGTTTGATGATGGGGCATAGTTACTGGTGATGGTGGATAGTTACTGGTGATGGGGGGTAGTTACTGGGTTTGATGATGGGGCATAGTTACTGGTGATGGGGGGTAGTTACTGGTGATGTGAGGTAGTTACTGGTGATGGCAGAGAAGTTACTGGTGATGGTAGGGTAGTTACTGGTTGCCTATGGATAGTACAGTGGGGCAGGAGTCTACTCTTGGGGACTACGGACTGGAGGTCTGGTACTGTGGGAGGGGGGACACCACATGCCTGGTCCTAGTGACGGGGATGAGAGTGGTCGGGGTGCCTTACAGAAGGCATGGGTCTCCATGATTGGGGGTGACAGGGCATAGGGCAGGGGTCTATATGATCTGGGGTTGAGATCTGCAGGGCAGGTCCAGGGCTTGGTGACTGGTGCCCTGAAGACCAGGATGGGCGTCAGGGCCAGGATCTGGGGGCACCTTCAAGAGGTGAGGAGCGCTGAGGAGGGTAGAAGAGTGGAAGAAAGATGAAAGAAGAAAAGCAGCTTCACAGTCAAAGACGGGTTTATTTTGGAGAACAAGCCTGAGCAGGGCTTCTGGCTGAGTTAGGTCAGGAGTGTTCTCTCTTACAGACTAAGGGTATTTAAGGGTTTAGGAAGGGGAATCTTATCGCAGGCTCGGAATGTTTCCCTGTGAGGCAAAGTTGACTGAGGTGTTGGAATGTCTCTGGTCTGAAGGAGGTTATCTTGGGCTTGGGATGTTTCTGGTCAGAGGCGGTTTATTTCAGGCTTTCACTGTTTCTGGTCATGCTGACATTAGCCATTAGGCTGATGTTTGGGGGCTGGTTTTAGGCAGTTTTTAATCAAGGGAACTTAAAATGGCAGTGCTTGTCCAAGATGGCAGTGTGTGTCCAAGATGGTGGTGTGTGTCAAAGATGGCCATGCATGTCCAAGATGGCAGTGCTTGTCCAAGATGGTGGTGCTTATCCAAGATGGCGGTGTGTGTCCAAGATGGTGGTGCTTATCCAAGATGGTGGTGTGTGTCCCAGATGGTGTGTGTCCAAGATGGCGGTGCTTCTCCAAGATGGCAGTGTGTCCAAGATGGTGTGTCTCCAAGATGGTGGTGCTTATCCAAGATGGCGGTGTTTGTCCAAGATGGTGGTGCTTATCCAAGATGGCAGTGTGTGTCCAAGATGATGGTGCTTATCCAAGATGGCAGTGTGTGTCCAAGATGGTGGTGCTTATCCAAGATGGTGTTGTGTGTCCAAGATGGTGTCTGTCCAAGATGGTGGTGTGTGTCCAAGATGGTGGTGTGTGTCAAAGATGGCCATGCATGTCCAAGATGGCAGTGCTTGTCTAAGATGGTGTGTGTCCAAGATGGTGGTGCTTATCCAAGATGGCCGTGTGTGTCCAAGATGGTGTGTGTCCAAGATGGTGGTGCTTCTCCAAGATGGCGGTGTGTGTCCAAGATGTTGTGTGGACAAGATGGTGGTGCTTTTCCAAGATGGTGGTGTGTATCCAAGATGGCGGCATGTCCAAGATGGCGGTGTGTCCAAGATGGTGGTGCTTGTCCAAGATGGTGTTATGGGTCCAAGATGGCAGTGTGTGTCCCAAATGGTGTGTGTCCAAGATGGTGGTGCTTATCCAAGATGGCTGTGTGTGTCCAAGATGGTGGTGCTTATCCAAGATGGCCGTGTGTGTCCAAGATGGTGGTGCTTATCCAAGATGGCTGTGTGTGTCCAAGATGGTGGTGCTTATCCAAGATGGCCGTGTGTGTCCAAGATGGTGTGTGTCCAAGATGGTGGTGCTTATCCAAGATGGTGGTGTGTGTCCAAGATGGTGGTGCGTGTCAAAGATGGCCATGCATGTCCAAGATGGTGTGTGTCCAAGATGGTGGTGCTTATCCAAGATGGCGGTGTGTGTCCAAGATGGTGGTGCTTATCCAAGATGGTGGTGTGTGTCCAAGATGGTGGTGCGTGTCAAAGATGGCCATGCATGTCCAAGATGGTGTGTGTCCAAGATGGTGGTGCTTATCCAAGATGGTGGTGTGTGTCCAAGATGGTGGTGCGTGTCAAAGATGGCCATGCATGTCCAAGATGGTGTGTGTCCAAGATGGTGGTGCTTATCCAAGATGGCCGTGTGTGTCCAAGATGGTGTGTGTCCAAGATGCTGGTGCTTATCCAAGATGGCCGTGTGTGTCCAAGATGGTGTGTGTCCAAGATGGTGGTGCTTATCCAAGATGGCAGTGTGTGTCCAAGATGGTGGTGCGTGTCAAAGATGGCCATGCATGTCCAAGATGGTGTGTGTCCAAGATGGTGGTGCTTATCCAAGATGGCCGTGTGTGTCCAAGATGGTGTGTGTCCAAGATGCTGGTGCTTATCCAAGATGGCCGTGTGTGTCCAAGATGGTGTGTGTCCAAGATGGTGGTGTGTGTCCAAGATGGTGGTGCTTATCCAAGATGGCAGTGTGTGTCCAAGATGATGGTGCTTATCCAAGATGGTGGTGTGTGTCCCAGATGGTGTGTGTCCAAGATGGCGGTGCTTCTCCAAGATGGCAGTGTGTCCAAGATGGTGTGTCTCCAAGATGGTGGTGCTTATCCAAGATGGCGGTGTGTGTCCAAGATGGTGGTGCTTATCCAAGATGGCAGTGTGTGTCCAAGATGATGGTGCTTATCCAAGATGGCAGTGTGTGTCCAAGATGGTGGTGCTTATCCAAGATGGTGTTGTGTGTCCAAGATGGTGTCTGTCCAAGATGGTGGTGCTTGTCCAAGATGGTGGTGCTTGTCCAAGATGGTGTTATGGGTCCAAGATGGCAGTGTGTGTCCCAAATGGTGTGTGTCCAAGATGGTGGTGCTTATCCAAGATGGCTGTGTGTGTCCAAGATGGTGGTGCTTATCCAAGATGGCCGTGTGTGTCCAAGATGGTGTGTGTCCAAGATGGTGGTGCTTATCCAAGATGGTGGTGTGTGTCCAAGATGGTGGTGCGTGTCAAAGATGGCCATGCATGTCCAAGATGGTGTGTGTCCAAGATGGTGGTGCTTATCCAAGATGGCCGTGTGTGTCCAAGATGGTGTGTGTCCAAGATGGTGGTGCTTATCCAAGATGGCGGTGTGTGTCCAAGTTGTTGTGTGGCCAAGATGGTGGTGCTTTTCCAAGATGGTGGTGTGTATCCAAGATGGCGGCATGTCCAAGATGGCGGTGTGTCCAAGATGGTGGTGCTTGTCCAAGATGGTGTTATGGGTCCAAGATGGCAGTGTGTGTCCCAAATGGTGTGTGTCCAAGATGGTGGTGCTTATCCAAGATGGCCGTGTGTGTCCAAGATGGTGTGTGTCCAAGATGGTGGTGCTTATCCAAGATGGTGGTGTGTGTCCAAGATGGTGGTGTGTGTCAAAGATGGCCATGCATGTCCAAGATGGTGTCTGTCCAAGATGGTGGTGCTTATCCAAGATGGCCGTGTGTGTCCAAGATGGTGTGTGTCCAAGATGGTGGTGCTTATCCAAGATGGCCGTGTGTGTCCAAGATGGTGTGTGTCCAAGATGGTGGTGCTTATCCAAGATGGTGGTGTGTGTCCAAGATGGTGTGTCTCCAAGATGGTGGTGCTTATCCAAGATGGCAGTGTGTGTCCAAGATGGCGGTGTGTGTCCAAGATGGTGGTGCTTATCCAAGATGGCAGTGTGTGTCCAAGATGGTGTGTGTCCAAGATGGTGGTGCTTATTCAAGATGGCGGTGTCTCTGCAAGATGTTGTGTGTCCAAGATGGTGGTGTGTATCCAAGATGGTGGCGTGTCCAAGATGGCGGTGTGTCCAAGATGGTGATGCTTGTCCAAGATGGTGTTATGGGTCCAAGATGGCAGTGTGTGTCCCAGATGGTGTGTGTCCAAGATGTTGGTGCTTATCCAAGATGGCGGTGTGTGTCCAAGATGGTGGTGCTTGTCCAAGATGGTGGTGCTTATCCAAGATGGCCGTGTGTGTCCAAGATGGTGTGTGTCCAAGATGGTGGTGCTTATCCAAGATGGCGGTGTGTGTCCAAGATGGCGGCGTGTGTGCAAGATGGTGGTGCTTATCCAAGATGGCTGTGTGTGTCCAAGATGGTGTGTGTCCAAGATGGTGGTGCTTATCCAAGATGGCAGTGTGTGTCCAAGATGTTGTGTGTCCAAGGTGGTGGTGCTTTTTCAAGATGGTGGTGTGTATCCAAGCTGGCAGTGTGTCCAAGATGGCGGTGCTTGTCCAAGATGGTGTTATGGGTCCAAGATGGCAGTGTGTGTCCCAGATGGTGTGTGTCCAAGATGGTGGTGCTTATCCAAGATGGCAGTGTGTGTCCAAGATGTTGTGTGTCCAAGGTGGTGGTGCTTTTTCAAGATGGTGGTGTGTATCCAAGCTGGCAGTGTGTCCAAGATGACGGTGCTTGTCCAAGATGGTGTTATGGGTCCAAGATGGCAGTGTGTGTCCCAGATGGTGTGTGTCCAAGATGGTGGTGCTTATCCAAGATGGCAGTGTGTGTCCAAGATGGTGTGTGTCCAAGATGGTGGTGCTTATCCAAGATGGTGGTGTGTGTCCAAGATGGTGGTGTGTGTCAAAGATGGCCATGCATGTCCAAGATGGTGTGTGTCCAAGATGGTGGTGCTTATCCAAGATGGCCGTGTGTGTCCAAGATGGTGTGTGTCCAAGATGGTGGTGCTTATCCAAGATGGCCGTGTGTGTCCAAGATGGTGTGTGTCCAAGATGGTGGTGCTTATCCAAGATGGCAGTGTGTGTCCAAGATGGTGGTGCTTATCCAAGATGGTGGTGTGTGTCCCAGATGGTGTGTGTCCCAGATGGTGTGTGTCCATGATGGCGGTGCTTCTCCAAGATGGCAGTGTGTGTCCAAGATGGTGTGTCTCCAAGATGGTGGTGCTTGTCCAAGATGGCGGTGTGTGTCCAAGATGGTGGTGCTTATCCAAGATGGCAGTGTGTGTCCAAGATGGTGTGTGTCCAAGATGGTGGTGCTTATCCAAGATGGCGGTATGTGTCCAAGATGTTGTGTGGCCAAGATGGTGGTGCTTTTCGAAGATGGTGGTGTGTATCCAAGATGGCGGCATGTCCAAGATGGCGGTGTGTCCAAGATGGTGGTGCTTGTCCAAGATGGTGTTATGGGTCCAAGATGGCAGTGTGTGTCCCAAATGGTGTGTGTCCAAGATGGTGGTGCTTATCCAAGATGGCCGTGTGTGTCCAAGATGGTGTGTGTCCAAGATGGTGGTGCTTATCCAAGATGGCCGTGTGTGTCCAAGATGGTGTGTGTCCAAGATGGTGGTGCTTATCCAAGATGGTGGTGTGTGTCCAAGATGGTGGTGTGTGTCAAAGATGGCCATGCATGTCCAAGATGGTGTGTGTCCAAGATGGTGGTGCTTATCCAAGATGGCCGTGTGTGTCCAAGATGATGTGTCTCCAAGATGGTGGTGCTTATCCAAGATGGCAGTGTGTGTCCAAGATGGCGGCGTGTGTCCAAGATGGTGGTGCTTATCCAAGATGGCAGTGTGTGTCCAAGATGGTGTGTGTCCAAGATGGTGGTGCTTATCCAAGATGGCGGTGTCTGTGCAAGATGTTGTGTGTCCAAGATGGTGGTGCTTTTCCAAGATGGTGGTGTGTATCCAAGATGGCGGCATGTCCAAGATGGTGATGCTTGTCCAAGATGGTGTTATGGGTCCAAGATGGCAGTGTGTGTCCCAAATGGTGTGTGTCCAAGATGGTGGTGCTTATCCAAGATGGCCGTGTGTGTCCAAGATGGTGTGTGTCCAAGATGGTGGTGCTTATCCAAGATGGCCGTGTGTGTCCAAGATGGTGTGTGTCCAAGATGGTGGTGCTTATCCAAGATGGCCGTGTGTGTCCAAGATGGTGTGTCTCCAAGATGGTGGTGCTTATCCAAGATGGCAGTGTGTGTCCAAGATGGCGGCGTGTGTCCAAGATGGTGGTGCTTATCCAAGATGGCAGTGTGTGTCCAAGATGGTGTGTGTCCAAGATGGTGGTGCTTATTCAAGATGGCGGTGTCTGTGCAAGATGTTGTGTGTCCAAGATGGTGGTGCTTTTCCAAGATGGTGGTGTGTATCCAAGATGGCGGCGTGTCCAAGATGGCGGTGTGTCCAAGATGGTGATGCTTGTCCAAGATGGTGTTATGGGTCCAAGATGGCAGTGTGTGTCCCAGATGGTGTGTGTCCAAGATGTTGGTGCTTATCCAAGATGGCGGTGTGTGTCCAAGATGGTGGTGCTTGTCCAAGATGGTGGTGCTTATCCAAGATGGCCGTGTGTGTCCAAGATGATGTGTCTCCAAGATGGTGGTGCTTATCCAAGATGGCAGTGTGTGTCCAAGATGGCGGCATGTGTCCAAGATGGTGGTGCTTATCCAAGATGGCAGTGTGTGTCCAAGATGGTGTGTGTCCAAGATGGTGGTGCTTCTCCAAGATGGCGGTGTGTCCAAGATGGTGGTGCTTTTCCAAGATGGTGGTGTGTATCCAAGATGGCGGCATGTCCAAGATGGTGATGCTTGTCCAAGATGGTGTTATGGGTCCAAGATGGCAGTGTGTGTCCCAGATGGTGTGTGTCCAAGATGTTGGTGCTTATCCAAGATGGCGGTGTGTGTCCAAGATGGTGGTGCTTGTCCAAGATGGTGGTGCTTATCCAAGATGGCCGTGTGTGTCCCAGATGATGTGTCTCCAAGATGGTGGTGCTTATCCAAGATGGCAGTGTGTGTCCAAGATGGCGGCGTGTGTCCAAGATGGTGGTGCTTATCCAAGATGGCAGTGTGTGTCCAAGATGGTGTGTGTCCAAGATGGTGGTGCTTATCCAAGATGGCGGTGTCTGTGCAAGATGTTGTGTGTCCAAGATGGTGGTGCTTATCCAAGATGGCGGTGTGTGTCCAAGATGGTGTGTCTCCAAGATGGTGGTGCTTCTCCAAGATGGCCGTGTGTGTCCAAGATGGTGTGTGTCCAAGATGGTGGTGCTTCTCCAAGATGGCTGTGTGTGTCCAAGACAGTGTGTGTCCAAGATGGTGGTGCTTCTCCAAGATGGCGGTGTGTCCAAGATGGTGTGTCTCCAAGATGGTGGTGGTTATCCAAGATGGCCGTGTGTGTCCGAGATGGTGTGTGTCCAAGATGGTGGTGCTTCTCCAAGATGGCTGTGTGTGTCCAAGACAGTGTGTGTCCAAGATGGTGGTGCTTCTCCAAGATGGCGGTGTGTCCAAGATGGTGGTGCTTATCCAAGATGGTGGTGTGTATCCAAGATGGCCGTGCTTGTCCAAGATGGTGTAATGGGTCCAAGATGGCAGTGTGTGTCGAAGATGGCAATGCTCCTGCTCTGTGAATCCAGACCCTCTAGTTATAACAGGACGAGGGCTGGTATGTTCTTTCTGGCCACTTCCTGCTGAGGGAGGTGGTTATTACGGGTCACCAAACACAGCCCTGGAGGGGAACAGGTTGATTTGTTCCTGGTAGCACTCTTTAGGGGCCTTCCACGCAGCACCTGTTGAAACATCTAGGTTTCAGTTCACAGGGCTTTAAGAAAGCAGAACTTGGGGTTTCAGAGGTTTTCCGTTAGGAAAAATTGGAGAAAAAGAAAAAGGAAAAGAATGCAAAACATTATCTTGGAGACATGTAGCCAGAAAAATTAGAATTTAATTCAAACCGTAGAAAAGAATAAAAAACTGAAAACCATTAGGCAAGACTAGAATTTCACCACAGGGGTAACTGTCGTTTTTCAAACACGATTTTTCTTTTTCCAGTTTTCCCACTTTTATTAAAAGACAAATTATGGGCTGGGTGTGGTGGCTCACGCCTATAATCCCAGCACTTTGGGAGGCCGAGGTTGGCGGATCACAAGGTCAGGAGATCGAGACCATCCTGGCTAACATGGTGAAACCCCGTCTCTACTAAAATTACAAAAAATTAGCCGGGCGTGGTGGCGGCGCCTGCAGTCCCAGATACTCGGGAGGCTGAGGCAGGACAATGGCGTGAACCCGGGAGATGGAGCTTGCAGTGAGCCGAGATCGCGCCACTGCACTCCAGCCTGGGCGACAGAGCGAGACTCCGTGTCAAAAAGAAAAAAAAAAAAGACAAATTATGGTAGGACTGGTTTGCTTTATTATACTTGGCCTAATTATATGTATACAGTGCAGCAAGAGTAATTATTATTTTTACTTTTATTTATTTCCTTATTGACTTATTTATTTTGAGACGGAGTCTCGCTCTGTCGCCCAGGCTGGAGTGCAGTGGCGCGATCTCAGTTCACTGCAGTCTCCGCCCTGCCGGGTTCAGGCGATTCTCCTCGTCAGGGGTTAATATTATTATTATTTTAACCACCAGGGCTGGGTGGTGGTGCCAAGGTCATCTGGCTATTTATCTTCCTTCTGTTTCTTTTCCAACTTTCTGCTTTCTCCCTTTTGTCCTGTCTTATAAAGTAGGGAAAAGGGGAGGCTGGGGAGAAGCTGGGAACGACAACAGGAGAAGTAGTGGTCTCATTTCATAAAACCAGGCGCATGAGTCCCTGGTCCCTGGTAAGACAACGAATCTCAGATGGGACCTTTTTTAAGCTGAGCCCAGTCATGGGTTTGTACCATTAAATACCTATGAGTTGGGCAGATTCCTTTCCTCTTGAGGTTCCAAGAAAACTTGGGGTTCTGGGCCTGTCAGAAACTGACATTCTTTTCTTATCACAGGTCAGAAACCCTGTACAGGGACTGTGTACACAAAATAGGCCAGTTTTCCTTTAAAGGAAAGCACACCATTCCAGTCAAAGCTTTGGTAAAATGACCAGTTTTTCCAATTGTGTCCCCTTATTAAAGAAAACAGATTTTTATCACACTTATGCACATATTTATATTGCCATAAATTAAGAAGACTCAAGGCTGGGCGCGGTGGCTCACGCCTGTAATCCCAGCATTTTGGGAGGCCGAGGTGGGTGGATCACGAGGTCAGGAGTTCGAGACCATCCTAGCTAACATGGTGAAACCCCATCTCTACTAAAAATACAAAAAATTAGCTGGGTGTGGTGGCGGGCGCCTGTAGTCCCAGCTACTTGGGAGGCTGAGGCAGGAGAATCGCTTGAACCCGGGAGGCAGAGGTTGCAGTGAACCGAGATGGCACCACTGCACTCCAGCCTGGGCAACAGAGCAAGACTCCATCTCAAAAAAAAAAAAAAATGTCATGAGATGTAGGGACCAGCCCCACAGGGTCGGTGGGTCTCTCCCTGTGTGCGGAGGCAAGAGAGTGTAGAAATAGACACAAGACAAAGAGATAAAAGAAAAGGCAGCTGGGCCCGGGGGACCACTACCACCAAGACGCGGAGACTGGTAGTGGCCCCGAATGCCAGGCTTTGCTGATATTTATTGGATACAAGACAAAGGAGCAGGGTAAGGAGTGTGAGCCATCTCCAATGACAGGTAAGGTCACGTGGGTCACGTGTCCACTGGACAGGGGGCCCTTCCCTGCCTGGCAGCCGAGGCAGAGAGAGAGAGGAGGAGGAGAGAGACACCTTACACTATTATTTCTGCTTATCAGAGACTTTTAGTACTTTCACTAATTTGCTACTGCTATCTAAAAGGCAGAGCCAGGTGTACAGGATGGAACATGAAGGCAGACTAGGAGCATGACCACTGAAGCACAGCATCACAGGGAGACGGTTAGGCCTCTGGATAACTGCGGGTGGGTCTGACTGATGTCAGGTCCTCCACAGGAGGTGGAGGAGTAGAGTCCTCTCTAAACTCCCCCGGGGAAAGGGAGACTCCCTTTCCCGGTCTGCTAAGTAGCGGGTGTTGTTCCTTGACACTGACGCTACCGCTAGACCACGGTCCGCCTGGCAACGGGCGTCTTCCCAGACGCTGGCGTTACCGCTAGACCAAGGAGCCCTCTGGTGACCCTGTCTGGGCATAACAGAAGGCTCGCACTCGTCTTCTGGTCACTCCTCACTATGTCCCCTCAGCTCCTATCTCTGTATGGCCTGGCTTTTCCTACATTATGATCCTAGAGCAAGGATTATTATAATATTGGTATAAAGAGTAATTACTACCAACTAATGATTAATGATATTCATATATAACCATATCTAAGATCTATATCTGGTACAACTTTCTCGTTTTATATTTTATTATATACCGGAAGAGCTCGTGTCCTCGGTCTCTTGCCTCGGCACCTGGGTGGCTTGCCGCCCACAATGAAGGTGCAACTTGACATAGGGAGGGTAGAAGATAGCCTGAGTATAGGGAACCTCTTGCCATTTCCTGGTGATAAAGTTGTCAAGGTCCCTGAGAATTTGCAAGTTAAAGGTGCCATGTTCGGGCCATCTGCTGTCATTATGTAGTTTGTATTGGTGCCAGACTATTGCAATAAAAAATTCAACACTCTGGCTTTAGGTTCCTCTGTAAGCCAAGTTTGGCCAGGTTGGAAAGGAGACATCCCAGAGGGGACGACATAGGAATGTCGGGTTGTTTGGCACCCACGTGGGCTGGTAAAAGGAAGCCGAGAGTGTCTGTTTGTGTTTTAGGCAACCCCAGACAAAAGACAGAGACCCAGAATCCTCTTTATAAGGAGGACGGTCAAGCTGAGAAGATACTGGGCATCCCTCAGGATCGCTTGTAGCTTAGGGCCGCTGGTCCTCCGAGGACCGGGATGGCCGACCTGACTTTAACTGGGAACCAAAAGTCAGAGGAGGGCAGATCTTACCAGCCGGCTGGATTTGTGTCTGATGTTGGATGTTCCTGTTGGAATTGGCAAAGGGGCTCCCAAACTGGAGCCGCGCAGGGAAAACAGAGAGAGAGAGAAGAGGGAAGAAGACAGAGGAAGAGAGAGGAAGACGAAGCAAGGGTTAGGGAGCGAAGTACCTGTTGCAGGGGGTCAGAGGTGGATTTCTGAGACCTGAGGGTTTTGAGAACCCTCCAGCTTGAGCCTCCAAGTCCCCTTTACATGAGTTGTCTTCCTCACAGAAATTGCTTGGAAGGTGAATGGAGAGAAAAGATGGGAGGGGTGGCCAGCGACCCTCACGATCCAGGAGTTAGCCCAGGATGAGATGCTGCTGCCCACAGCTTCCTGGGTTGCAAGAGAACCTCCACTCCCAACACTCAAAGAGGGACACAGAGAGAGGACAGGGTCAGGGGGCCAGAGGCTCTAAAGGATCCAGGAGTTAGCCCAGGACGGGCTGCCCCTGCCCACTGCATCCTGGGTTGCAAAAGGGCCTCTGTCCGTAACACCTGTCCTGGGTTTCGGCACCAAATATAAGAGTTGAAGGAGGAAACAAATACAGAAAGTGAGGCTGGGTGCGGAGGCTCACGTCTGTAATCCCAGCACTTTGGGAGGCTGAGGCGGGCGGATCACCTGAGGTCAGGAGTTCGAGACCAGCCTGGCCAACATGGTGAAACCCCGTCTCTATTAAAAATACAAAAATTAGCCAGGCATGGTGGCGGGCGCCTGCAATCCCAGCTACTCGGGAGACTGACGCAGGAGAATCGCTCGATCCTGGGAGACAGAGCTTGCAGTGAGCCGAGATGGCGTCACTGCCCCTCCAGCCTGGGCGACACAGCGAGACTCCGTTTCAAAAAAAAAAAAAATACAAAAAGTGGCTCAGCAAAGGGTTTTGGAAAAGGGGGCTTCTCGCAGGCTTGGAATGTTTCTGTGTGAGGGAAAATTGATTGCGGAGTTGGACTGTCTCTGGTCGGAGGGGAGGTTTCTGGTCACAGAGGGGTTTATCCCACGGCTGGAATGTTTCTGGTCATGCTGACATTAGCCATTAGGCTGATGTTTGGGGGCTGGATTTAGGCAGTTTTTAATCAAGGGAACTTAAAATGGAAGTGTGTGTCCAACATGGCAGTGTCTGTCCAAGACGGGGGTGTCTGTCCAAGATGGCGGTGTGTGTCCACGATGGGGGTGTCTGTCCACGATGGGGGTGTCTGTCCACGATGGTGGTGTGTGTCCATGATGGGGGTGTCTGTCCACGATGGGGGTGTCTGTCCAAGATGGCGGTGTGTCTCCACAATGACACTGTGTCCATGATGTCCACGATGGTGGTATGTGTCCAAGATGGCGGTGTGTGTCCCAGATGGTGGTGTGTGTCCACGATGGCCAAGATAGCAGTGTGTGTCCACGATGGCGGTGTGTCCATGATGGCGGTGTGTGTCCAAGATGGTGGTGTCTGTCCAAGATGGTGGTGTGTGTCCATGATGGCGGTGTGTGTCCAAGATGGAGGTATCTGTCCAAGATGGCGGTGTGTGTCCACGATGGGGGTGTCTGTCCACGATGGGGGTGTCTGTCCACGATGGTGGTGTGTGTCCATGATGGGGGTGTCTGTCCACGATGGGGGTGTCTGTCCAAGATGGCGGTGTGTCTCCACAATGACACTGTGTCCATGATGTCCACGATGGTGGTATGTGTCCAAGATGGCGGTGTGTGTCCCAGATGGTGGTGTGTGTCCACGATGGCCAAGATAGCAGTGTGTGTCCACGATGGCAGTGTGTGTCCATGATGGGGGTGTCTGTCCACGATGGCGGTGTGTGTCCAAGATGGCGGTGTGTGTCCACGATGGCGGTGTGTGTCCCAGATGGCGGTGTGTGTCCACGATGGGGGTGTCTGTCCACGATGGGGGTGTCTGTCCAAGATGGCAGTGTGTGTCCAAGATGGCGGTGTGTGTCCAAGATGGCGGTGTGTGTCCATGATGGCGGTGTGTGTCCATGATGGTGGTGTCTGTCAACAATGGCGGTGTGTGTCCACGATGGCGGTGTCTGTCCACGATGGCGGTGTCTGTCCACGATGGGGGTGTCTTTCCACGATGGCAGTGTGTGTCCACGATGGCAGTGTGTGTCCACGATGGCGGTGTCTGTCAACGATGGCAGTGTGTGTCCACGATGGCGGTGTCTGTCCACGATGGCGGTGTCTGTCCAAGATGGTGGTGTGTGTCCACGATGACGGCGTGTGTCCAAGATGGACGTGTCTGTCCAAGATGGTGGTGTGTGTCCACAATGACACTGTGTCCACGATGGCCAAGATGGCAGTGTGTGTCCAAGATGGCGGTGTCTGTCCACGAAGGCAGTGTGTGTCCAAGATGGTGATGCTTCTGCTCTGTCAGAGGGGAGATGCGGAGTTCCCTGCACCCTGGCAGCGTGTGGCAGCCAGGGGCACCCCCACTGGGGGCATTTACCACCATCATTCCTGACCCCACAGTCTCTGCGGGGGTCACTACCTCTAGGCCAGGCCTCCCCAGGGACGGTGTTGTCTCTTCCTGGGTACCAGGGATTGACGTAGAGCCATCATTGCCTCCCTTCCCACAGCCATCATTGCTGGCGTTTTTCCTGAATTTCCTGTGGGCAGGATGGGTTTTGTACTCTGCCCCAGCCTTCAGGTCTCTGGGAACCCTCGGACACTGTTGGCTCGTGGGTTCAGGGCCCGAGTCAATACCTCCCTGCTGGCCTCTTTGTTCCTGCCAATCTCTTCCCTCGAGAGCCAAGAAGGCCCCTGGTCAGTCCCTGAAGGCCCCTGGTCGGTCCCCGGCCCACTAACCACACTTAGGGGAAGCCCTGGTCAGTCCCCGGCTCCCCAGCCACACTTAGGGAAAGCTTGGCAGATGGATGAGCTCACCTGGGACAGGGTCGGGGAGTGTAGCAAACGCTACGTGCGTCCTGCAAATCTTGCATGTCCCATTCACCTTTCTTAGGGTCTTTCTTCGACCCCCCTGACCCCTTTCTCCTGTTGCAGGGTCTCAGGTTTGAGGTGGTCCCCTCCAAGTTTAAAGAGAAGCTGGACAAAGCCTCCTTCGCTACTCCGTATGGGTACGCCATGGAGACCGCCAAGCAGAAGGCCCTGGAGGTGGCCAACCGGATGCACCAGGCAAGGGGCCCCTGCTCTTTGGCCCTTATGAAAATTCCTTTGCTGTGATGAGGGGATTTGCAGGCAGTAAATATACATGATACAAATAAACATCATTCAGAAGATGCAGTTGGTGGCACAGCTTAGCTATTGCTATGTTATAATGTAATGCACTATTGCGGTAACCTAATAATACCATTAATGATACAGAATTAATGTAGCTTATCTGTTACTACGTGTTATAATATTCTCTTGCAATTGATACAGTATCATTGATGATATAGAATTAATGTAGCTTATCTATTACTATGTGTTATAATATTCTCTTGCAATTGATTTCATAGTATCATTCATGATATAGAATTAATGTAGCTTATCTGTTACTATGTTATAATATTCTCACAATTGATACAGTATCATTGATGATACAGAATTAATGTAGTTATCTATTACTATGCGTTGTAATATTCTCTTGCAATTGATACAGTATCATTGATGATATACAATTAATGTAGCTTATCTGTTACTATGTGTTATAATATTCTCACAATTGATATCATAGTATCATTGATGATATAGAATTAATGTAGTTATCTATTACTATGTGTTATAATATTCTCTTGCAATTGATATAGTATCATTGATGATATACAATTAATGTAGCTTATCTGTTACTATGTGTTATAATATTCTCACAATTGATATCACAGTATCATTGATGATATAGAATTAATGTAGCTTGTCTATTACTATGTGTTATAATATTCTCTTAAAATTGATAGCATAGTATCATTTATGATATAGAATTAATGTAGCTTATCTGTTACTATGTGTTATAATCTCTTGCAGTTGATATCATAGTATCATTGATGATATAAAATTAATGTAGCTTATCTATGTGTTATAATCTCTTGCAATTGATATCATAGTATCATTTATGATATAGAATTAATGTAGATTATTACTGTTATAATATTCCCTTGCAATTGATACAGTATCATTGATGATATAGAATTAATGTAGCTTATCTATTACTATGTGTTATAATATTCTCTTGCAATTGATATAGTATCATTCATGATAGAGAATTAATGTAGCTTATCTGTTACTATGTGTTATAATATTCTCTTGCAATTGATACAGTATCATTTATGATATAGAATTAATGTAGTTATCTATTACTATGCGTTGTAATATTCTCTTGCAATGGATACAGTATCATTTATGATATACAATTAATGTAGTTATCTATTACTATGTGTTATAATATTCTCTTGCAATTGATTTCATAGTATCATTTATGATATAGAATTAATGTAGCTTATCTATTACTATGTATTATAATCTCTTGTGGCCGGTCGCGGTGGCTCATACCTATAATCCTAGCGCTTTGGGAGGCCAACGCGGGCGGATCACCTGAGGTCAGGAATTCGAGACTAGCCTGACCAACAGGGTGAAACCCCGTCTCTACTAACAATACAAAAATTAGCTGGGTGTGGTGGCGGGTGCCTGTAATCCTAGCTACTCAGGAGGCTGAGGCAGGAGAATTGCGTGAACCTGGGAGACGGAAGTTGCAGTGAGCCGAGATCATCCCACTGCACTCCAACTTAGGCAACAGAGCAAGACTTCGTCTCCAAAAAATAAAAAATTAAAACAAAAATTATCTTGCAATCAATATAATAGTCTCGTTGATTATACGCAATTAATGTAGCTTATCTGTTACTGTGTGTTATAATATTCTCTTGCAATTAATATAATAGTATCATTTATGGTATAGAATTAATGTACTGTATCTATTACTACGTGTTGTAATATTCTACAATTAATATAATAGTATCATTTATGATATAGAATTATGTAGCTTATTACCATGCCACTAAGTAATATTGGATTTTAATTAAAATAATATCATTTATAATATAGAATTATGCAGTTTATCTGTTGCTGTATGCTACAATGCAGTATACAATTATAATATACTACTATCATTTAAGATTCATGTAGCTCATTACTATGTTTGAATATAATATTGCAATTAATATAGTAATATCAGTTACGATATAGAATTAACATCTATTACTATGTGTTGTGATACATAGAATTAATGTTACTGTGTGATACTATGTAATATACTATGACAATTAATATAATTGTATCATAATGTAGAATTATGTCATTTATCTGTTACTATATGCTCCTATGTAATACATATTATTTTAGTAGAGATGGGGCTTCACCATGTTGGCCAGGCTGGTCTCCAACTCCTGACCTCAGGTGATCCACCTGCCTCGGCCTCCCGGAGTGTTGGGATTACAGGCGTGAGCCACCGTGCCCCACCGTAATACACTATTATAATTAATACACTACTGTCATTTAGGATGTAGAATTAATGTAGCTTATCAGTTACTATATGTTATATATGATTCTAACATAATATCAGTCACAGTATATAAAATTAACATAGCTATTACTGTGTGTTTTAACTTGCTGTTACAATGAATATAATAGTATCATTTAGGATGTAGAGTTAACGTAGCTTCCCTGCTGCTGTGTGTTAGCACACAGTATACCATTGCTGTAATATAAGCAATACATTCGAGGACCGGGCGCGGTGGCTCACGCCTGTCATCCCAGCACTGTGGGAGGCTGAGGCGGGCAGATCACGAGGTCAGGAGTTCAAGACCATCCTGGCTCACACGGTGAAACCCCGTCTGTACTAAAAACACACACAAAAAAATTGGCTGGGCGTGGTGGCGGGCGCCTGTAGTCCCAGCTACTCCAGAGGCTGAGGCGGGAGAATGGCGTGAACCCGGGAGGCGGAGCTTGCAGTGAGCCGAGGTCGCGCCACTGCCCTCCAGCCTGGGCGACAGAGCGAGACTCCGTCTCAAAAAAAAAAAAAAAAAAGAAAGAAAGAAATACATTAGAGGTAAGGCTGTTGTGAGTAGTGCTATGAAGACAGGAGTATTGATTGTGGGTTTTGGCAGTGCACAGCTTAGGGAGACCAGTGCTGGCGTGAGCACAGATGTCCTGTGACTGCCTGTTGCTCTGAGGCTGAATTTTCAACCTGGATTTGTTTTATCGTCCTAAGTACCTTTTTCTTTTTCTTTCTTTTCCTTGTTTTTTTTTTCTTTTTTTTGGAGACTGAGTCTCTCTCTGTCACCCAGGCTGGAGTGCAGGGGCGCAACCTTGGCTCACTGCAACCTCCGCCTCCTGGGTTCAAGCGATTCTGCTGCCTCAGCCTCCTGAGTAGCTGAGATTACAGGTGCCCGACTGATATTTTGTATTTTTAGTAGAGACGGGGTTTCACCATGTTGGCCAGGCTGGTCTCGAACTCCTGACCTCAGGTGATCCACCCGCCTCGGCCTCCCAGAGTGCTGGGATGACAGGCGTGAGCCACTGCACCCGGCCCTAAGTAGCTTTTTCTGAAATTACATTGAACGGATCAAAAACCTTTTGGCCTTAATTCTGGGTAACTCAGGGAGGTTTGGGGCCCCTGAATCAAACCTTACCTGCCCCCCCGGAAGAACAAAAGCTTACGGAACAGGCATTGCGTTTCCCGTAGTGCCCGTGAGATGCTCCGTGAGTGCCTGACCCCTGATCACACAGCGCCCGTGGGCCCCGGCCTCACCCACGTTCCAGCCCCTGCAGGGTGACCACCGGGGGGACCCACTTGTGTCCTTGCTCATGACCTTGAGCACCCCCAGCCTTCACTTCCGAAGTCGGCCTGGCTTTGCCCCTGCGGTGCTGTTTCACGCGCGTACCAACGGGAAGACTTCTCTGTGAGGCCCACGGCAGGTCACCCCTAAACCGGAATCTGGTTTTCTTACAGAAAGACCTGCGAGCCCCCGACGTGGTCATTGGAGCGGACACGATCGTGGTGAGTGCGGCCAGGGTGCCTCGTTTCTAACGTCCGATGTGGTTTTCCTGTGCTTGGTGATTCTGCCTCTTGTGGATGTTGTACATTCCCCTTAAGACAGCAGTGCACTTGCTTCCAGAAACTCCCATCACAAACTCCCAGCAGATGAGGGGCCTAAAGGCACGGGAAGGGGCCAGGCGCCGTGGCTCACCCCTGTCATCCCAGCATTTTGGGAGGCCGAGGTGGGCGGATCACCTTAGGTCATGGGTTCGAGATCAGCCCGACCAACATGGTAAAACCCCATCTCTACTAAAAATACAAAAATTAGCCAGACGTGGTGGCTAATTGATAGTATCATAAGTGATACTATATGATATCAGTTGCAAGAGAATATTATAACACGTAGTAACAGATAAGCCACATTAATTCTGTATCATCAGTGATACAGAATACATACAGACTCCGCCTGTAATCCCAGCTACTCGGGAGGCTGAGGCAGGGGAATCGCTTGAACCCAGGAGGCGGAGGTTGCACTGAGCCGAGATCGCGCCACTGCACTCCAGCCTGGGTGACAAGAGCGAGATTCCGTCTCAAAAGGCACAGGAAGGTACGCAGTTCTAGAGGCCAGCAGCCACAAATCACGGTGTCTGTAGGGTTTCTTCCTTCCAGAGGTACTGAGGAGAAGTTGGTCTTGGTGTTTCTCCAGCTCCTGGAGGCTGTTGGCAACCCATTGTCTCCTTTGGCTCATGGCCCTGTGGTTCCTATCTGTGCCTCCATCTCCATGTGGCCTTCTCCCCTCTGGGTGTCTGTGGCCAAATTTCCCTCTTCTTTTTTTTTTTTGAGACGGAGTCTCACTGTGTTGCCCAGGCTGGATTACAGTGGTGCGATCTCAGCTCACCGGGACCTCCACCTCCCTGGTTCAAGCGATTCTCCTGCCTCCTGAGTAGCTGGGATTACAGGCACCTGCCACCACGCCCGGCTAATTTTTGTATTTTTAGTAGAGACGGGGTTTCTCCATGTTGGCCAGGCTGGTCTCAAACTCCCGACCTCAAGTGATCCGCCCGCCTTAGCCTCCCATAGTGCTGGGATGACAGGCGTGAGCCACCGTGCCTGGCTGAACTTTTCCCCTTCTTTTAACAACACCATTCATAAAATGCACCCTAATTCTGTCCAACTGCATCTTAATTACCTAGGCAAAGACCCATTTCTCCTTTTTTTTTTTTTGAGATGGAGTCTCACTCTGTCGCCAGGCTGGAGCATAGTGGCACGATCTCAGCTCATTGCAACCTCCGCCTCCCGGGTTTCAATGATTCTCCTGCCTCAGCCTCCCGAGTAGCGGGGACTACAGGTGCGCGTGACCACATGTGGCTAACTTTTTGTATTTTTAGTAGATATGGGGTTTCACCATGTTGGACAGGATGGTCTCACACTGTTGACCTCGTGATCCGCCCGCCTCGGCGTCCCAAAGTGCTAGGATTACAGGCGTGAGCCACCACGCCCGGCCCATGTCTGTTGTTTATAAGCCACCCAGTCTATGGTATTCTGTGATAGCAGCCTGAAATGGGCTAAGACACCTCATAAGAAGAGGAGATAACGACACAGACACACACAGAGGGACGACCCTGTGAGGACACAGGGAGAAGATGGCATCTCCAAGCCCAGGAGAGAGGCCTCATGAGGAACCAGCCCTGCCCACACCTGGATCTCAGATTTCCAGCCTCCAGGACTGTGGGACAATCAATGCCTGTTGTTTATAAGTCACCCACCCTATGGTATTCTGTGACAGCAGCCTGAGATGGACTAAAGCACCTCGTAAGAAGAGGAGATGAGGACAGAGATACAGAGGGACAACTCTGTGAGGACACAGGGAGAAGACAGTGTCTCCAAGCCCAGGAGAGAGGCTTCAAGAGGAACCAGCCCTGCCCACACCTGGATCTCGCCCTTCCAGTCTCCACGACCGTGGGAGAATCAATATCTGTAGTTTAAGCCACCTGGGTTGTAGGACTTTGCTATGGTGGCCTAGTCAGACTAATACATCTCCTCTTGTATGTACCCAAAAGGATTCAAAACAGGTGTTCCCCCAAAACCTTCTACATGAATGTTCACAGCAGCACTATTCACAACAGCTAAAAGGCAGAAACAGCTCAAGTGTCTGTCAGTGGATAAATGGGTAATTACAACATGGTCCATCCACACACAGTGGAATACTATGCAGCCATGAACAGGAACGAGGCTGGCCGGGTGCGGTGGCTCACCCCTGTCATCCGAGCACTTTGGGAGGCCGAGGCTGGTGGATCACAAGGTCAGGAGATCGAGACCATCCTGGCTACCATGGTGAAACCCCGTCTCTACTAAAAATACAAAAAATTAGCCGGGCATGGTGGTGGGCGCCTGTAGTCCCAGATACTCGGGAGGCTGAGGCAGGAGAATGGCGTGAACCCGGGAGGTGGAGCTTGCAGTGAGCCGAGATCACACTACTGCACTCCAGCCTGGGCGACAGAGTGAGACTCCGTCTCAAGAAAAGAAAAGGAATGAGGCTGTGAAACAGGCTGCAACATGGATGAATGTTGAGGACATCACGGTCAGTGACAGAAACCAGCCCCGGAGGACCACACGTTGCAGGATTCCATGACTACACCACGTCCGCAAGAGGCAAACGCACGGTGAAAGAAAGAGGATGGGCGGTTACCAGGATCTGGGGAGGCGCACTGGGGAGGGACAGCTGCGTGGGGACAGGGTCTCCTTCTGGAGTGAAGAGAACATTCTGGAACCAGGCAGGTAGTGGTGGTACAACATGGCAACGCCGGTTAGTTGTTTGAAATGGCGACTGTCAGGACGTGTCAGCTTCATTTCCATAAAACAAGTGACTTCTGCGAATGGGACTGTGGGGCTTGCACAGGCCTGACTCAGCCGGCGGGAACCAACTCCCTCTGTTCCCTTCCTCTCGCAGACGGTCGGGGGGCTGATTCTGGAGAAGCCGGTGGACAAGCAGGACGCCTACAGGATGCTGTCCCGGTAAGCACCGTGTTGGCCTCAGAGCCCTCTCGGGTTCTGAGTCACAGAGTAGCTGTGGTATCTGGCCGGGTGTCCTGGGGAGCGGGGTGGATCTCTCTCAGCTCTGCCGTCTCAGCTGTGCTGTCTGAGCTGTGCTGCGTGAGCTGTGCTGTCTGAGCTGTGCTGTCTGAGCTATGCAGGGAGGCAGGCACTATCCCTCCATGCTCATCCTTGTCTAGGATTCTGCAGCACTGATCCCAGAATGTCGCATGCCCACTGCAGACTGTTGGGGTCATGAGAAGTTGGCAGTGTCCTGTCCTTCCCACTGGGCGTCCTGGACCTGAGCCCGTAGCCTGGGACGCCATCCCCATCCCAGGACATGGAAGAGACGCACCCCCCGCCCGCCATCGGCCCAGCTGAGAGCTGCCTGGCCTGGCACCTCCCGTCAGGGCCACTGCTGGTGGGATTTGTGACCCCGTCCCCGGCCTCTCCGTAAAGGTTTCCCTGGAGACCCCACGGCGGGACGATCGGGGAGAGGAGGCTGGGGACGGAGCCAGGATTAAGGACGCCTCGCTGCCTCCCCTGGTTTTGAGATACTCGCTTTGTAGCTCCCACGGGTCACAGCATGGTCACGTGGTCACCCGTTGTTGTCTTGCAGGTTGAGTGGGAGAGAACACAGCGTGTTCACAGGTGTCGCGATCGTCCACTGCTCCAGCAAAGGTAACCGCGGCCCGGGTTTCGGGGTACCCCCAGAGGCCGAGACAAGAACCTGGGACATTCTCGGGACTCTTGGCTTGAGGGAGGAGGACGGTTGCTCCCCCCACCTGCAGAGGGGTTTGTGCCTATGTCCTGCTTGGGAAAGTTGTCCGCCGATTTGGAAGTCTGCAGGACAAAGGAAAACGTGTGGTTTTATCTTTTTCTTTTTCTTTCTTTTTTTTTTTTGAGATGGAGTCTCGCTCTCTTACCCAGGCTGGAGTGCAGTGGCGTGATCTCTGCTCACTGCAACCTCCGCCTCCCAAGTTCAAGTGATCCTTCTGCCTCAGTAGCTGGGATTACAGGCATCCGCCACCACGGCCGGCTAATTTTTGTATTTTTAGTAGAGATGGGGTTTCACCATGTTGGCCAGGCTGGTCTTGAACTCCTGACCTCAGGTGATCCACCCGCCTCAGCCTCCCAAAGTGCTGGGATTACAGGTGTGAGCTACTGCACCCGGCCTTTCTCTTTCTTTCTTTCTTTTTTTTTTTTTTTTTTGAGACAGGGTCTCCCTCTGTCACCCAGGCTGGAGTGCAGTGGTGTGATCATAGCTCACTGCAGCCTCGACCTCCTGGGCTCCAGCGATCCTCCCGCCTCAGCCCCTACAGTCACAGAAACTACAGGCACACGCCACCACACCTGGCTCATTTTTGTATTTTTTATAGAGGTGGGGTCTTGCTATGTTGCCCAGACTGGTCTCGAACTCCTGGGCTGGAGAAATCCTCCCATCTCAGCCTCCCAAAGTGCGGGGACTGCAGGCCCCCGGCCCAGGCAGTTGTATCACCATATTGCCGGGACTGCAGGTGTGCACCATGGTGCCCGGCCCAGGCACTTGTATCACCATATTGCTGGGTTCTTCCTGCACCAACCCATTCCCAGCTTGTTGGCGGACACCAGGAGGCATCGTAGAACTCAGTCAGTTCTGACACTAGCCGTCGGAGTTAGCGCGGATCCCACAGGTGAAGGGCCGGGTCCCATGGGACCTCCACGCACAATCCCAGCCCCATGTCCCTGGGCACACCTGTAGTTTTCTCACCCACCTGCCGCTCACTGCTGGCTCCTGCAAGCACCTGCTCAGGTTGGGTCATTTGCTCGAGGGGCTCACAGAACTCGGGACAGCACTTTCCTTCCCAGCTTGCGGGTTTGTTATGAAGGAGCAGGTCAGGAAGTGCCAGACAGAAGCCAGCCACAGCGCAGGGTGCTGGGGGCAGGATGTATGGAGCCTCCATGCCCGCCGTGGCACAGCTCCCCCAACACCCTGATGTGTTCACCCACCAGAAGCTCCCTGAACCCTGTCCTTCTAGGTCTGTTTTTTTTTTTTTTTTTTTTTTTTTCTGAGGCAGAGTCTCGCTTTATCGCCCAGGCTAGAGTGCACTGGCGCCATCTCGGCTCACTGCAAGCTCCGCCTCCCGGGTTCACGCCCTTCTCCTGCCTTAGCCTCCCGAGTAGCTGGGACTACAGGTGCCCGCCAACACGCCCGGCTAATTTTTTCTATTTTTTTTTTTTTTTTTTTAGTAGAGATGGGGTTTCTGGTCTTGATCTCCTGACCTTGTGATCCGCCCGCCTCGGCCTCCCAAAGTGCTGGGATAACAGGCGTGAGCCACCGTGCCCGGCCCCTTCTGGGTCTCTTAAAAGGCCAGGATTAATGACATCATCCGCCACTGGGGAGCAAACTCCATCTCCAGCCCCTCTCCCTGTTCCCATAACAACCAAAGCCTGCCCTTTCCAAAAGGCCCCTCATTAACATAAGCTCCCCTGCGGATGAAAGGGCCTTGTCACCACATAGCAAAACGCCTGCTTTCGGTCCTGTCACTCAACAGATTCCCCGGGATTCAGGGGCTCTGTGTCCGGACCCTGAGGCAGAGACCAAACATCTGTTTCTTTTATTTTTTATTTATTTATTTAGAGACAGAGTCTAGCTCTGTCGCCCAGGCTGCAGTACAGTGGCGTGATCTCGGCTCACTGCAAGCTCTGCCTCCTGGGTTCAAGCAATTCTCCTGCCTCAGCCTCCCGAGTAGCTGGGATGACAGGCACCTGCCACCACGCCCAGCTAATTTTTGTATTTTTAGTAGAGATGGGGTTTCGCCATGTTGGCCAGGCTGGTGTCGAACCCCTGGGGCCTCTAGTGATTCACCCACCTCGGCCTCCCAAAGTGCTGTTTCTTTTGTTTTTTTTAGAGACGGAGTCTCGCTCTGTTGCCCAGACTGGAGTGCAGTGGCGTGATCTCGGCTCACTGCAACCTCCACCTCCCGGGTTCACACCGTTATCCTGCCTCAGCCTCCCGAGTAGCTGGGACTACAGGCGCCCGCCACCACGCCTGGTTAATTTTTTGTATTTTTAGTAGAGACGAGGTTTCACCGTGTTAGCCAGGATGGTCTCGATCTCCTGACCTCGTGATCCGCCCACCTCGGCCTCCCAAGGTGTTGGGATGACAGGCGTGAGCCACCGTGCCTGGCCCCTTTCTCCCTTTTCTTGTCTGAAATGAACCTTATTCTCCCACGAACCATCCATATCTGAACTGTGCGCTACGCTCGAGTCCACACCTCCACAGCACAGCCATGCAGCTGTCAGGGCACGGAGGTGACAAGCCGGCGTCCACGCTCACCCCCAGGGCTGTGTCCTTGCAGACCATCAGCTGCACACCAGGGTCTCGGAATTCTACGAGGAAACGAAGGTGAAGTTCTCGGAGCTGTCCGAGGAGCTGCTCTGGGAATACGTCCACAGCGGGGAGCCCATGTGAGTCTCGTGGGCGGTGGGGGGACGGGGGACACGTGTGGAAGCCCGGCCACCCTCACACATGGGGTGTCCCACCCAGCCTTTGGGAAAGAAGGAGGCCCTGCTCCAGGGGCCCGTGTGGCACAGGGAGAGCCGCCCGGCTCAGAAGCACAAACCCTTCACGACCACCCTGACCCATGGAGGCTCAAAGAGCCACACTCCCAGGACAGAGAGGGGCAGGTGGGAGCCCACGCTGGGCTGCGGTGGGGACTGGGGAGGCGCGGGGCAGGGGTAGAGAAGCTCACCTGTTGGGAGGAGGAGACCCCAGAGGTCTGTGCCCAGGACGCTGCCTGCAATTAACACGAATAAACTGTGTGATCCAAAGTCACCCTAAGAGGTGATTCTACCTGTCGTCCCGTCCAAAGATTGGTGAGCACGGGAAGTATGCATGCACCAATCAGCTTCACTTCATCACCCGCCATTTGCATTTATATGTATTATATTTATCTACATCATATATCATATAATGTTTACATAATTATACATTATATAACGTAACATGATATATTTACAATTATATGTAATTTATGTATTCCACATTATATATTCTATTAATTATATATAATATACATTATACAAATTATATGTTATAAATTCATAATGTATTATATACTATAATAGATTATACTGTAATGTATAACTATATTACATATAGATTATAATATAGATTATATATTAATCAACAATTTTGATTTTTAATGGTTAATTTTTAATGATTAATTTTAAGTAATGATTAATATTAATGTAATATGATTATATACTATTATAATACTGTTATAACAGATTATATGATAGGTTATATAACTGTTAAAATAGATTATATAATAGGTACTGTTATAATAGATTATATATAATTGATTATATATTATAATTTTATTTATAATTATATAATTATATAAATTACATATAAAAATGTATATAATTATATTATAAATAATTATAATATAATTATATTATAATATAATATTATAAATAATTATAATATAATTATATTATAAATAATTATAATATAATTATATTATAAATAATTATAATATAATTATATTATAATTTATTATAAATAATTATAATATAATTATATTATAATTATTTATAAATAATTATAATATAATTATAATATAATTACTTATATTATAATTATAATTATATTATAAGTAATTATATTATAATTATAATTATATTATAAGTAATTATATTATAATTATATTATATGTAATTATATTATAATTATATTATATGTAATTATATTGTAATTATATTATATTATAATTATATTGTAATTATATTATAAATTATATATTATAATTATATATATAAATTTATATATAAATATATAATATATTATAATTATATATATAAATTTATATATAAATATATATTATAATTATAAGTATAATTATAATATAATTATATTATTATATTATAATACATATTCTTATATAATATATTATAATATATGATTATATATAATATATAATCGATTATATATAATTACATATAAAACAATCGGTTATATATTATAATAAAATATAATTATATATTTATATAATATAGAATTCTATATGAATATGATACGGATAATATATATGTATTAAATATGATTAATATGTGTAACTATGCATATTAATACATATTACATAATAATTAGTATAAATTATGTGTGATTATATGTAAATTATATATTAAATATATAGTTATACATATTAATTATATATAATATATAATGTATTATGTGTTATATAAATATATAATTATATAAAATATATTTTTATATTAGAAAAGTATATAAAATATTTATATAAATATATGTATATAAATATATTTATACAAAATATGTTTATTTTATATATTTATATAAATAATTTTTTTTTTGAGACAGGGTCTCACTCTGTCATGCGGGCTGGAGTGCAGTGGTACAGTCATAGCTCACTGCAGTGTCAACCTCTCAAGTCAAAATGATCCTCTCACCTCAGCCCCCCTAGTGGCTGGGTCTGCAGACGCATACCACCACGCCTGGCTAATTTTTTCTATTTTTTGTAGCAATGGGGTCTCACTATGTTGCCCAGGCTGGTCTTGAACTCCTGGGCTCAGGTGAGCCTCCCACCAAAGCCTCCTGAGTAGGTGGGACCACAGGACACACACCAACACACGCGGCCGATTTTATTGTTAGTTTTTGTAGAGATGGAGTCTGCGTAATATATATGTATATTAACCTAGAGGATTTTACATCAATTGAAATAAGCCCGGCAGAAGAAGACACATACCACAGGATCTCACTTATATGGAATATAAAACAGTTGCACTTGGTCAAAGGATACAAGATTTAAATCAGGGCCAGGCACGGTGGCTCACGCCTGTCATCCCAACACTTTGGGAGGCCGAGGCAGGCGGATCACCTGAGGTCAGAAGTTCAAGTCCAGCCTGGATATGGCAAAACCCAATCTCTACTAAAAATACAAAAGTTAGCCCGGTGTGGTGGCGGGTGCCTGTAATCCCAGCTACCCAGGAGAGGCTGAGACAGGAGAATCGCTTGAACCCAGGAGGTGGAGGTTGCCGTGAGCCGAGATCGCGCCACTGCACTCCAGACTGGGCAACAGAGCGAGACTCCATCTTTAAAAAAAAAAAAATTAAGTGAGATGGGAGAAGTTCAAGGCTCTTTACAGCCTGTGACTGTGTTTTACAGGAACAGTGTCTTACTGGAAAATTGCCAGCACGCTACATCTGAAGTCTTCTCCCCACACACACAGAATAAGTACATGAGGTGCTGGATGGGATAATTGGCTTGATTTAATGATGACGCATGTATACATATATCAAAACATCCCATTTAACACATGAAATTTTTTTTGAGACGGAGTCTGCCTCCGTCACCCAGGCTGGAGTGCAGTGGCGCGATCTTGGCTCACTGCAACCTCCACCTTCCAGTTTCAAACGATTCTCCTGCCTCAGCCTCCCAAGTAGCTGGGACTACAGGCACCCACCGCCATGCCTGGCGAATTTTTTATTTTTAGTAGAGAAGGTGTTTTGCCATGTTGGCCAGGCTGGTCTCGAACTCCTGACCTCAGGTGATCTGCCTGCCTCAGCCTCCCGAAGTGCTGGGAGCCACCGTGCCCAGCCCAACACCTGAACTTTCATACATACTTTAAATGTTTACATACATTTAAAGAAAGACAGTCTGGGCACAGTAGCTCAAGCCAAGACGGGAGGATCACTTCAGCCCAGGAGTTCGAGACCAGCCTGGGCAACACAGTGAAACCCCATCTTTATAAAAAATGATAAAACTAGCTGAGTGTGTCCCTGCTACGTGGGAGGCTGAGGTTAGAGCATCATTTGAGCCCAGAATTTTGAGGGAGCAGAGAACCAAGAATGTACCACTGCACTTCAGCCTGAGCAACCGAGTGAGACCCTGTCTTGAAAAAAAAAAAAAAAAGATAAAATAAGAAAGAGAAAAGAGGGCCAGACGTGGTGGTTCACACCTGTAATCCCAGCACTTTGGGAGGCCGAGGCAGGCGGATCACCTGAGGTCAGGAGTTTGAGACCAGCCTGACCAACATGGTGAAACCCCATCTCTACTAAATACAAAAATTAGCCGGGTGTGGTGGTGGGTGCCTGTCATCCCAGCTACCCAGGAGGCTGAGACAGGAGAATCGCTGGAACCCAGGAGGCAGAGGTTGCAGTGAGCCGAGATCGCGCCACTGCACTCCAGCCTGGGCGACAGAGCGAGACTCTGTCTTTAAAAAATAAAAATAAAAAATAAAAAATTAAGTGAGACAGGAGGAAGAAGTCCAAGGCTCTTTACAGCCTGTGACTGTGGTTTACAGGAACGGTGTCTTACTGGTAAATTGCCAGCACACTACATCTGAAGTCTTCTCCCCCCACACACACACAATTCGTAGATGAGATGCTGGATGGGATAATTGGCTTGATTTAATGATGACGCATGTATACATATGTCAAAACATCCCATTTAACACATGAAATTTTATTTATTTATTTATTTTTTTGAGATGGAGTCTTCCTCTGCCGCCCAGGCTGGAGTGCAATGGCGTGATATCAGCTCACTGCAACCTCTACCTCCCAGGTTCAAGGATTCTCCTGCCTCAGCCTCCTGGGTAGCTGGGATTACAGGCACCTGCCACCACACCCGGCTAATTTTTGTATTTTTAGTAGAGATGGGGTTTCACCGTGTTGGCCAGGCTGGTCTTGAACTCCTGACCTCAAGTAATCCACCCGTCTCGGCCTCCCTAAGTGCTGGGATTACAGCCGTGAGTCATTGTGCCCAGCCTTGTTGTGACATTATTATTTTTTTTGAGATGCCACAGGCGCCTGCCCCCACGCCTGGCTAATTGTTTGTATTTTTTTTAGTAGAGACAGGGTTTCACTGTGTTAGCCAGGATGGCCTCGATCTCCCGACCTCGTGATCCACCCACCTCGGCCTCCCAGCCGTGAAATGTTCAGACCCAGGAACTTTTCTCCTCCTTGTCAGCTCTTACCTTCCCCTGCCCACCCAGGGACAAAGCTGGCGGCTACGGGATCCAGGCCCTGGGCGGCATGCTGGTGGAGTCTGTACACGGGGACTTTCTGAACGTGGTGGGATTTCCGCTGAACCACTTCTGCAAGCAGCTGGTGAAGCTCTACTACCCGCCCCGCCCGGAGGACCTGCGGCGGCGTGTCAAGCACGACTCCATCCCGGCCGCGGACACCTTCGAAGACCTCAGTGACGTGGAGGGCGGCGGCCCGGAGCCCGCTCAGAGGGACGCGGGCAGCCGCGATGAGAAGGCCGAGGCGGGAGAGGCGGGACAGGCCGCGGCAGAGGCTGAGTGTCACAGGACTCGGGAGACCCTGCCTCTGTTCCCGACACGCCTCCTGGAGCTGATTGAGGGCTTTATGCTGTCCAAGGTACCTGTGTCTGTCTCCTCAGGCCGCATTTCACAAATGAGCCTACACACTCGGCTTAAATCAAAGGGAATTTACTTCTCACTGTCCTGGAGGCTGGCAGTCTGAGGTCAGGTTGTCTCAGGGCCACGCTTTCTCCGAAGGTTCTAGGAGAGGGTCCTTCCTGCCTCTCCCAGCTCCTGACAGCTCCAGGCATCCCTGGGCTTGTGGCCGCATCACTCCAGTCTCTGCCACGTCCTCCACGTGGCCTCATCCACTGTGTCTGTGTCTCCTCCTCTGTCTCTTAGAAGGACACCTGTCATTGGACTTGGAGTCCACCCTTCTTCGTGATGATCTCCTCTTGAGATTCTTAATTACATCTGCCAAGACTCCTTTTTAAAACAAGGTCCCATTCACAGATTCTGGGGATCAGGATATGGACAGATCTTTCAGGAGGACCACAGTTCAGTCCACTACAGATGTATCCGGTTCCTTCTGGAGGCCCCAGGGGAGGGTCCTTCCTGCCTCTCCCAGCTCCTCGGGGCTCCAGGCATCCCTGGGCTTGTGGCCGTATCACTCCAGTCTCTGCCTTTGTCTCCACGTGGCCTTCTCCTCTGTGTCTGTGTCTCTTCTGTCTCTTAGAAGGACACCTGTCATTGGATTTTGAGGTCTCCCTAATCCACTGACTCCAACTCATCTGTAGTCCCCTAGCTTACTTTCGTCTGCAAAGACCCTTTTTTCTTTTTCTTTTTTTTTGTTTTTGAGACAGAGTCTGGCTCTGTCATCCAGGCTGGAGTGCAGTGGCATGATCTCGCCTCACTGCAACCTGCGCCTCCCGGGTTCAAGCGATTCTCCTGCCTCAGCCTCCTAACTGTGGTCCTCCTGAAAGATCTGTCCATATCCTGATTCCCAGAATCTGTGAATGGGACCTTGTTTTAAAAAGGGGTCTTGGCAGATGTAATCAAGAATCTCAAGAGGAGATCCTGAGTAGCCTCAGGAGTAGCCTCCTGATTACAGGCGCCCATCACCAAGCCCGGCTAATTTTTGTACTTTTAGTAGAGACAGGGTTTCGCTATGTTGGCCAGGCTAGTCTCGAACTCCTGACCTCAGCTGATCCACCCACCTCGGCCTCCTAAAGTGCTGGGATTACAGGCGTGAGCCACCGCGCCCGGCCTGAGGCCCCATCTTTCAGCTGTTCTGTTCAGGGGCCCCTCACGGTGGCAGCCTAGAAGGGATGCAGCCCTCCCAACACCAGGGGTCCCTCACAGGGCGTCCTCCGGGAAGCAGAGGTGGGGATGTCAGGTGCAGGAGGGACGCAGGCTTTGGGAGACAGGGAGACGGGCTGATGACACCTCCTGCCATTCATCATCAGGAGAGAGAACATGCAGTGAATAAGGAATAAAGGTGGTTACAGCACATTCCATCTGTGCCTCTAATTTACCAAGTGGTGATGATTAAATCACCACCAGGTGGCTTATAAACAACAGACATTGATTCTCCCACAGTCCTGGAGGCTGGAGGTCCGAGATCAACGTGTGGGCAGGGCTGGTTCCTCCTGAGGCCTCTCTCCTGGGCTTGGAGATGCTGTCTTCTCCCTGTGTCCTCACAGGGTCGTCCCTCTGTGTGTGTCTGTGTCCTCATCTCCTTTTCTTATAGGGACCCCAGTCCTATTGGATTAGGGTCCACCCAAATGACCTCATTTTACCTGAATCACTTCTTTAAAACCCTGCCTACAAATACAGTCACATCCTGAGGGACTGGGGGGATTAGGAGTTCAACATATGGGTTTTGAACTCAGCCCATATCTGCAGCATGTTGATTTTTCTCCCATGGGCTAGTTTTTCTGCATGATATTCGTTGATGTGCTTTTACCTTGTGTACACCTTGTTTTATAGCTGGGGACTTGGTCCTATAAATCCCCACCGTTCTCTGTGAAAGAAGGCTCAGTGGCCAAGTTGTATACTTTCGACAACGTTGGCCTCCATCTTTTGAGTCTGTGGGAGTAAAAAGTACTCGACAAGTGACTTAATGAGTCTCTCTGCACTTGTTTTTAACAGGCCCTGTTCACCGCTTGCAAACTGAAGGTGTTTGATTTGTTAAAAGATGAAGCACCCCAGAAGGCTATGGATATTGCCAGCAAAGTGGACGCCTCTGCGTATGGAACGGAGAGGCTTCTGGACATCTGTGCTGCCATGGGGCTCCTGGAGAAGACAGAGCAAGGTGACAGGACCCAGCGGGTTTTGCTCCGAGGATCTTTGCAGGTGGAAGTCACTGAGGGAAGGTGACCTGGAGCCTGGGCAGAGCGAGGAAGGAGGGCCACACCTTCTGTCCCTCTGCCCTCAAGAATGCTGCTTTTCCCGAAAGGGTGAGAAGCAGAGGGTGAATGACAGAGAGGGAACAGTGGCAGCTGTGAGCACATAGAAGCGTGACCTCCTTATGGGCTCTAGTCTCAAAGGGGCTGTATCAGTCCATGTTCTCCTGAGAAACGACCCAATAGGGTGTACATAGACATTGATTTACTTGCTTATTTATTTTTATAGACAGATAATGTGGATGGATGGGTAGACAGATACATAGATAGATGATAAATGCATAGATACATTGATACAGATTAACGATACAGAGATGATAGATACATAGGTGATGGGTAGAGTTGATAGATATATAAATGGATGGATGGATAGATGGATGGATGGATGGTAGGTGGATGGATGGGAGGAAGGATGGATGGATGGACAGATGGATCGATCAATGGATGGATAGATGCATGGATGGGAAGGTGGATGGATTGGTGGAGAGGTGGATGGATAAATGAAAGGGTGGGTAGATGGGTGGGTAAGTGGATGGATGGGTGGATGGATGAGTGGGTGAGTGGATAGATGGATGGATGTGTGGATGGAAGGATGTGTGGATGGATGGGTGGATGACTGGATGGGTAGGTGGGTGAATGGATGTGTGGATGGATGGATGAGTGGGTATGTGGATGGATGGGTGGATGGATGGATGGATGGATAAATGAAAAGTGGGTAGATTGTTGGATGGATCGATGAATTGGTGGATGAGTGCGTAGATGGGTGGTTAAGTGGATGGATGGGTGGATGGATAAGTGGGTGAGTGGATGGATGGATGGACGGATGGACGGATGGATGTGTGGATGGATGGGTGAGTGGATAGATGTGTGGATGGATGGATGAGTGGGTGTGTGGATGGGTGGGTGTGTGAATGGATGGATGAGTGGATAGATGGGTGCATGGCTGGGTGGATGACTAGGAGTGTGGGTGAATAGATGGATGGGTGGGTGGACAGATGGATGGGAGGATGGATGAATAGATGTATCAGTGGATCGGTGGTTGGGTAGCTGGGTGGGGGAATGGATGGATGAATGGGTAGATGGGTGGATGGATGGGTGGATGGATGAGTGGGCATGTGGCTGAGTGCATGAATGGATGGATGGGTGCATGGCTGGGTGGATGATGGGGAGGGTGGGTGAACAGATGGGTGGGTGGATGGATGGATGGATAGGTGATTGGATGGGTGGGGAAATGAATGGATAAATGGATGTGGATGGATGGATGCATGCATGGGTGGATGGATCAGTGGATCCATCCGTGGATGGGTGAATAGATGGATGGGTAGATGGATGGATGGATGAGTGGGCATGTGGATGGGTGGGCATGTGAATGGATGGATGAGTGGATGGATGGGTGCATGGCTGGGTGGATGATTGGGAGGGTGGGTGAATAGATGGATGGGCGGGTGGACGGATGGATGGGAGGATGGATGGATAGATGTATCAGTGGATTGCTGGATGGGTAGCTGGGTGGGGGAATGGATGGATGAGCGGGTAGATGGGTGGATCGGTGGATTGGATGGGTGGGGGAATGCATACATGAGTGATGAATGGGTGGATCAGCAGATGGGTGGGTGGATGATTAGATGGGTGGGTGAGTGGATAACTGGATGGGTGGGTGAATGGGTGGATGGACGGATGGATGACAATGTCTTTTCTGAATTGAACAGAACTCTTCAGCATGGTGCTAGAACAGAGAGCACATGGCCAAGTCCTTGAGTAGCCTGGGAAGGGCAGGACAACAGATGACACCTGGGCAGAGGTGGCTGTGCTTCTGTGATTAGGAGACAAAGCATGCCCTGGTTGAGGCTCCAAAGGCTGTGCCCTTACCACAGAGACATGTGACTATATCCTTGGAGGCTGGAACATAGAAGCCAGAACATCTTCCCCAGCCAGAGCAGTTCAGGACCATTCTCCCGTATTGAAAATAATGATGAATAGGCCACGCCTGTAATCCCAGCACTTGGGGAGGCCAAGGCAGGCAGATCACGAGTTCAGGAGATCAAGACCATCCTGGCTAACATGGTGAAACCCCGTCTCTACTAAAAATACAAAAAATTAGCCGGGCACGGTAGCGGGTGCCTGTAGTCCCAGCTACTCGGGAGGCTGAGGGAGGACAATGGCATGAACCCAGGAGACGGAGCTTGCAGTGAGCTGAGATCGTGCCACTGCACTCCAGCCTGGGGGACAGAGTGAGACTCCATCTCAAAAAAAATTAAAAAATTAAAAGAAAGAAAATAATGATGAATATGGAGAAAGGCTTTTCATCACCGGCACCATGCAAGCTTGTTCCAACTCCTTTTGACAATGCTTTGTGCAGTTGAGTCCTAGGGGCAGTTCCACGTCTGCAGAGGCTGCTCCTGCTTCACCAGAGGTCTCATCATTTATTCATGATGAAAATAAATGTCATCTATCTGACTATAGCAAACTGTACACTCAGGGTCAGCTCGGTGGGAAAACAGTTAACATTTCATCATTAACATGAACACAGGGCTGTTTCTTACATAGGAGGACTGGAGTGGTGCGAGGCCATCTGTTTCCATATACGGGTCTCCACCAACAACTTCTCCACCTTCCAGCCTCCCATTCTGTGGGAGGGGGCATCCTGGAAGGGAGCTTGGGGACTGGGTCTATGGACAGCTGACCTGGGCATGAAGTGGGTGGAGGATGAAGTTCCCTGTATCATTTGGGGCTCTGCAGGGTAACAGAACCCCTAGGATATAACCTAGGAGATTTATCTTAAGGACTTACGTGATTGCGTGGGCTGGCAAGTCCAAAATCCACAGGGCCAGCCAGCAGGTTGGAAGCTCAGGCAGGAGCTGCTGCTGCCATCCAGGAAAGCCTAATGTTTGCTTCTGGGGTTTTCAATGAGCTGGATGAGGCCAGCGCACATTTTGGGGGGTTAATCTCCTTAAAGTCAAACTGATGGTAGATGCAAACACCAGCTACAGTGCACCTCCACAGCCACATCTAGACGGGTGTTTGCCTGCATAACTAGGAACTTGAGCGTGGCCACGATCGTGAAGAAAGGATCAGCCTCAGTGGGTAACAGTTACAGCAGTTGACAGCTGGGGCGTGGTGGCTGCTGTTTTCCTGCCTAGCTGACCCTCAGTGTATGGTTTGCTATAGTCAGATGGATGATGTTTATTTTAACATCTCAATGATGCATCCCCTATAGTCAGGTTTCCTTGAGTGTATGGTTTGCTATAGTCAGATGGGTGATGTTTATTTTAACATCTCAATGATACATCCCCTACAGTCAGGTTTCTTTGGATTTTCTCGTTAGGATGTCACAGGACTGTCCCTGTTTCTTCAGGTTACAGTAACACAGAGACAGCGAATGTCTACCTGGCATCGGATGGCGAATACTCTCTGCATGGCTTCATCATGCACAATAATGACCTCACGTGGAACCTCTTTACATACCTGGAGTTTGCCATCCAAGAGGGAACAAACCAGCACCACAGGGCGTTGGGGAAGAAGGTGGAAGATCTGTTCCAGGTAGCATAACACCCCCGCGGACACCTTTCCATCTAGCGTGCATTTTGCTAAAACACTTTGACACACAGATCAGTAGGCACCTTGATCAGTCTGTCTCCAGTCTCACAGATCCCAAAAGCTTGGCTCGTTCTGCCTGGAGAACTTAGTGCTGTGGCTCTTGCATCACTCAGCCCTGGAACAGGTGCAAGGTAGACTTCCTCCACTGTTATCCAGCAGCTGATGAAAATAGAATTTCCTCCTAGAAACAGGTTTGAAGGCCATGCTCAGGGGCTCACACCTGTCACTCCCAGCACTTTGGGAGGCCAAGTTGGGAGGATGATTTGAGCCCAGGAGTTTGAGACCAGCCTGGGCAACATAGTGAGACCCATCTCTACAAAAAATTAACAGTTAGGCTGGGCATGGTGGCATGAGCCTGTAATCCCAGCTAGCTTGGGAGGCCAAGGTGGGCTGATCACCTGAGGTCAGGAGTGCGAGACCAGCCTGGCCAACATGCTGAAACCCCATCTCTACTAAAAATACAAAAAAAAAATTAGCTGGGCATGGTGGCGCATGCCTGTAGTCCCAACTACTCAAGAGGCTGAGGCAGGAGAATTGCTTGAACCGGGGATGTGGTGGTTGCAGTGAGCTGACATCACGCCACTGCCCTCCAGCCTGGGCGACAGAGCGAAACTCCATCTCAAAAAAAAAAAAAAAAAAAAAAAAAATTAACGATTAGCCAGTATGATTAGCCAGCTACTTTGGGAGGCCCATGTGGGTGGGAAGATCACTTGAGCCTGGGAGGTCAAGACTGCAGTGTGAACCGTGATAGTGCTGCTGCACTCCAGCCCGGGTGACAGAACAAGACTCTGTCTGAAAAATAGAAATAGGAAGGAGTTGGACAGTCTGCCTTAAATGAATGCCCTGTTTCTTTGCTTCAATGGAACTGACACTTGCTTATCTGAGGCCGCTGTTTGCAAAGCGCTCCCTGCATCCTCTCGCCCCTCCTTCCCCTTTCCCCGCCCAGAACCTTCCTGAGGTGGACGTGTGAGATGTGATGGGGTCCGTGGGGCCTGTGCAGATGGGTGGGTCTCGGTCTGCAGGGCTGTGCCAGCCAGGCGTGGGGAGTCTGCTGTGGGCTCAGCTGGCCATGGCCTCATTCCTCCTTGGCAGCGCTGGCCGAGCTCCTGTGGCAGTGAGCACTGAGTCAGGGTGTGTGTGTGTGATGCAGAGATGAGTCCCAGGGAGCCGGGGGCTTCCTGCAGATGTTGGGGAGAGACAGACAGACAGAGGGAGACACAGAGAGAGAGAGATAGGCAGACAGAAAGATAGAGGGAGACAGACAGAGATGGAGGCAGACAGAGACAGGGAGATAGAGGGAGACAGAGGGAGACAAACAGGGAGACAGAAAGACAGAGACAGAGATAGAGTGAGACAGACACGGAGATGGGAGACAGAGAGACAGTGAGATAGGGAGAGATGGAGAGACAGGGAGACTTGAGAGACAGGAGGCAGAGACAGGGAGACAGAGATAGGGAGACAGAAACAAAGATGGAGACAGAGACAGAGACAGAGGGAGATGGGAGACAGAAAGAGACAATGAGGTACGGAGACAGAGACAGGGAGGCTTGGAGAGACAGAGATAGAGGCAGATAGAGACAAACAGGAGACAGACATAGAGATAGAGACAGAGACAGAGGGAGATAGAAACAGAGACAGAAGGAGACAGAAAGAGAGAGAAAGAGGAAGACAGACACACACAGAGGGAGACAAACAGAGACAGACAGACAGAGACCAAGGGAGAAAGAGTCAGAGAGAGAGAGAAGCCAGTGGTGGAGAAGCCGAGAGGCATGGACAGGGGCCCTGAGCTGGAGTGAGCAGCCAGCCTGGGCATCACAGAGGACAGATCCCTGAGCCCCATGATTGCCACCCACGCAGGGGAGGGCCGGGGAGCCCCCGCGGGATTTAGGGAGCCAGGATGGAGACCGGCTGTCCTGCTGGGAGCGGGGCTCAGAAGCATCCTCAGCTGGGCTTGCTTGCCCTGCAGGGACGGGATGTCCAGGCGAACCCTGGACGCAGCACTGAGCCAGGACGAGCCTGGGCTCCTCTGGGACCCGGGGTAGGTGCCACTGGGGGGACTTGGAGAAGCACACCAGAATTCTCGGAGGAGCCCCCTCTGCACACTGCACCATTGTGGTGAAGGCTGAGCCGGGGCACCTGCAGAGACATTGTGGCTTCTCTCCCGGTTTTCTCCAGTGAGGTGTTTGTGGGCCACCCAGAGCCTCCAGGGTGAAAAGCTTTATTGTGAAAAGCCTACTGTGAAACTCAGACGCTTGGAGTTCAGGCTGTGGTGTGGACCAAGTGATTCCAAGGAGATCGTCCACCACTTTGGGGTCCTCTGACCCCAGCCAGCCCAGCCCCCACACAGACAGGGGTACCCCACACAGCTGTGGCATGAAGCCCGCTCTGCAGCCCAGGCACGGCTGAGCCCCCACGCTCTGAAGCCCTGCACTTCTCCCCCCATCCCCCGGGGAGAGGCTGGGCGAGCCCTCGGCCGGTGTTCTCTGGTGCCCCTAAGCACCCGCTGTGTTCCAGGACGCGTACTACCAGAGCCCGGAGACTCGGCTGAGGTTCATGCGGGCCATGCACAGCATGATGAAGCTGACTGCGTGCCAGGTGGCCACAGCCTTCAACCTGTCCCACTTCTCCTCCGCCTGCGACGTGGGAGGTGGGTGGCCCCCCCGCCAGGGCTCTCCTTACTTTCGTTTATTAAGCCACAGGTATCTTCCCTGCTCAGGACACCTGCAAACTGCCTTTTTCCATTGACAAACCTGATAACGACCTGAACCGGGCCAGGCTGAGTCCCAGATCATGGGTGGATATTCCCAAGTTCCAGGAGGACCCCGGGGATGCCTAAATGCCCCCCTAGAAACTCTGGGGCCCTCTGTTTTGGCTGCGGAGCTGAGGCAGAGCACCTTGGAACCCCTGGATTCCCCTCAGCAAGTCTGATTATATCCTGACTCACCCTCCACCCCACCCCAGCCCTGGACAGTGGGTGGAGCAGTAGACACATTCCCAAGGGCTGCTGGGGGATCGGGGCCTGGGACGATTCTCACACCATCAGCTTACGTTTCCCCAACCTCTGAATGCCTCTCCTCCTTGTGGTCCAGAGTGGCTGCTGTAGCACCAGCCATCCTGTCTGCATCCCCATGGCAGGAAGGAGAAGGGAGGAATACAGCCCCCACCCCTGGGCAGAAAGGATTTCCCTGTAGGTCTGTGCCCCCTACACGTGGCCCAGAGTGGCTGCTGTAGCACCGGCCATTGTGTCTACATCCCCATGGCAGGAAGAAGAGAGTACAGCCCTCCACCCCTGGGCTGGAAGGATTTCCCTGCAGGTCTGCCCCCACACTCACCTGCTTGTACAGTCTTGTCTGGCATACCAGCGAGCTCCCCACCACTAGTTTCCCTTCCAGCATGGTCTCAATGCCATGCCTTTGAACATTACTTCTGCCCCGGTTGAGCTTTGGAGAGTCGTCAGAGTTCCACAGACGACCCAGCCACAGAGCGTGCATTTGCTTCCCCACAGGCTGCACGGGTGCACTGGCCCGAGAGCTGGCCCGTGAGTACCCTCGTATGCAGGTGACTGTGTTTGACCTCCCGGACATCATCGAGCTGGCCGCCCACTTCCAACCCCCCGGACCACAGGCAGTGCAGATCCACTTCGCAGCAGGTGAGCCCTCCTCGTGTTCACCCTGCTAACCTTTTCCAGACTCCAGCATCTCTTTCTAGACAGAGTGCATGGCTGTGTGTGCACCTGTGTTTCTGCCTGGGCATTTCCATGGTGGGTATGTGTGTGCAAATGGGACTGTCTACGGTGCTTGTGTGTGTGTCTGTGTGCATGTGTGTGGTATGCCCTGGAGTGTGTCTGTGCGTGAGAATGTCTGTGTGTGTCTGCATCCGCATGTGTGTGCACGTCTCTGGTGTGTGGTTGCATGTTTCTGTGAGAGTATGTGTGTGTGTCTGTGTGGGTATATGTGTGCGTGTCTGTGTGTGTGCATCTGCATCTGTGTGCATGCTGTGAGGCAGTGGGTGTCTGTGTGCATATGACTGTTGTGCTTGTGTATGTGTGCATGTGTGTGCATGTCTATATCTGTGTGCATGGTGTGTGTGTGTCTTCCGTGCATATGTAACTGCTGTGTCTGTGTGCACGTCTGTGTGTAGTATGTCCTTGTGTGTGTGTCTGTGTCCACGTGTGTCTGCAAGTCTCTGTGATGTGTGGTTGCATGTTTCTGTGAGGGGATGTGTGTGCGTCCGTGTGGATATATGTGTGCATGTCTGTGTATGTGCGTCTCTGTGTGCCCGTTCTGTGTCTGCATTTGTGTGTATGCTGTGTGCCGGTAGGTGTCTGTGTGTGTATGTGACTGCTGTGGTTGTGTGTGTCCCTGTGTGCATGTGTCTGTGTGTACATGTCTGCATCTGTGTGCATGCTGTGTCTATGTGTATGTTGTGTGCATATGTGACTGCTGTGCTTGTGTGTCTGTCTCTGTGTGTGCAAATGTCTGTGTGTAGTATGTCCGTGTGTGTGTCTCTGCGTGAAACTGTCTCTGGGTGTCTGTGTGCATGTGTGTGAACGTCTCTGTGGTGTGTGGTTGCATATGTTTCTGTGAAGGTATATGTCTGTGTGTGTGCATCTCTGTGTGCCTGTGTCTGCATCTGTGTGTATGCTGTGTGCCAGTGGTTGTGTGCATATGTGACTGCTGTGGTTGTGTGTCTGTGTGCATGTGTCTGTGTGTGTTTGTCTGTGTGTCTGCATCTACGTGCATGGTGTGTGTCTGTGTGGATATGTGATCGTCTGCTGTGCTTGTGTGTCTCTGTGTGTTTCTGAGTCTGTGTGTGCACGTGTCTGTGTGGTATGTCCTTGCATGCGTGTCTGTACGTCAGAATGTCTACGTGTGTCTGAGTCCGTGTGTGTGTGTGCACCTCTGTGGTATGTATGTGTCTGAGGGTAGTATGTGTGTCTGTGTGGATATATGTGTACATGTCTGTGTGTGTGCATGTGTGTGCATGGTGTGTGTGCATGTCACTGCTGTGCTTGTGTGTGCGTCTGTGTGTGCATGTGTCTGTGTGTGCATGACTGGTATGTCCTTGTGTGTGCGTAAGAATGTGTGTGTCTGCATCTGCGTTTGTGTGTGTGCAACTCTGTGGTGTGTGCTTGCATATGTGTCTGTGAGGGTATGTGTGTTTCTGTGCGTCTATGTGGGTATATGTGTGTATGTCTGTGTGTGTGCGTCTGTGTGCCTGTCTGTTGGTGTATCTCTGTGTGTCCGTGCATGTGTGTGCCCATCTGTGCATGTCTGCGTCTGTGTGCGTGTGCCTGTTGGTGAATCTCTGTGTCCATGCGTGTGTGTGCCATCTGTGCAGGTCTGCGTCTGTGTGTGTGCCTGTCTGTTGGTGTATCTGTATGTCCGTGTGTGTGTGCCCATCTGTGCATGTCTGCGTCTGTGTGCGCCTGTTGGTGTATCACTGTGTGTCCGTGCGTGAGTGTGCCCATCTGTGCATGTCTGTGTCTCTGTGCGCACGTGTGCCTGTCACTGTATCTCTGTGTCCGTCTCTGTGTGTGCCTGTCTTGTTGGTGTATCTCTGTGTCCATGTGTGTACCTGTCAGTGTATCTGTGTGTCCATGCATGTGTCCGTGTGTGCATGTCTTGTGGTGTGTGCTTGCATGTGTGCCTTTGTGTCTGCATGTCTGTGCATCTGGATGGGTATGTGTGTGTGTGTGCCTGTGTGTCTGTGTCTGCGTCCGTGGGTCTGCCTGTGAGTGTCTCTCTGCAGGTCCACACAGACACGAGGGCATCTCCAAACAGGTGGACAAGGCTGGGCACAGTAGCTCACGCCTGTAATCCCAGCACTTTGGGAGGCTGAGGCTGGCGGATCACCTGAGGTCAGGAGTTTGATACCAGCCTGGCCAACACGGCGAAACCCCATCTCTACTAAAAATACAAAAATGAGCCAGGTGTGGTGGTGGGAACCTGTAATCCCAGCACTTTGGGAGGCTGAGGCTGGCGGATCACCTGAGGTCAGGAGTTTGATACCAGCCTGGCCAACACGGCGAAACCCCATCTCTACTAAAAATACAAAAATGAGCCAGGCGTGGTGGTGGGCACCTGTAATCCCAGCTACTCAGGAGGCTGAGGCAGGAAAATCGCTTGAACCTGGGAGGCAGAGGTTGCAGTGAGCTGAGATCTCACCATTGCTCTCCAGCCTGCGGGAAAAGAGCGAAACTCCATCTCAAAAAAAAAAAAGACAATGATAGTAATAATGATAAATAAAAATAAACAGGGGGACGGCTGTGTGAAGTTATCATCGGTGCAAGTAGCCGAGACGGGAGGGGAGTGGAGATGGGGAACAGCCGAGATCAGCATTCATGGGCATCCACGGTGCCGAGGTCATGGAAGGAACTGACCCAAGAGCCATCACAGGGCGGCCTTAGGTTAGACTTGAAGGAGAACTTCCAGGTGGCAGCTGCTGAGGCCAGGACGGATTGACAGGAGACGCCTGGGCCACGTGCCCAGGCTCATGCCTGGAATCCCAGCCCTCTGGGAGGCTGAGGTGGGTGGATCACCTGAGGTCAGGAGTTTGAGACCAGCCTGAGCAACATGGTGAAACCCCGTCTCTACTAAAATTACAGAAATTAGCCGGGCATGGTGGCGGGTGCCTGTAATCCCACCTATTTGGGAGGCTGAGGCAGGAGAATCGCTTGAACCCGGGAGGCGGAGCTTGCCGTGAGCCGAGATCACGCCACTGCACTCCAGCCTGGGCAACACAGCAAAACTCCATCTCAAAATAAATAAAAATAAAAAAAGAGACACCTGACGTGCTGTAACTCAGCACCATCCGACAGCGGCCAGGCCTGTGGGCGCAGGTGCTGGGGACCTCCACACCCCTCCCCCGGAGGTTCCCGGATGCTTTTCTAGTTTTTAAAAAAACAAAACATAACCACCCTACAGCTCCTCCTGCAGGACATCATGATAGCTGTGCTTCTGATTTGCCAGATCTGCAGAGACAGAAATGCTAAAGTTTATTTATTTTTGAACGGTGTCTCGCTCTGTCAGTCACCCAGGCTGGAGTGCAGTGGCGTGATCTTAGCTCACTGCAACCTCCACTTCCTGGGTTCAAGGGATCCTCCCACCTCAGCCTCCCGAGTAGCTGGGGTGACAAGTGCCCGCCACCATGCCTGGCTAATTTTTGTATTTTTAGTACAGATGGGGTTTCACCATGTTGGCCAGGCTGGTCTCGAACTCCTGACCTCAGGTCATCCACCTGCCTCGGCCTCCCAAAGTGCTGGGATTACACCCCGCCCGGCCGGAAATGCTAGTTTAAAATCATGAGCCCTGAAAGAGCACCTTCTCCTCGCAGCTGGGGGAAAACAGCTCTGGAGACTTCCCACTGCACACTCTCCCGCCCCTTCTTTCCCCTCATGCAACTCACAGCTTGCTATTTATCCTCTCCCTGTCCTGCAGACCGGAAGTCTGAGATCAAGGCATCTCAGGGCTGTGTTCCATCTGGGGGCTCTAGGGGAGGATCCTTCCCGCCTCTCCCAGCTCCTGGGGGCTCCAGGCGTCCCTGGGCTTCTGACCACATCACTCCAGTCTCCGCCTCCATCTCCACGTGGCCTCCTCCTCTGTGTCTGTGTCTCCCCTTCTGTCTCTTAGAAGGACACCTGTCATTGCATTTAGGGTCCATCCTACTCCAGGATGATCCCATCTCCAGATCCTTAATTACATATGCAAAGAAACTTTATCCAAATGAGGTCCGATTCCGAGGTTCTGGGGCTTAGGACATGGACAGATCTTTTGGACGTCAACATCCAACCCACTGCAGTTGTGTCTGGTTCCTTCTTGAGACTCTAGGGGAGGATCCTTCCTGCCTCTCCCAGCTCCTGGGGGCTCCAGGCGTCCCTGGGCTTGAGGCCGCATCACTCCAGTCTCTGCCTCCGTCTCCATGTGGCCTTCTCCTCTGTGTCTGTCTCCTCTTCTGTCTCTTAGGACACCTGTCATTGGATTTAGGGGACACCCTACTCCAGGATGATCCCATCTTGAAGTTCTTTACTCAATGACATCCATAGAGACCCTATTTCCAGATAAGTCCCATTCCCAGTGACTGAGGGTCAGCACCTGAATGTATCTTTTAAGGGGACACCATTCACTGCACTACAGAAGACCATCTTTTTTATTTCAGCAATTACAGAGCGCCGTGCAGCTACGCACACACACTCCCCCCACCGCCCCCAACAGGCAACCCTCCTGGTGCGCCTGAATCAGGGGATCACCAGAGAAGGCCCTGCCATTGCCCACTCACCGGCAGTGCAGCCCCGACTCTCCCTGGCAGTGCAAATGGGAGACGCCCATTTGCACTGACTCTGCCTGCCTCGCCCAGGTGGTGCCCCTGAAATTCCTGCTTTTTTCCTCCCTTGCCTTCTTCTTGTCAGCCAGGCTGGAGTGCGACGGTGCGATCTCAGCTCACTGCAACCTCCACCTCCCAGGTTCAAGCAATTCTCCTGCCTCAGCCTCCCGAGTAGCTGGAATTACAGGCACCCGCCACCCCTGTCCAGCTAATTTGTATTTTTAGTAGAGATGGAGTTTCGCCATGTTGCCCAGGCTGGTCTCGAACTCCTGAGCTCAGACAATCTGCCCACCTCAGGCTCCCAAAATGCTGAGATTACAGGTGTGAGCCACTGTCCCCAGCGTTTTCTCAGCCGGAGTCAAACCGCACGGGCGTGACATCACTAACCAGCTCCTCATGGAGCTGTGTTCAAGTCCCCATGGGGATATACTTCAGGAACACCCATTCCCGCCCACACCCCTCTCTTCTCTGTCCCTGATTTAGGATGCGGGTGGCCGTCCCAGGATCTGTCCGGGGAGGACTGCTTCTTCCATACCTGACGGACGTGTCTCCTTTTGTCTTTAAACCAGGTGACTTTTTCAGGGACCCCCTCCCCAGCGCTGAGCTGTACGTCCTGTGCCGGATCCTGCATGACTGGCCAGACGACAAAGTCCACAAGTTACTCAGCAGGGTCGCCGAGAGCTGCAAGCCAGGTGAGAGCCCATCGTCAGATTCGCTGTTTTTGTTAAGACGTAGTATTTTGGGTTCAAGTGTTACAAGGAGGCCGGGCGCGGTGGCTCACGCCTGTCATCCCAGCGCTTTGGGAGGCTGAGGTGGGCGGATCACCTGAGGTCAGGAGTTTCAGACCAGCCTGGCCAACGTGGTGAAACCCCATCGCTACTAAAAATACAAAAATTAGCCAGGCGTGGTGGCTCATGCCTATAATCCCAGCACTCTGGGAGGCTGAGGCACGTGGATCACCTGGGGTGAGCAGTTCGAGACCAGCCTGGCCAACGTGGTGAAACCCCATCGCTACTAAATATACAAAAATTAGCCAGGTGTGGTAGTGCGCACCTGTAATCGCAGGTACTTCAGAGGCTGAGGCAGGAGAATCACTTGAACCCGGGAGGTGGAGATTGCAGTGAGCCGAGATCGCGCCACTGCACTCCAGCCTGGGCGACGGAGTGAGATTCGGTGTCAAAAAAGAACAACCACAACGAAAAAAGAATTGGCTTATGTGACTTTGGAGGTTGGCAGGTCCAGCGTCTGGGTGAGAGGCCCGCTAAATTGTGGAGGATAAATCTGCTGTATTTAAAGTTGGCCAGTGTGGCCAGGTGCGGTGGCTCACACCTATCATCCCCGCACTTCGGGAGGCCGAGGCGGGCGGATCACCTGAGGTCGGGGGTTTGAGACCAGCCTGGCCAACATGGTGAAACCCCGTCTCTATTAAAAACAAACACAAAAAATAAGCCGGGCTTGATAGCGGGTGCCTGTAATCCCAGCTACTCAGGAGGCTGAGGCAGGAGAATCGCTTGAACCTGGAGACGGAGGTTGCAGTGAGCTGAGACTGTGCCACCGCACTCCAGCCTGGGTAACAGAGCGAGACTCCATCTCAAAAAAAAAAAGAAAAGAAAATCCTAAAGAGAAAATATATTTACTATTCGTGAAGTTGAAGTGGCTCATGATAAAGGTCTTCATTCTTGAGCAGGCCTTCACACTGAGGAGGCTGCAGAGGAGGAAGCTGTGGGCTGGTGTTGCTGTCCCAGGGGCGGCCGAGGCAGAGGGAAATCCACGCATGAGTGGACTCTGCAGTTTACAGCCGTGTTGCTGAAGTGTCAGCTGGATCTAATCTGTGTGTTTCTACGGAGACACACGTACACACACACACAGCACGCACTGTCTCGGCTCAAAGCCTTCACATCAGGTTTCTCCCCCGTCCACCCAGGCTGCTCCTGGAGCCCAGTGGGGCTGCTGGAACCCTGGCTCCAGGGGTTCAGGCCAGGGCTGCATATTGGGTTTCCAGTTGAAGGAGCTGGCCCTGAGGGAATCTGACGGGCGCTCAGCCTCCCTCAAGAGTTCAGCGTTGTTGCTGCTGTGAGAATTCCTGGAATATTTGCAGACAACGCTTAATTATCTTCACAGAGCCAGGGCCTGGCACCTGCGCGTTGAAACAGGACTCCCCATAGGCTCAAATGGTCAAGAGACTTCCATCCTTGTCTCTCTCCCTCTCTCTCTCCTTCTTTCTCTTTCTCTGTGTATCTATCTCTCTTTTTTTTTTTTTTGAGACGGAATCTCGCTCTGTCGCCCAGGCTGGAGTGCAGTGGCACGATCTCGGCTCTCCGTAACCTCCACCCCCCAGGGTTCAAGTGATTCTCCTGCCTCAGCCTCCCGAGTAGCTGGATTACGGGCACATACCACCACGCCCGGCTAATTTTTTATTTTTAATAGAGACAGGGTTTCTCCATGTTGGTTAGGCTGGTCTCGAACTCCCAACCTCAGGTGATCCACCCAGCTGGGACTCCCAAAGTGTTGGGATTACAGGCGTGAGCCACCTCGCCCGGCTCTCTTTATATTATATTTTTTGAGACGAGGTCTCACTCTGCTGCCCAGGCTGGTGTGCAGTGGCGCAGTCACAGCTCATTGCAGCCTTGACCTCCTAGGCTCAAGCTGTCCTCCCACCTCAGCCTCCCAAGTAGCTGGAAGTACAGGCATGCATCACCATGCCCAGCTAATTTTTTAAGAAGTTTTTTCTGAGACCGGGCACGGTGGCTCACACCTGTAATCCCAGCACTTTGGGAGGCCGAAGTGGGCGGATCTCGAGGTCAGGAGTTTGAGACCAGCCTAAGCCACGTGGTGAAACCCCGCCTCTACTAAAAATACAAAAATTAGCCTGGCGTAGTGGTGCACGCCTCTAATTCTAGCTACTCAGGAGGCTGAGAGAGGACATCACTTGAACCTGGGAGGCGAAGGTTGCAGTGAGCAGAGATCGCGCCACTGCACTCCAGCCTGGGCAACACAGCAAGACTCCGTCTCAAAAAAAAAAAAAAAAAAAGTTTTTTGTGGAGATGGGAGTCTCCCTCTGTCACCCAGGCTGGAGTGCAGTGGTGTCATCATAGTTCACTGCAGCCTTGACCTCCTGCGCTCAAGCAATCCTCCTGCCTCAGCCTCCCGAGTATTTGGGAGTACAAGCATTTGTCATCATGCCCTGTTAGGTTTTTTTTAATTTTTGTAGAGATGAGATCTTGCTATGTTGCCCAGGCTACCCTCAAACTCCTGGGCTCAAGCGATCCTCCTGCGTCAGCCTCCCAAAATGCTGGGGTTAAAGACATGAGCCACTGCACCCGGCCTCTGTCTCTCTTTCTCTCTCTTCTCCCTCTTCCTCTCTGTCTCCTCCTCTCTGTGTCTTTTTAGGTATCTCATCTATCATCATCAATCTCTGTTTCTCTTCTCTCCTCCTTCCTCCTTTCCTTCCTTCTCTGTCTCTTCCTCCCTCTCTCCACCCTGTCTCTGTCTCTCTTTACACATCTATCATCCTTTTTTAAAAAAAATAAAATAGAGACAGGGTCTCACTATGTTGCTCAGGTTGGTTTCAAACTCCTGGGCTCAAACCATCCTCCCACCTCTGCCTCCCAAAGTGCTGCGATTACAGGTGTGAGCCACTGCGTCTGGCCTTCTAACAATGCTCCGTCACCTGTCATCTGTCTATCATTTATTACCTATCCATCCATCCATCATCTACCTACCCATCATCTACCATATATTCACCCATCCATCCATCTCATCCATGCATCCATCTATTCATCTATTTACCTATCATCTACCATCTATTCACCCATTCATCCATCTCATGAATGCATCCATCTATATCCATCCATTCATCTACCTACCTTCCTATCACCTACCATCAATACACCCATCCATCCATCTCATCCATGCATCCATCTATCCATCCATTCATCTATCTACCTGCCCATCATGTACCATCTATTCACCCATCCATCCATGCATCCATCTATCCATCCATTCATCTACCTACCCATCATCTACCATCTATTCACCCATCCATCCATCTCATGAATGCATCCATCTATATCCATCCATTCATCTACCTACCTGCCTATCACCTACCATCTATTCACCCATCCATCCATCTCATCCATGCATCCATCTATCCATCTACCTACCCACCCATCATCTACCATCTATTCACCCATCCATCCATCTCATCCATGCATCCATCTATCCATCCATTCATCTATCTACCTGCCCATCATGTACCATCTATTCACCCATCCATCCATCTCATCCATCCATCCATCCATCCATCCATCTACCTACCCATCATCTACCATCTATTCACCCATCCATCCATCTCATCCATGCATCCATCTATCCATCCATCTCCCTTCCCATCATCTACCATCTATTCACCCGTCCATCCATCTCATGAATGCATCCATCTATATCCATCCATTCATCTACCTACCTGCCTATCACCTACCATCAATACACCCATCCAACTCATCCCTGCATCCATCTATCCATCCATCCATCTACCTACCTACCCATCATCTACCATCTATTCACCCAGCCATCCACCTCATCCATGCATCCATCTATCCATCCATCCATCTACCTACCCATCATCTACCATCTATTCACCCAGCCATCCATCCATCCATGCATCCATCTACCTACCCATCATCTACCATCAATTCACCCATCCATCCATCTATCTGCGCATCATCTACCATCAGTTCACCCATCCATCCATCTCATCCATGCATCCATCTATCCATCCATCCATTCATCTACCTACCCATCATCTACCATCTATTCACCCATCCATCTAATCCATGCATCCATCTATCCATCCATTCATCTACCTATGTACCTATCATCTACCATCTATTCACCCATCCATCCATCTGTTCCATGCATCCATCTATCCATCCATTCATCTATCTACCTACCCATCATCTATTATCTATTCACCCATCCATCCATCTCATGCATGCATCCATCTATCCATCCATCTACCTTCCCATCATCTACCATCTATTCACCCGTCCATCCATCTCATGAATGCATCCATCTATATCCATCCATTCATCTACCTACCTGCCTATCACCTACCATCAATACACCCATCCAACTCATCCCTGCATCCATCTATCCATCCATCCATCTACCTACCTACCCATCATCTACCATCTATTCACCCAGCCATCCATCCATCCATCTCATCCATGCATCCATCTACCTACCCATCATCTACCATCAGTTCACCTATCCATCCATCTCATCCATGCATCCATCTATCCATCCATCCATCTACCTACCCATCATCTACCATCTATTCACCCAGCCATCCATCCATCCATGCATCCATCTACCTACCCATCATCTACCATCAATTCACCCATCCATCCATCTATCTGCCCATCATCTACCATCAGTTCACCCATCCATCCATCTCATCCATGCATCCATCTATCCATCCATCCATTCATCTACCTACCCATCATCTACCATCTATTCACCCATCCATCTAATCCATGCATCCATCTATCCATCCATTCATCTACCTATGTACCCATCATCTACCATCTATTCACCCATCCATCCATCTGTTCCATGCATCCATCTATCCATCCATTCATCTATCTACCTACCCATCATCTATTATCTATTCACCCATCCATCCATCTCATGCATGCATCCATCTATCTATCCATTGATCTACCTACCTACCCATCATCTACCATCTATTCACTCATCCATCCATCTCATGCATGCATCCATCTATCCATCCATTCATCTACCTACTTAACCATCATCTACTATCTATTCACCCATCCATCCATCACATCCATGCATCCATCTATACATCCATCTATCTACCTACCTACCCGTCTATTCACCCATCCATCCATCACATCCATGCATCCATCTATACATCCATCTATCTACCTACCTACCCGTCTATTCACCCATCCATCCATCTCATCCATGCCTCCATCTATCCATCCATCCATCCACCTACCTACCCATCATCTACCATCTATTCACCCATCCATCACATCCATACATCCATCTATCCATCCACTCATCTATGTCCCCATCATCTACCATCTCTTCACCCATCCATCCATCCATTCATCTATCTACGTACCCATCATCTACCATCTATTCATCCATTCATCCATCTCATCCATGCATCCATCTATCCACCCATCCATCTACCTACCATCTATTCACCTATCCATCCATCTCATCCATGCACCCATCTATTCATCTTCCTACCTACCCATCATCTACCATCTATTCACCCATCCATCCATCTCATCCATGCGTCCATCTATCCATCCATTCATCTACCTTCCCATCATCTACCATCTATTCACCCATCCATCGATCTCATGCATGCATCCATCTATCCATCCATTCATCTACCTACCTACGCATAATCTACCATCTATTCACTCATCCATCCATCTCATCCATGCATCCATCTATCTATCCATTCATCTACCTACCTAACCATCATCTACTATCTATTCACCCATCCATCCATCACATCCATGCATCCATCCATCCATTTACCTACCTACCCATCTATTCACCCATCCATCCATCTCATCCATGCCTCCATCTATCCATCCACCTACCTACCCATCGTCTACCATCTATTCACCCATCCATCACATCCATACATCCATCTATCCATCCATTCATGTATCTACGTACCCATTATCTACCATCTATTCACCCATCCATCTCATCCATGTATCCATCCATTCATCTAACTACGTACCCATCATCTACCATCTATTCATCCATTCATCCATCTCATCCATGCATCCATCTATCCATCTACCTACCCACCCATCATCTACCATCTATTCACCTATCCATCCATCTCATCCATGCATCCATCAATCTCATCCATGCATCCATCCATCCACCTATGTACCCATCATCTACCATCTATTCACCCATCCATCCATCTCATCCATGCATCCATCTATCCATCCATTCATCTATCTACCTGCCCATCATGTACCATCTATTCACCCATCCATCCATCCATTCATCTATCTACCCATCATCTACCATCTATTCACCCATCCATCCATCTCATCCATGCGTCCATCTATCCATCCATCTACCTTCCCATCATCTACCATCTATTCACCCATCCATCCCTCTCATGCGTGCATCCATCTATCCATCCATTCATCTACCTACCTACGCATAATCTACCGTCTATTCACTCATCCATCCATCTCATCCATGCATCAATCTATCCATCCATTCATCTATCTACGTACCCATCATCTACCATCTATTCATCCATTCATCCATCTATCCATCCATTCATCTACCTACCCATCATCTACCATCTATTCACCCATCCATCTCATCCATGCATCCATCTATCCATCTACCTACGTACCCATCAGCTACCATCTGTTCACCCAACCATTTCATCCATGCATCCATCCATTCATCTTCCTACCTACCCATCATCTACCATCTATTCACCCATCCATCCATCTCATCCATACATCCATATATCCATCCATTCATCTATCTACCTGCCCATCATGTACCATCTATTCACCCATCCATCCATCTCATCCATGCATCCATCTATCCATCCATTCATCTATCTACCTACCCATCATCTACCATCTATTCACCCATCCATCCATCTCATGCATGCATCCATCTATCCATCCATTCATCTGTCTACCTGCCCATCATGTACCATCTATTCACCCATCCATCCATCTCATCCATTTATCCATCCACTCATCTACCTACCTAACCATCATCTACTATCTATTCACCCATCCCTCCATCTATACATCCATCTACCTACCTACCCATCTATTCACCCATGCATCCATCTCATCCATGCCTCCATCTATCCATCCACCTACCTACCCATCATCTACCATCTATTCACCCATCCATCTCATCCATGCATCCATCTATCCATCCATTTCTCTATCTACGTACCCATCATCTACCATCAGTTCACCCATCCATCCATCTCATCCATCCATCCATCTACCCATCATCTACCATCAGTTCACCCATCCATCCATCTCATCCATGCATCCATCTATCCATCCATCCATTCATCTACCTACCCATCATCTACCATCTATTCACCTATCCATCCATCTCATCCATGCATCCATCCATCCATCTACCTATGTACCCATCATCTACCATCTATTCACCCAACCATCCATCTCATCCATGCACCCATCTATTCATCTTCCTACCTACCCATCATCTACCATCTATTCACCCATCCATCCATCTCATCCATGCATCCATCTATCCATCCATCTGTCTACCTGCCCATCATGTACCATCTATTCACCCATCCATCCATCTCATCCATCTATCCATCCACTCATCTACCTACCTACCCATCATCTACCATCTATTCACCCATCCATCCATCTCATACATGCATCCATCTATCCATCCATCCACCTACCTACCCATCACTTACCATCTGTTCATGCATCCATCCTTCTCATCCATGCGTCCACCTATCCATACATCTTTCTACCTACCTACCCACCCATCATCTACCATCTGTTCATCCATGCATCCAGGAGAACCGGAAAAGGTCCAGGTGATGCATCCATCTATCCATCCATCTTTCGATCAAATCTCCTTCTCCCTGTCTGTCTGCCCTGCATCAAGTCTCTGTCTCTCTCCCCTCCCCTACCTGTGTGGGCCCCTTGGGCAAGGGTTCTCGGCAGCCTCTGCTCACCGTTCTGAGCTCCTGTTGCCTGCTGTGTCTCCTGTGTCCGGCTGAAGGATCCCCGCCTGGCTGGCCAGGACTCCAGCTCTCTGCTGTCTCCCTCAGGGGCTGGCCTGCTGCTGGTGGAGACGCTCCTGGATGAGGAGAAGAGGGTGGCACAGCACGCCCTGATGCAGTCACTGAACATGCTGGTGCAGACTGAAGGCAAGGAGCGGAGCCTGGGCGAGTATCAGTGCTTGCTGAAGCTGCACGGCTTCCACCAGGTGCAGGTGGTGCACTTGGGGGGTGTCCTGGATGCCATCTTGGCCACCAAAGTGGCCCCCTGAAGCCCAGGCATCATGTTCATTATAGGGATGTCCTCCCCCAGGCTGCAGGTGGACCGCCCGGTCCCCAAGTACCATAGGACAGTCACATAGGAGCGTATAGTCGTGACTGAATAAAGAAAGCAAAAGCCTGTCTCTGCCTCCTCCGTAGGGGTTTTGATGAGGGAGAAGGCTGCATTTAGGGAGGAGACAGAGGCTGCATTTGGGGAGGAGGGGAAGGAGGCTGCATTTGGGGAGGAGGAGACAGAGGCTGCATTTGGGGAGGAGGGGAAGGAGGCTGCATTTGGGGAGGAGGAGACAGAGGCTGCATTTGGGGAGGGGGGACAGAGGCTGCATTCGGGGAGGAGAAGATGGAGGCTGCATTTGGGGAGGAGAAGATGGAGGCTGCATTCGGGGAGGAGGGAGGAGATGAAGGCTGCATTCGGGGAGGAGGGGAAGGAGGCTGCATTCGGGGAGGAGGGAAAGGAGGCTGCATTCGGGGAGGAGGGGAAGCAGGCTGCATTTGGGGAGGAGGGGAACAGAGGCTGCATTTGGGGGGAGGGGAAGGAGGCTGCATTTAGGGAGTGGGAACAGAGGCTGCATTTTGGGACGGGGAAGGAGGCTGCATTTGGGGAGGAGGAGAAGGAGGCTGCATTCGGGAAGGAGGCGATGGAGGCTGCATTGGAGGAAGAGAGGAAGGAGGCTGAATTGGGGAGGAGGGAAGAGGTGGAGGCTGAATTGGGGAGGAGGGAAGAGGTAGAGGCTACATTTGGGGAGGAGGGGAAGGAAGCTGCATTGGGGAGGAGGGAGGAGATGGAGGCTGCATTTGGGGAGAAGGGAGGCGATGGAGGCTGCATTTGGGGAGGAGGGAGATGGAGGCTGCATTTGGGGACGAGGGGAAGGAGGCGGCATTTGGGGAGGGGGGGACAGAGGCTGCATTTGGGGAGGGGAGGAGGAGGCTGCATTTGGGGAGTGGGGACAGAGAGTGCATTTTGGGAGGGTGAAGGAGGCTGCATTGGGGAGGAGCGAGGAGATAGAGGCTGCATTGGGGAGGAGCGAGGAGATAGAGGCTGCATTTGGGGAGTGGGGACAGAAGCTGCATTTGGGGAGGAGGAGGAAAAGGAGGCTGCATTTGGGAAGGAGGGGAAGGAGGCTGTATTGGGGGAGGAGGGGACAGAGGCTGAATTGGGGGAGGAGGGAATGGAGGCTGCATTTTTAGTGGAGGAGATGGAGGCTGCATTCGGGGAGGAGGGGACGGAGGGACAGCCAGGGATAACTGTTCAGCCCACGGATGTTCTGGGAACCATCAGCCTTCCAGAGTAGCCGGTGGGGACTCCCGGGGAGGGCGGTGGGGACAGGGCTTTCTCCTACCTCCTAGCAGGCAGACGGCTGCTGTGACGGTGCCATCTACCAGGCAGGGTCTCAGTCCTTCTCCGCACTCCAGCCTCCATCTTCCCATCTTCTGCACGATTTCCAGTGTGTTTCCTCCATGGGACACCATCGCTGCCACTCACCCCTGGATGCCCACAGGCTACGGAGTGGCAGTTCTCTGGGCGGCTTCCATCCTCCTGCCTTGGTGCAGAGACTGTCACAAGCGGGACCTCCCCAGCCCCTGCTGCGGGGCTGAAATGCGTCTGTAAACACCCCCCACCCCGAGCCCAGGCAGGCCAGACTCACACCCACCCCATGAGGCCCTCCTGGGCACACACTCACTGCGGTTGTAGGGAGCTCAGCGCATCCACGTTTCCCCCGTGCTCCGCTCCCAGTTGCTTTTCCCGGGCTGTGTCCCGACCGTCAGACCTCAGTTCGCCCTCTGGTGCCCACACAGCCCCCTTTCCTCCCTGGCCCCCCAACCAGGGAGTGGCTGGGCCAACCTGGGGCTGGGCTGGGGTGGAGCCCTTTAACTCACAGCCTTGACCTCAGGAGGCACTGAGGTTCAGGAGGCATCTGCAAAGCGAGGAGAACCGGAGCAGGCCTAGGTGCTGTTTTCACGTCGCGAGCACCCAGCTTACCTGCTCCTGGGCTGGGCGTCAGTCTGCTGTATTTCAGCTGTTTTCCTTTTTCCGAGACGGACTCTGGAGTTTAGCTCTTCTTGCCCAGACTGGAGTACAATAATGCAATCTCGGCTCACTGCAACCTCGGCCTCCTGGGCAGTCTATTTCAAGGTGCAAACTCCGCCTCCTGGGCGGCCTATTTCAAGGTGGAAGCCCCGCCTCCCAGGCAGCTTATTTCAAGGTGGAAGCCCCGCCTTCTACGCCTATTTCAAGGCGCAAGCCCCGCCTCCCGGGCGGCCTATTACAAGGTGCAAGCTCCGCCTCCCGGGCAGCCTATTTCAAGGTGCAAACTCCGCCTCCTAGGCCTATTTAAAGGCGCAAGCCCTGCCTCCCGGGCGGCCTATATCAAGGTGCAAGCTCTGCCTCCCAGGCAGCCTATTTCAAGGTGCAAGCCCCGCCTCCTAGCCCTATTTCAAGGCGCAAGCCCCGCCTCCTGGGTAGCCTATTTCAAGGTGCAAACTCCGCCTCCTAGGCCTATTTAAAGGCGCAAGCCCCGCCTCCCGGGCGGCCTATTTCAAGGTGCAAGCCCCGCCTCCTAGCCCTATTTCAACGTGCAAGCCCCGCCTCCCAGGCAGCTTATTTCAAGGTGCAAGCTCCGCCTCCCGGGCGGCCTATTTCAAGGTGCAAGCCCCGCCTCCCGGACGGCCTATATCAAGGTGCAAGCCCCGCCTCCCGGGCGGCCTATTACAAGATGCAAGCTCCACCTCCCGGGCGGCCTATTTCAAGGTGCAAGCTCCGCCTCCCAGGCGGCCTGTTTCAAGGTGCAAGCCCCGCCTCCCGGGCGGCCTATTTCAAGGTGCAAGCCCCGCCTCCTAGCCCTATTTCAAGGTGCAAGCCCCGCCTCCCAGGCAGTTTATTTCAAGGTGCAAGCTCCACCTCCCGGGCAGCCTATTTCAAGGTGCAAGCTCCGCCTCCCAGGCGGCCTATTTCAAGGTGCAAGCTCCGCCTCCCAGGCGGCCTATATCAAGGCGCAAGCCCCGCCTCCCGGACGGCCTATATCAAGGTGCAAGCCCCGCCTCCCGGGCGGCCTATTACAAGGTGCAAGCTCCACCTCCCGGGCGGCCTATTTCAAGGTGCAAGCTCCGCCTCCCGGGCGGCCTATTACAAGGTGCAAGCTCCACCTCCCGGACGGCCTATTTCAAGGTGCAAGCCCCACCTCCCGGGCGGCCTGTTTCAAGGTGCAAGCCCCGCCTCCCGGGCGGCCTATTTCAAGGTGCAAGCCCCGCCTCCTAGCCCTATTTCAAGGTGCAAGCCCCGCCTCCCAGGCAGCTTATTTCAAGGTGCAAGCCCCGCCTCCCGGGCGGCCTATTACAAGATGCAAGCTCCACCTCCCGGGCGGCCTATTTCAAGGTGCAAGCTCCGCCTCCCAGGCGGCCTGTTTCAAGGTGCAAGCCCCGCCTCCCGGGCGGCCTATTTCAAGGTGCAAGCCCCGCCTCCTAGCCCTATTTCAAGGTGCAAGCCCCGCCTCCCAGGCAGTTTATTTCAAGGTGCAAGCCCCGCCTCCCGGGCGGCCTATTTCAAGGTGCAAGCCCCGCCTCCCGGGCGGCCTATTTCAAGGTGCAAGCCCCGCCTCCCGGACGGCCTATATCAAGGCGCAAGCCCCGCCTCCCGGACGGCCTATTTAAAGGCGCAAGCCCCGCCTCCCAGGCAGCCTATTTCAAGGTGCAAGCCCCGCCTCCCGGGCAGCCTATTTCAAGGTGCAAGCTCCACCTCCCGGGCGGCCTATTTCAAGGTGCAAGCTCCGCCTCCCAGGCGGCCTATTTCAAGGTGCAAGCTCCGCCTCCCGGGCAGCCTATTTCAAGGTGCAAGCTCCACCTCCCGGGCAGCCTATTTCAAGGTGCAAGCTCCGCCTCCCAGGCGGCCTATTTCAAGGTGCAAGCCCCGCCTCCCAGGCAGCTTATTTCAAGGTGCAAGCCCCGCCTCCCGGGCGGCCTATATCAAGGCGCAAGCCCCGCCTCCTGGACGGCCTACTTAAAGGCGCAAGCCCCGCCTCCCAGGCAGCCTATTTCAAGGTGCAAGCCCCGCCTCCCGGACGGCCTATTTCAAGGCGCAAGCCCCGCCTCCAGGGCGGCCTATTTCAAGGCGCAAGCTCCACCTCCCGGGCAGCCTATTTCAAGGTGCAAGCTCCACCTCCCGGGCGGCCTATTTCAAGGTGCAAGCCCCGCCTCCTAGCCCTATTTCAAGGTGCAAGCCCCGCCTCCTAGCCCTATTTCAAGGTGCAAGCCCCGCCTCCCAGGCAGCCTATTTCAAGGTGCAAGCTCCACCTCCCGGACGGCCTATTTCAAGGTGCAAGCCCCGCCTCCCGGACGGCCTATATCAAGGCGCAAGCCCCGCCTCCTGGACGGCCTATTTAAAGGCGCAAGCCCCGCCTCCCAGGCAGCCTATTTCAAGGTGCAAGCCCCGCCTCCCGGACGGCCTATTTCAAGGCGCAAGCCCCGCCTCCAGGGCGGCCTATTTCAAGGCGCAAGCCCCGCCGCCCGGGTGGCCTATTTCAGGGCGCAAGCTCCGCCTCCTAGCCCTATTTCAAGGTGCACCCTCTGCCTCCTGGGCGGCCTATTTCAAGGTGCAAGCTCCTCCTCCTAGCCCTATTTCAAGGTGCACCCTCTGCCTCCTGGGCGGCCTATTTCAAGGTGCACCCTCTGCCTCCTGGGCGGCCTATTTCAAGGTGCTCGCTGCACAGATGGGAGTGGTTTTCTGCAGTGGTCACGGATGAACTCAATAACACCCAAGTCACACGCTGCTCCACCCTTACAGTGGCCTCGTATCACAAAAGAACGTGTAGGTTGCTTTGTGCTTTAAGAGAACAGCTGAAATAGGCTGGGTGCAGTGGCTCACGCCTGTCATCCCAGCACTTTGGAAGGCCGAGGTGGGTGGATCACCTGAGGTCAGGAATTCGAAACCGGCCTGGCCAACATGGTGAAACCCTGACTCTACAGAAAATACAAAAATAAGCCAGGTGTGGTGGTGGGTGCCTATAATCCCAGCTACTGGGGGGAGGCTGAGGCAGGAGAATCGCTTTAACCTGGGAAGCGGAGGTTGTGGTGAGCCAAGATCATGCCATTGTACTCCAGCCTGGGCAACAAGAGTGAAACTCTATCTCAAAAAAAGAAAGAAAAAAGAAAACAGCTGAAATAGGCTGGGTGCAGTGGCTCACGTCTGTCATCCCAGCACTTTGGGAGGCTGAGGTGGGCGGATCACCTGTGGTCAGGAATTCGAGACCAGCCTGGCCAACACAGTGAAATCCTGTCTCTACACAAAATACAAACACTAGCCGGGCGTAGTGGCAGGAGCCTGTAATCCCAGCTACAGGGGGGAGGCTGAGACAGGAGGATGGCTTGAACCCAGTAGGTGGAGGTTGCAGTGAGCCGAGATTGTGCCACTGCACTCCAGCCTGGGCGACAGAGTGAGACTCCGTCTAAATAAATAAATAAGAGAAAACAAAACTGACCTCTATATATTTTATATAATATAAATTATGTGTTCCATAAATTCTGTAAATGATGTGTTCTATCCATGTACAGGCACATGTGTAGAGGTGTGTGTATTCAGGTGTGTATACATACATACACATACACACCCATCTGTGCGCGCACACACACACACAGTCACGTGTGTCACTGAATGACAGGGACGTGTTTTGGGAAATGCATCCTTAGGCGATTCTCTTTGTGTGCCCATCACGGGGTGCACTCACACATACCGCCGGGGCACATACACCCTGCTACTCACCTGGGCTGTGTGGCAGGGCCCCCAGCTCCCGGCCTGCTACTCACCTGGGCTGCATGGCAGGGCCCCAGGCTCCCGGGCTACAAACCTGGACAGCAGGTGAGTGTGCTGAGTGCTGCAGGCTGCTGTAATACAATGGTAGGGATTTGTGTGTCTACAAATAAAGGCACAGGAAAACTACGGTATTACCATCTCCTGGGACCTCCGCTGTCTAGGAAGGCCGTTGTTGACTGAAGGGTTGTTACCTGGCACGGGTGACTGTGTATAATTCTGGACAGACTCCGTTTTTTTTTGGTCTGTTTTTTTCTTTTTTGAGACAGAATCTCACTCTGTTGCCCAGGCTGGAGTGCAATGGCATGATCTCGGCTCACTGCAACCTCCCCCTCCCGGGATCAAGTAATTATCCTGTCTCAGCCTCCCGAGTAGCTGGGATTACAGGCACCCGCCACCATGCCCGGCTAATTTTTGTATTTTTAGTAGAGATGGTGTTTCACCATGTTGGCTAGGCTGGTCTGGAACTCCCAACCTCAGGTAATCCGCCTACCTTGGCCTCCCAAAGTGCTGGGATTACAGGCACGCGCCACCAAACCCAGCTAATGTTTGTATTTTTAGTAGAGATGGGGTTTCCCCATGTTGGCCAGGGTGGTCTAGAACTCCTGACCTCAGGTGATCCGCCCACCTCGGCCTCCCACAGTGCAGGGATTACGGGCATGCGCCACCACACACGGCTAATTTTTGTATTTTTAGTAGAGACGGGGTTTCACCATGTTGGCCAGGCTGGTCTCGAACTCCTGACCTCAGGTGATCTGCCCGCCTCGGCCTCCTAAAGTGCTGGCATTGCAGGCGTGAGCCACCGTGCCCAGCCTGACTCATTTTTTTTTTTTCAATCACACATGGTGTCTCCATGGGAGGCCTAGATGAAGCAAGAAGAAAATTTGGCTTTGATGATGAAAGGGGGAGTCCAGTGCGGTGGCGCATGCCTGTGGCCCTCACCACGTGGCAACCAAGAAGGAGGAGGCTTCCAGGCCCCTCCATCACACTGGCCTCAGCGTGGGGCCAGGCAGGACCTGATAGCCACCAGGAGATGCCACAGAGCCCGGCCCTGGAGAGCAGCCAGGCCTCTGTCCCTCCTACCTCCCTCCTCCCTCCCTTCCCATGTCAGCCTGGCCCGTAACTGTCCCTCCTTCCTCCCTTCCCACATCAGCCTGGCCCAGAGCTGGGGCGACAGCATCCCAGTCACCTCGGGCTGCCCCAGCCAAACTCCTCTGTCCTGTTCTGGGAAAGCAGGCAAAGTCCCTGCCTACAGGGTTCCCCACGTACCTGCAGGACGCCATCTGTCTTAAGGCACGAAGCCCGGGGCCTCCGTAGGGCTCACAAGCGGCTTCTAGAGAAGATGCCCGCCACAGCTGCTCTCTGCTCCATCTCAGGTGACCACTGGCCATCTTGGAAGAAACCTGCTTTGATGGTTTTCAAGCCTGAAGCTCCTTCCTCTCCAGCCCCTGCCACCCGGGGCGGGGAATGGGGACGGGATGGAGACAGAGGTGGGCCCAAGCCCTCCAGGAGTTCTAGGGGCTAGGGACAGGTTCCCACCACTTGGATGCCCAGGGAAGGCCCCACCTCGGATTGAAACGTTCATGGGTCCGAGAAGGTTCTGGGAGTCACCCCAGGAAGAGGCCGGCATGGGGGGGGCCTCTCGGTGGAGAGAACCAGAGGCGCCTGCCCTAGGGGGAACCCAAGCCCCCCTTCGTCTTGGCTGCTGGGAGTGGGCTGGGGGGCCGCATGGTTGCAGCAGGGACCTCCAGCATGGCCTCCCTGTGTTCTGGTGCCCTCGCCATTTGCCCTTAAACCAAGGGCCCGTGGAGGGAGTCCCCCAGGTGGAAAGAAGCCGGATAAAGGGTCCCTGGGGCTTGTTCCTCTCCCTCTCCCTTCTATGTCTGCTGGAACTTTTTTTTTTTTTTTTTTTTTTTTGAGACATTCTCACTCTGTGGCCCAGGCTGGAGTGCAGTGGTGTGATCTCGGCTCACTGCAACCTCCGCCTCCCGGGTTCAAGCAATTCTCCTGCCTTAGCCTCCGCAGTAGCTAAAATTACAGGCGCCCACCACCATGCCCAGCTAATTTTTTTGTATTTTCAGTAGAGACGAGGTTTCACCATGTTGGCCAGGCTGGTCTTCAGCTCCTGACTTCAGGCAATCCACCCCCCCTCGGCCTCCCAAAGTGCTCGGATGACAGGCGTGAGCCACCGCGCCCAGCCCGTCTTTTTATTCACTGGAGTAACTGCAAAAACAGGACCTCTGGACTGTAAGAGTCTGTGTGTGGCATGCACAGAACATCCCGAGGATTGTGATGATTTAAAAACCAGTGGGGTGGCAAGGCTGGAATTCTGTGCAGGGCAGCCTGGCGGGCCAGGTTCACCCACTCCCTCCTGCTCCACTCAGCGAGCACTGCACTATGAGTGTCTGGTGCATACCAGGAGTGTCCGTCTGGCTCTAAAACAGCCTCTGGATTCATCTGGGGGCCGGGGCAGGGGAAGCGGGAGGACAACAGATCCTAAGGATGATGTTAAGTACACAGCTCCTCCCCACCTGCCCAGCTCGAAGGCCCACGTCCAGGGAAGCTTTGCAGAGAGCCCTTTTCCAGGGTAAAAGTCTTAGGGGGCTCTTATAGGGGGAGAGGTCTTGGGGAGCCCTCTTCAGGGATGAGGTCTTGGGGAGCCCTCTTCCAGGGGGCAGGTCTTGGGGGGCACCTTCAGGGGGGAAGTCTTTGAGGCAGCCCTCTTCACGGGGGAAGTCTTGGGGGGCCTCCTTCAGAGGGCAGGTCTTCGGGGGACCCCTTTGGGGGGGCCTTTTGAGGGGCCCTTTTCAGGGGGGTGACCCTGGGAGTCCCTTTTCAGGGATGAGGTCTTGGGGAGCCCTCTTCAGGGGCAATGCCTTTTGGGGGCCCTCTTCTGGGGAAAGGGGTCTGTCAAGCCCTCTCATCCTGCAGCCTCATCAGCCCTCCCCAGACCACACTTCGTACAGGCAGAGCCTCGGCAATGATTAATTACAAAAGATGCGCTGCTGCCCCCACCTGACACAGAGCCTGGCACCCCACCCCACCCCGCACAAAGCCAACCTCACCCCGGCTCTGATTCCTTCCCGGCAGTCCGATGAAGCCTGAAGTCTTCCCGTTAAAACACCTCTGCTTCTGGGTGGGGCGCAGTGGCTCACAGCTGTCATCCCGGCACTTTGGGAGGCCGAGGTGGGCGGACCACTTGAGGTCAGGAGTTCGAGACCAGCCTGCTTGGGCCTGGCACCCAGGATGTGCTTGGCAAATGCTTCTGGAATGGATGGATGGAACCCCATCTCTACTAAAAATACAAAAATCAGGCGTGGTGGTGCACACTTGCTATCCCAGCTACTTGGGAGGCTGAGGCAGAAGACATGCTTGAACCTGGGAGGCAGGGATTGCAGTGAGCCGAGATCACGCCACTGCACTCCAGCCTGGGCGACAGAGCAAGACTCCGTCTCAATAAACACACAAACAAAAAAACCCACGTCTACTTCTATTATTAACCCACCTACTTTTCTGAGCCCCAAGGGGCTTTCTGGACACAGATTCCAGGAGAGCGGCTGCTGGTCAGGCAGCAGTGATCTCTAAAGCCACGCAGGTAATTTTATCAGATGCTGGCAGAGAAGGGGTTCTCATGGATGGGTACCTGGCAGGCGGATCGGGGCTCATTCCTTTCTTCTCGGTCCTTGGAGGGGCAGGGCGGTGAGAGACACAGCTCTACCCCCACTATCCAGCAGCTGTTGTCTCTCCCACTTCCAATTCCCGGGTGTGAGGCCCACCTGATCCTCCTTTCCCAGGGAGGCTGTGTGGCCCCAAAGGCCTCCCAGGTCATGCCCTAGTCAGGCATAGCGACTGTGTTGTTCCCTCCCAGATACGAGGGGCAAAGGAGTTAGTGTCCAAGGCTAAGTCCCACGTGCAGCACTCTGTGTGGAAAAACAGCCCCAATTAGCAATTCATTCATCCATCCATCCATCCATCCATCCATCCTTCCATCCATCCATCCATCCATCCATCATCCATTCATTCCAGAAGCATTTGCTGAGTGAGCACATCCATCTATCCATTATCCATCCACCCACCCATTACCCATCCAATTATCCATCCATTCCAGAAGCATCTGCCGATCGAGCACATCCATCCACCCACCCATTCATTATCCATCCATCCATCCATCCATCCACCCATCCATTCCAGAATCATTTACCAAGCAAACACATCCAGCTATCCATCCATGCACCCACTCATTGATTATCCATCTATCCATCCATTATCCATCCATCCATCCATCCCAGAAGCATTTGCCAACAGAGCGCATCCATCCATCCACCCACCCACCCATTCATTATCCATCCATCCATTCATTCTAGAATCATTTGCCAAGCAAACATATCCATCTATCCATCCATCCACCCATTCATTATCCATCCACCCATTCATTATCCGTCCATCCTAGAAGCATCCATTATTCATCCATCCACCCATTATCCATCATCCATCCACCCACCCATTATCCATCCATCCATCCATTATCCATCATCTGTTCATTATCCATCCATCCATTATCCATCCATCCATCCATTATCCATCATCTGTTCATTATCCATCCATCCATTATCCATCCATCCATCCATTATCCATCATCTGTTCATTATCTATCCATCCATCTATTATCCATCCATCCATCCATTATCCATCATCTGTTCATTATCCATCCATCCATCTATTATCCATCCATCTATACATTATCCATCCATCTATCCATTATCCATCCATCCATCCATTATCCATCCATCCATCCATTATCCATCCATCTATCCATTATCCATCCACCCACCCATTACCCATCCAATTATCCATCCATTCCAGAAGCATTTGCCGATCGAGCACATCCATCCATCCACCCACCCATTCATTATCCATCCATCCATCATCCATCCATCCATCCATCATCCATCCATCTATCCATTATCCATCCATCCATTATCCATCCATCCGTTATCCATTCACCCATCCATCCATCCATCCATCCCAGAAGCCATTTGCCAAGCACATGCTGGGTGCCAAGCCCAAGCAGGCGGGCATCCTCCTGGCTCTGAGAGGAGCTTGAGCAGAGCCCACAGACAGTACCACCCTGCTGGCGGGTCACCAAGCCACCAAGCCAGTGCAGGCTGAGGGCTGAGCACACAGAGCACCGTCTCAGTGTCTGGACATGGTTAGCCGTCCCCACCCGCGTGGAAGGAAACTTTTTCTCTCCCCTAAGACAGGCTTTGCAGACTTGGAAAGGGAACGCCGTGTTCCAGGGCTCAGACCTGGAGCCCCGGCCAGAGCAGATGCGAGCCAGCCTCATCTGGAAATAGCAGCTCTGGTCCCGGCCTCGCTGAGGCACTGAAAACCAGCACCAGGGCCCCGTCCAGCTCGGCCTCACTGAGGCTGGGAAACAAACACAGGTCTGTAAGGCGCAGCTCCCCCAGCAAACTCCCCACCCCTGCCCAGCACCCACAGCGCTCCCGGCCTCTGTCCTCTATTCCAGGACCCCTGTAGCGAGCCTGGCTTGGTCCTGGGTCCTCAGGGGACACTGTCCACCCCCGCTGCCCTGGCAGAGCCTCAGGAATGTGCTTGGTCTCCACAGCCCTCCCCACAGCAATGTCCCAAGGTTAGACCTACCCATGCCTCAGTGACTTCTGAGGCGCCTGTCCCGCCGCCCAGCAGCCACTCCAGCCTCCAGAGCTGGCCCCAACCTCCAGCCCCAGGCTGAGCTGCCCTCCCCAGAGGTCAGGAAAAGCCTCAGGCAGGGCTCACAGCTGCACCCAGGAGTCACCCAGGGTGACCCCGCTCTCCGGGGCGGGTCACTCCTGCCCACCCACAGCCAAGGACTGTCACTTTCTCAGTACACAAGGGAGAGAAAGGAAAAACAAGAGCGAGAAAGACACAAGGAGAGAAAAGGAAGGGAGAAGCAAAGAAAAAAGAAAGACACAGGGAAAGAAGAGGAAGGAAAAGAAGGGAGGAAAGGGAGGAAGGAGGGAGAGCGGGAGGAGAGGGAAAGAAAGGGAGAGACAGGGAAAAGCAGGAAAGAAAGGGAGAGACAGGGAAAGGCAGGAAACGAAGCGGTGGGAAGGGAAAGAAGTGAAAAGGAAGGCGGGGAGGGAGGGACGGGCGAAAGGGAGGAAAAGAGCAAAGGAGACAGGGAGACAGGAAAGAAAAAGGGGAGGGAGGCAAAGGGGGAAAGGGAGAAAAAGAAAGGAAGAGAGAGGGAATGATGGAGAAAAACAGGAGGGAGGGAGGAGAGAAGAAAAAGGAAAAGGAGGGAGGAGAGAGGAAAGAGGCAGGGAGGTAGGATAGAAAAAGACGGAGGAGAGAAGAAAAAAGAAAACGGGGCGGGGTGCAGTGGCGCACGGCTGTAATCCAGCACTTTGGGAGGCCGAAGTGGGCGGATCACCTGAGGTCAGGAGTTCAAGACCAGCCTGGCCAACATGGTGAAACCCCATCTGTCCTTAAAAAAAAAAAAAAAAAAATAGCCGGGTGGGGTGGCTGGCACCTGTAATCCCAGCTACTTGGGAAGTTGAGGCAGAAGAATCTCTAGAACCTGAGAGGCAGAGGTTGCAGTGAGCTGAGATCACGCCACTGCACTCCAGCCTCGGTGATAGAACAAGTCTCCATCTCAAAAAAAAAAAAAAAAGGAAAACGGGGAGAAAGGGAGAAACAGGAAGGAAAGAGCAAGACAGGAAAGAATAAAAGGAAGAAGAAAAAGAGAGGCAAAGGGAGAGAGGAAAAATGAAAAAAAAAAAAAAAAACGGAAAAGAGACAGCTAGGTGTGGTGGCTCACATACCTGTCATCCCAGCACTTTGGGAAGCCTAAGTGGGCGGATCCCCTGAAGTCGGGAGTTCGAGACCAGCCTGTCCAACATGGTGAAACCCCGTCTCTACTAAAAATATAAAATTAGCTGGGCGTGGTGGCGCATGCCTGTCATTCCAGCTACTCTGGAGGCTGAGGCAGGAGAATCGCTTGAACCCGGGAGGCGGAGCTTGCACTCCAGCTTGGGCAACAAGAGCGAAACTCTGTCTCAAAAGAAAAAAAAAACGGAAAAGAGAGAGGGGAGAAAGGGACGAGAGGAAGGAAGACAGGAAATAAAGAGGAAAAGGAAAAGAGAGGGAAGGAGGGAAAAGCAGAAAAGGGAGGAAGGGAAGGAAAGAGGAAAAGGGAAGGAGAGACGGAAAGAGGGAGAAAAAAGAGGGAGGAAGCAAAGAAAAAACAGAGGAAGGGCGGAGGGAGAAAAGCAGAAAAAGGGAGGAAAAAAATGAAAAAGAGGGAAGAAAGGTAGCAAGAAAGGAAGGAGAAACGGAGAGAGAAATGAAAGAAAAAGGAAGGGAGGGAAACGAAGGGAGACACGGAAAGAGGGAGAAAAAGGAGGGAGGCGGGAAAGCAGCAAAAAGCAAAGGCAAGCAGGGAAGGAAGAGACGGGAGAAAAGGGCGGGCGGGAGAGAGCCGGGAAGGGAGAGGAGGAGGGAGAGGAGGAGGGAGGACGGAGGAGGGAGGCGGGAGGGAGGAAGGAAGGGCGGAGTGGGAGGTCGGGAAGGAGGACCCCGGCCGCAGCCCCCGCCGGGCAGACACGGGCACAGACACGGGGAAATAGGGGAGCCCGGGCGGGTGGGCGCGGCCCACGGAACCCCCAGCCCCGGCGCGGAGAGCACCGCGGGGTCAAAGAACGGAGACCCAGAGATCCCCCCCGCCACCAACCTAGGCCGGGCGCGGAGGGCGGCGCGGAGTCACGGATCGGTAGCGGGACTGAGCCGCGCCCACGTGGAAGCCGCCGCAGGCTTCGCGCGGGGCTCCCCGGGTGCACGCGGGCAGGGGCCGGGGTCTCCCGACGCACGACCCCGGAGAGTGTTGAAAGGGTCGGAGGTGCCTGGAGGTCAAGGGTCAAGGGTCGGGGGTCGGGGCACCACATGTCGCACATCCCGGCGGGGTCGCCGCGGCCTCCGGGAGAAAGCGGACGGCGCACTCGGAGCGAACGGGGCATCAGGGTGGGCTTCTGACTCCGCAGCCGCCCTCCCGCCCGCTCGGGTACTGGCAGCGGCGTGACCTTCACAAGGTCAAGGTTGCCGCGGAACCCCCAGCGGCTCCTACGGCGCATGGGCGGGGCCTGGCTCCCGGCATACCTAGGGATGCGGGGCGGGGCGTCTCCGGGGAGCGCAGCCAATGGGCGCGGTTCGCTGGAGTGCGGGGCGGGACGCAGCGGGATTCCCGGCAGCCCTCAGAGGCGAGGCACGCAGGCTGGGGCGGGGCGGGGCCGGGCGGCGCAGCCAATGGGAGCGGCGCGAGGAGGTGCGGGGGCGGAGAGTGGGCGTGGCGTCGGCGTCTTAGCGGCTGCGCGGTGCCTGCTCCGTCCTTTCGGTCCCGGCGGCGGCAGGGCTGAGCCAGCGACGCCCTCCATTCACTCTCCGCGCCCGTTCTCCGGCTGTCCTCCCGTTCCGCTGCCCGCCCTGCCACCATGACGGAACAGGCCATCTCCTTCGCCAAGGACTTCTTGGCCGGAGGCATCGCCGCCGCCATCTCCAAGACGGCCGTGGCTCCGATCGAGCGGGTCAAGCTGCTGCTGCAGGTGGGGACGCGGGCGCGGCCGCTCCGGGGAATAGGGGACGGGAACCGAGTGGCCGGGTCGGGCGGGGACGTGGGCAGCAGAGCCTTGCAGGCGGGCGCCGGAAGTGGAAGGCCGCGATCGCTTTGTCCACGCGCCGCCGGCTTCCGGGGGCCGCATCACGTGACCGCTGCTGCAGGGCGTGGCGACGTCCACGCGTGCGCACTGGGCCCGGCGGGCGGGGGGAATGCGGCACGGATTGGAGGGCGCCTGCGCGCTGAGCAGGGCCCTTGGACGGACTCTGCGGCTGGCGGGCCTTGACCTTGAGCTCAATCCTGCGGGTCCCCCGGGCTGGGACCAGCCCTTCCGGCGGATGCCTGGCCGGCGTCTGCTCTTGCTCCCTCCACCGTGAAGGGTAATTGTAAGGCCAATAGGGCAACGAGCCTGCCCGCAGGTGTCCTGGAATAACCAGGATATGGTTATTGGTGGTTCTTACCCCCCTTCTTAGCTCATTTGTGCAATTCTGATCCAGAGCAATGCATTTTTTGTCTTTTGGGAGAGGCTTATAGAAAGTAGCATGATGCCTAGGAACATCGCCGCCAGGACGTCCTTGCTAACGTTGTACTCCCAGTGACAGCTCGGTGATGGGAATGAATAGGCTTGGCTGCAAGGACCGGTCACGCCCGCGATCCCAGCGCTTTTGAGAGGCCCGGGGAGGATCGCTTGAGGCCAGGAGTTTGAGAGCAGCCGGGGCCACACAGCAAGACCTCACCTCAAAAAAAAATTATTTTAACTTAACGAAGCAGGACGTGCCAGTGCATCGAGAGGCCCGGAGAGGATCGCGTGAGCTCAGGAGTTTGAGACCAGCCTGGGCAACAGAGCAAGACCGCATCTCTAAGATAATTTTTTAAACCTAGTACAGGGTGGCGTGTCCCGGGAGTTTGAGACCAGCCAGGACAACATAGCAAGACCCCATCTCTAAGAAAATTTTTTAAACTTAGCAGGCGGGGTGTCCCATTACTTGGAGAGGCCCAGGGAGGATCGCCTGAGCTCAGGAGTTTGAGACCAGCCAGGGCAAGATAGCAAGACCCCATCTCTAAGAAAATTTTTTAAACTTAGCAGGCGGGGTGTCCCATTACTTGGAGAGGCCCAGGGAGGATCATTTGAGCCCAGGAGTTTGAGACCAGCCAGAGTAACATAGCAAGACCCCACACCTTAAAAAAACCTTTTTTTTTTTTTTGAGATGGAGTCTCTCCCTGTCGCCCAGGCTGGAGTGCAGTGGCACGATCTCGGCTCACTGTAGCCTCCGCCTCCTGGGTTCACGCCATTCTGCCTCAGCCTCCCTAGCCGGCGCCCACCACCACACCCTGCTAATGTTCTGTATTTTTAGTAGAGACAGGGTTTCACCGTGTTAGGATCCTCTTGATCTCCTGACCTCGTGATCCGCCCACCTCAGCCTCCCAAAGTGCTGAGATTACAGGCATGAACCACTGTGCCCGGCTTAAAGAATTTTTTTAAACTTATCAGGGCGGGATGTCCCAGCGCTTCGAGAGGCCCAGGGAGGATCACGTGAGCTCAGGAGTTTGAGAGCAGCTTGGTCATCGTAGCAAGACTCCATCTCTAAAAGTAACTTTTCAACTTAGTGGAGCTTGATGGTTGTGCATCTGTAGACCCGGGTACTCGGGAGACTGAGGCGGGAGGATGGCTTAATCCATGAGCTGGAGGCTGCAGTGAGGTGAGATCGCACCACTACACTCAAACCCGGGTAACAGCATGAGACCTTGTCTTTTTAAAAAAAGAAAGAGCCGGGTGCGGTGGCTCACGAGGTCAGCAGATCAAGACCATCCTGACTAACATGGTGCAACGCTCGTCTCTACTAAATAAGCAAAAAAATTAGCCGGGCGTGGTGGTGGGCGCCTGTAGTCCCAGCTACTCGGGAGGCTGAGGCAGGAGAATCACTTGATCACCCCATTGCACTCCAGCTTGGGCAACAAGAGTGACTTGTGTCAAAAAAGGATGCACTCTGGAGCTGGGATGTTTCTGGGTGGTGGGCCCCGGGTGCTGTCTGAACACCCTCTGCGTCCCCCAGGTCCAGCACGCCAGCAAGCAGATCGCCGCCGACAAGCAGTACAAGGGCATCGTGGACTGCATTGTCCGCATCCCCAAGGAGCAGGGCGTGCTGTCCTTCTGGAGGGGCAACCTTGCCAACGTCATCCGCTACTTCCCCACTCAAGCCCTCAACTTCGCCTTCAAGGATAAGTACAAGCAGATCTTCCTGGGGGGCGTGGACAAGCACACGCAGTTCTGGAGGTACTTTGCGGGCAACCTGGCCTCCGGCGGTGCGGCCGGCGCGACCTCCCTCTGCTTTGTGTACCCGCTGGATTTCGCCAGAACCCGCCTGGCAGCGGACGTGGGAAAGTCAGGCACAGAGCGCGAGTTCCGAGGCCTGGGAGACTGCCTGGTGAAGATCACCAAGTCTGACGGCATCCGGGGCCTGTACCAGGGCTTCAGCGTCTCCGTGCAGGGCATCATCATCTACCGGGCGGCCTACTTCGGCGTGTATGATACGGCCAAGGGTACGTGTGGCTGCCATCGTGAAGTCCCAGAGACGGGCTCAACACGCAGACGTTCCCCCAGGGTCCCGTGGGCTGAAGGTCTGAGATAAGGTGTGGGCAGGGCTGGTTCCTCCTGCGGCCTCTCTGCTGGACTTGGAGACGCCGTCTTCTCCCTGTGCCCTCACAGCATCATCCCTCTTTGTGTGTCTGGGTCCTCATCCCCTCTTCTTTTGGGATGTCTTAGTCCATTTCAGGCTGCTATCACAGAATACCATAGACTGGGTGACTTATAAACAACAGACATTGATTCTCCTACAGTCCTGGAGGCTGGAGGTCTGAGATCCAGATGTGGGCAGGGCTGGTTCCTCCTGAGGCCTCTCTCCTAGCCTTGTAGATGCCGTCTTCTCCCTATGCCCTCACAGGGTCGTCCCTCTGTGTGTGTCTGTGTCCTCATCTCCTCTTGTTATGAGATGTCTTAATCCATTTCAGGCTGCTATCACAGAATACCATAGACTGGGTGGATTGTAAACAGCAGACATTGATTCTCCCACAGTCCTGCAGGCTGAAGGTCTGAGACCAAGGCATGGGCAGGGCTGGTTCCTCCTGAGGCCTCTCTCCTGGGCTTGGAGATGCCGTCTTCTCAGGCTTTTTCCTCTGTGTGTGTCTGTGTCCTCATCTATTGTTATGAGATGTCTTAGTCCATATCAGGCTGCTATCACAGAATACCATAGACTGGGTGGCTTAGAAACAACAGACATTGATTCTCCCACACTCCTGGAGGCTGGAAGTCTGAGATCCAGGTGTGGGCAGGGCTGGTTCCTCCTGAGGCCTCTCTCCTGGGCTTGGAGACGCCGTCTTCCCCGTGTCCTCACAGGGTCGTCCCTCTGTGTGTGTCTGTGTCCTCGTGTCCTCTTCTGATGAGATGTCTTAGTCCATTTGAGGCTGCTATCACAGAATACCATAGAGTGGGTGGACTGTAAACAACAGACATTGATTCTGCCATAATCCTGGAGTCTGGAAGTCTGAGATCAAGGTGTGGGGCAGGGCTGGTTCCTCCTGAGGCCTCTCTCCTGGGCTTGTAGACACCGTCTTTTCCCTGTGTCCTCACAAGGTCGTCCCTCTGTGTGTGTCTGTGTCCTTATCTGCTCTTCTTATGAGATGTCTTAGTCCATTTCAGGCTGCTAAAACAGTACTATAGACTGGGTGGCTTATAAACAGCAGACATTGATTCTCCCGGAGTCCTGGAGGCTGGAAATCTGACATCAAGGAGTGGGCAGGGCTGGTTCCTTCTGAGGCCTCTTTTTTTGGCTTGTAGACACCGTCTTCTCCCTGTGTCCTCACAGGGTCATCACTCCGTGTGTCTGTGTCCTCATCTCTTTTTAGAAGGACACTAGGGTCGTAGGATCAGGGCCCACCCTACTGGCCTCCTTTAGTCTTACCTCTTTAAAGACCTTATATCCAAGTACAGTTGCATTCTGAGGTCCTGGGGTGGGGGTGGGACTTCAGCATGTGGATTTTGAGGACAGAGTGTAACTCCCATAATAACGGTGACCCTTCAGAAGGTCAGGGCCGTATTCTCTTCCCCAAACAGGCCTAACCCCGGCCTCTGGGACTGTCTTGCTGGGCTCCGGTAGGTGGCAGGCGGCCTTTTCCCCTCCTGGCCCTGCCCCGACCTCTCGTGTTGTAAACATCAGCTGGCACTGAGCAGCCACGTGGAGGGGGCACTGGTGGTCTTGGAAGAGCTCGGCACCACCTCAGGTGGCCGTGAGCACACACTGGGGGCAGACCCTGGTCTCGGGTGGCCGTGCAGGCGCTGGAGAAGGTGACGTGCCGTTCCCCCGCAGGCATGCTCCCCGACCCCAAGAACACGCACATCGTGGTGAGCTGGATGATTGCGCAGACCGTGACGGCCGTGGCCGGCGTGGTGTCCTACCCCTTCGACACGGTGCGGCGGCGGATGATGATGCAGTCCGGGCGCAAAGGAGGTACCCGCGTGGGCTCGAGGGGGTGGGGGACCCTTGCTGCCGGGAAGGGGAACCAAGCTCCTGGCCCTGGGCCCGTGGGAGGTCAGGAACCATCAAAGGAGGCACTTCCAGGGCGTGTGAGACAGCAAGTGTGTCCGAAAGTAACCTGGCTGTGTGGAAGGATTTTCCTGAACAATGGGCTTCTGATCTTTTTGGGGTTTCATGGTCCGGGCGGCAGTTTCTAAATCCCCGCCTCCTAGAACCTCTGGTTGCACCCACACCCTCGATCCTGCCTTCTCTGCATGGACCCCGGGGTGGAGATGGGGGACACCCAGGGCGGGGCCTGAAGTCCTGTGTCCAGCCCTCCCTGAGACAGTGGCTTAGGAGGAGGGCTTGAGCTGGGGGAGCCTCAGGTATCCCTCCTGTAATCAGAACTGTGGCTCAGGCGTCTGGGGTGTTATTTCTGTGAAATGTCTCTGTGGGCGCAGGTGGTGTCCGTGTCATGAAGAGCTTGGCGGCGAGGCCCTCACTGTCTCCCTGTCGTTGCAGCTGACATCATGTACACGGGCACCGTCGACTGTTGGAGGAAGATCTTCAGAGACGAGGGGGGCAAGGCCTTCTTCAAGGGTGCGTGGTCCAACGTCCTGCGGGGCATGGGGGGCGCCTTCGTGCTGGTCCTGTACGACGAGCTCAAGAAGGTGATCTAAGGGCCGTGGCCGCCTCCTCCACACACACACACACACCAGGGGAACCAAGAGAACCACGTAGAATCCTCAACCGTGCGGACCATCGAGCTTCGAGAAATTCCAGTTGTCTTTTTCCCAGCCGCATCCTGCCTGTAGACGGCCGGGGAAGGCTCTAGAAAAGGGGCGCATTGCGATCCAACCATCGGCAGCCGATTCCATGTCTTGATCACGGGGTGGGAGGGAACCGTGGCGTCCCTGCGTGGGGCCCATGGGTGAGACACTCCAATACTGAGACCTAGAGTCCAGATGCTTGTGGGACCCAAGTCGTGTTTTAAGTATTTATTTAAAACAAAAGAATCATGTTTTCCCACTTGTACTTCAGCGCTAGCCCCTGTTTTGCACAGCCGAGTGCTGCCGAGTATGTTCTATGTTGGGCCTCCTGCTGCAGAACAATAAACAGGACGCAGCGGTCCTCCTGCCTGGCCGCGCACCTCTCCACAGGGCGGCCTGGGGTCTGGAGATGGGCGCTGGGCCCACGGGACGCAGATGGGGCCACGCTCTGCCCGTGGCTGGCCCACGTTCCCAGTCTGCGGTGCTGCCTCCTCCCCAGCACCCCCGGGGCACAGAGGGCAGGGTCACAGCTGGGAAGAGGCGGGGGGTAGAAACCAAGGCTGGCGGAAGTGTAGCCGGGCTCGCTGGTAAATGCTGGAGGACCCCAGGGCACCTGCACTTACTGTACCTTCTCTGAGAGCATTTGTATGACCACATGTCTCAGCTCTGGATGCTGGAGGTCCCAGAAAACCAAAGTATGGTAGATTCAGTCTCTGGTGAGTACCCAGTTCCTGGCTTCTAGATGGCGCCTTCTCCCTGTGTGTCCTCAGATGATGGATGAGGCCAGGGTGCTCTCTGGAGTCCCTTCTGTAAGGGCACTGATCCCATCCATGAGGCTTCATGACTCCCAAAGACCCCCACTTCCGAACGCCATCACTTGGGAGAGGGGCGTTTTCAGCGTGAATCTTGGGGAAACTGAAACAGGCGTGACACCCTGCGTTCCTCTCCACCTCCTGTAGCTCCCGAGGGCCACTCCAGCCCCCATTCCAGCATGAACAGTGGAGTCGGTCGGGGTCCCCAGAGTGGCAGCTGTGTGTCCGCGGGGTCACCCGTGAGAATCCACCACAAGGGGTACCCACCGCGAGGCACGACAGCTTCCTTCCAGCTCTTTCTGCTGAAACATTCATTGCGGGGCAAGAAAAGCCGTGTTGAATCTGTACCGGGCCGAACCTTGGGCCTTGGTGTCAGCGCATGGCAGGGCCACAGAGACTACAGCCCTGGGGTTCCAGAGCCGGCTCTCCCGTGCTCTCCAGAAATCCCGGCCGTAGTAAAAAGCATCTTTTTTTTGGGATGGAGTCTCGCTCTCGCCCAGGCTGGAGTACAGTGGTGCAATCTCGGCTCACAGCAACCTCTGCCTCCCAGGTTCAAGCAATTCTCCTGCCTCAGCCTCCCAAGTAGCTGGGGCTACAGGTGTGCACCACCACACCCGGCTGATTTTAGTATTTTTAGTGGAGATGGGGTTTCACCATGTTTACCTACCCGGCTGCTCTCGAGCTCCTGGCCTCAAATGATCCGCCCGCCTCAGCCTCCGAACATGGTGGGATGACAGGTTTGAGCCACCGCTCCTGGCCCGAAAGGCAGACTCTACATCTCTGCACTTGGCCAGGTAGAAACCCTCATTTGTGTCCCGATGATATCAGAGATCAGGAAAGCTCCGTGAGAGCTCGTCTTGGTCACGTGACTCGGCCCAGAGGCAAGTGGCAAAGCAGGACCTTCCACCATCAGCCCTGTGGGTCCTGCACACCCTCCACAAAACACTCGCAACCCACGGGGACCTGGGCTCCGAGTTCCTGCCTGGAGCTGTGGTCACTGCTTCATTCACTCTTGGATGTATTTTCACTCCTGATACTTAATAGTTTTTTATTTTTATTTTTTTGAGACGGAGTCTTGCTCTGTCCCCCACGCTGGAGTGCAGTGGCGCAATCTCAGCTCACTGCAGCCTCAGCCTCCCAAGTAGCTGGGATTACAGGCAGCTGCCACCATGCCCGGCTAATTTTTATATTTTTAGTAGAGATGGGGTTTCACCGTGTTGGTCAGGCTGGTCTTGAACTCCTGATCTCAGGTGATCCACCCTCAGCCTCCCAAAGTGCTGGGATTACAGGCGTGAGCCACTGTGCCCGGCACTTAATAGATTTTAACCTAGTAATTGGGGCATGGTTTCCTCAGCGGATCAGGTGAAATCTTACGTGGTACGCTGGACTTTGGGGAATTCGGTAGTGGCGGGGAGGTTCTCCAAAGTTACAATTCAAAGACCAACAAGTTTACTCCTTGATTTTTTTTTTTCTTTGAGATGGAGTCTCTTGTCACCCAGGCAGGACTGCAATGGTGTGATAACGGCTCAACGCAACTTCCATCTCCGAGGTTCAAGCCATTCTGCCTCAGCTTCCCACGTAGCTGGGATTACAGGTGCCCACCACCGTGCGCGGCTAATTTTGTTTTTTTGTTTTTGAGACGGAGTCTCACTCTGTCACCCAGGCTGGAGTGCTGTGGCACAATCTCAGCTCACTGCAAGCTCCACCTCCCGGGTTCAGGCCATTCTCCTGCCTCAGCCTCCTGAGTAGCTGGGACTACGGCGCCCGCCACCACAGCCCGGCTAATTTTTTTTGTGTATTTAGTAGAGACAAGGGTTTCACCATGTTAGCCAGGATGGTCTCGATCTCCTGACCTCGTGATCCGCCCGCCTCGGCCTCCCAAAGTGCTGGGATGACAGGCATGAGCCACTGTGCCTGGCCAGTCCTGCACAATCTTGAAATGCTGAGGCTCTCAGCAAGCTGAGTGTTGGAGATAACTTCATAGACAATAATACATGGTGGCATAGCTGTTTTTAAGAGAATCCTGCCTTGTGGGTACTATCAAAATCACAGTTCCGGTTGGGCTCAGTGGTTTACCTCTGTAATCCCAGCACTTTGGGATGGTGAGGCAGGTGAATCACCTGAGGTTGGGAGTTCAGGACCAGCCTGACCAACATGGAGAAGCCCTGTCTCTACTAAAAATAAATGTTAGCCAGGCATGATGGTGCATACCTCTAATCCCAGCTACTCGAGAGGCTGAGGCAGGAGAGTTGCTTGAACCCAGGAGGCAGAGGTTGCTGTGAGGTGAGATTGTGCCACTGCACTCCAGCCTGAGTGACAGAGCCAGACTTTGTCTCAAAAAAACAAACGGGGGTGGTGGGGGGCCAGACTCGGTGACTCACGTCTGTAATCCCAACATTTTGGGAGGCCGAGATGGGCGGATCACATGAGGTCAAGAGTTCCAGACCAGCCTAGCCAACATGGTGAAACCCCGTCTCTACTGAAAACACAAAGCTAGCCCGGCGTGGGGGCACATGCCTGTAGTCTCAGCTATTCGAGAGGCTGAGGCAGGAGAATCGCTTAAACCCAGAAGGCAGAGGTTGTTGTGAGCTGAGATGGTGCCAGTGCACTCCAGCCTGGGTGACAGAGCAAGACTGTCTCCAAAAAAAGAAAAAAAAAAGGGCCAGGCCTGGTGACTCACACCTGAAATCCCAGCACTTTGGGAGGCCAAGGCGGGCGGATCACCTGAGGTCGGGAGTTTGAGACCAGCCTGACCAACATGGAGAAACCCCATCTCTACTAAAAATACAAAAAACTAGCTGGGCATGGTGGTACACACCTGTAATCCCAGCTACTGGGGAGGCTGAGGCAGGAGAATCACTTGAACCTGGGTGGTGGAGGTTGCTGTGAGCTGAGATCACGCCACTGCACTCCAGCCTGGCGACAGAGCGAGACTCTGTCTTAAAAAAAAAAAAAAAAAAATCATAGTTCCTTCCTGTGGATTTACGGTGGGGCATCCAGGGCTCCGTGTTTTAGGTTCAACCCGCAGACGATGGGACCATTCCCAGGGGCCGCAGGTGGGCTGGTGGGCTCCCTCCTTGCCAGCCTACCTGCTTCCTGGATTCCTTCTCCCTGCTTTTCTGCGCCAGGCTGCCCGGCCTCCCCCGCCACACACAGGCGACGCTGATACCTCCTTTCATCTCCTTTCCTGCAGCTCCAGGTACCCGTTTTCGTTTTGGCCCTCACACCCAGCAGAGGCCTAGTCGGGAAGACCCCAACGGGGAGACAGGGCCTGGGGAGGGGGTCAGAAGTCAAGCCAGCATCCATCCAGCTCTGGGGAATGAGGGTGGGGACACAGAGGTCAGGCCAGGGTGGGGAGAAAAGAGCCCAGGCTGGCCTCGGGGTGTGAGCACGACTGACCCTGCCAGGGCAGATCCCAGAGCCCCCGCTGGATGTGGGCAGCTCCTCACGTCTGTGGGTAAAAAGGTGCGTGGACACAGCATGTTTAGGGACATCAGAGTCTACCTGGCTACACAAGCCCTGTAAGGTGGCTTAGAAAGAGACGGGCAGCCAGGCCTGGCGCGGTGGCTCACGCCTGTAATCCCAGCACTTTGGGAGGCCGAGGCAGGCAGATCACGAGGTTAAGAGATCGAGACCAGCCTGGCTAACGTGATGAAACCCCGTCTCTACTAAAAATACAAAAATTAGCCAGGCGTGGTGGCAGGTGCCTGTAGTCCCAGCTACCCAGGAGGCTAAGGCAGGAGAATTGCTTGAACCCTGGAGGTGGAGGTTGCAGTGAGCTGAGATGGCTCCATTTCACTCTACCCTGGGTGACAGTGAGACTCCGTGTCAAAAAAAAAAAAAAAAAAAAATCCATGCAGCCAGGGTCATGTGTACAGCCGGGGGCCGGAGAGGACAGACAGGCCAGGCCGGACATCTGGCACCCTCGGAAAGCAGCAAAGGTGATGTGTTTCTCAGAAGTCCTGGAGGAGCTAGTTATAAAACACTGGAAGCTGGGCACGGTCGCTCATGCCTGTAATCCCAGCACTTTTGAGAGGACAAGGCAGGTGGATCACTTGTGGTTAGGAGTTCAAGACCAGCCTGACCAACATGGTGAAACCCCATCTCTACTAAAAATACAAAAATTGGCCAGGTGTGGTGGCAGGTGCCTGTAATCCCAGCTACTCAGGAAGCTGAGGCAGGACACGTTTGAACCCCGGAGGTGGGGGTTGCAGTGAGCCGAGATCGCGTCACTGCACTCCAGCCTGGGCGACAGACCGAGACTCGGTCTCAAAAAAGAAAAAAGGCCAGGTGTGGTGGTTCACGCCTGTAATCCCAGCACTTTGGGAGGCAGAGGCGGGCAGATCACAAGGTCAGGAGTTCGAGACCGGCTCATATAAAAATTAGGCGGGGTGGTGGTGTATGCCTGTAATCCCAGCTACTCGGGAGGCTGAGGCAGGAGAACTGCTTGAGCCCGGGAGGCAGCGGTTGCAGTGAGCTGAGATTGCATCACTGCACTCCAACCTGGGAGACAGATCGTGACTCCATCTCCAAAAAAAAAAACAGTGGAAACAGTCTCTCTAGTAGTGTTGGAGGAATGGGGCTGAATCCAGAGACAGGGACCAGTGAGTGGGTTAAAAAAAAAAAAAAAAAAAAATCATTTTATCATGAAATAAACACACAAAGTTTTGTTCTTCTTCCTGGCAGCTTCGGACTAAATTACACAGGCATCTCCCATGCCCACCGCCCGTTAGGAATGTCCATTCCTGGGCTGCGTGCGCAGGTCCAGCAGCCAGTCTGTGCAGGCGCCTGGCCCGGCCAGGGAGATTGAGGCAGACCCCCACAGGCCCTGAACCCCAGTCTCAAGTTTTCTGCACGACCTGTACTTCAGTCACCAGACACTCCTCCAGGCTGGCTTTGCCTGCCTCCCAGACCACCTGCAGAGATGAGAGGAGGAGGAGGCAGGGTGAGTCGGCCACCCCCCAGATAACAGAGCCCATGTCCTGATCTGCGGGGGCCTGTCCCATCTCAGATCTGCTCTGTGGGCCAGGCATGGTGGCTCACGCCTTGTCATCCCGGCACTTTGGGCCAGGCGCGGTGGCTCACGCCTGTCATCCCGGCACTTTGGGCCAGGTGCGGTGGGTTATGCCTGTCATCCCGGCACTTTGAGCTGGGCACGGTGGGTCACACCTGTAATCCCAGCACTTTGGGAGGCCGAGGCGAGCGGACCACGAGGTCAGGAGATCCAGACCATCCTGGCCAACATAGTGAAACCCCTTCTCTACTAAAAATACAAAATTAGCTGGGTGTGTTGGTGCATGCCTGTAGTCCCAGCTACTCGGGAGGCTGAGGCAGGAGAATCGCTTGAACCTTGAACCGGGAAGGTGGAGGTTGTGGTGAGCCAAGATGGCACCATTGCACTCTAGCCTGGGCAACAAGAGCAAAACTCCATCTAAAAAAAAAAAAAAAAAAATCTGCTCTGCTCTGGTGTGCAGGGTGCGGAGACGGCCCGTGATCACGGTGGGCTGGGAGCCCAGTGTCCCCCAACTCCCTTCATCCTGCAGCTTTTCCCAGCCGCCCACCAGCACCAGCAGACAGGTGTCCAGCCTCCTAGTCCAGGCCATCTCACTCTTGTCGCCCAGATGGAGTGCAGTGGCTCGATCGTAGTTCACTGCAGCCTCCACCTCCCCGGTTCAAGTGATCCTCCTCCCTCAGCCTCCCGAGTAGCTGGGATTACAGGCGCCCGCCACCACACCTGGCTAATTTTGTATTTTTAGTAGACACGGAGTTTCTCCATGTTGGCCAGGCTGGTCTCCAGTTCCTGGCCTCAATGGTCCGCCCGCCTGGGCCTCCCAAAGTGGCCACCACGCCTGCAGACCCGTCCCAAGGCAGAAAAAACAACATACCAGCTTGTCGTTTTGGAAGCTGTCACCGATGGGGTCTTTCATGTGAGGGATGCGGGGAAAGAGTCTCTGTATCAGCAGATACCTCGGAGGAAAGAGAAATGGCCCAGCTCTGAACCCAGCACCGACCAGCTCATCATCTCGGACACGGCGTGTCCAGGACAGGCAGTGCCAGGACGGAGCAAAAGACTCAAGTCACCTACTCGAGGGGTCTCTATTTTCCCGGCCCCCGAGGCCCTGACACGCCCCCGACAATCATCATAGGCAGGCGCTGGTGTCTAATTAAAGGAGTAGGGCACTGGTACCGGAGCCACCCAGGGGTGCAGCTGCGAAGACAGACCCCTGGTGCCTCAGGTCACTGAGTTTACGACCTGAGACAGCTTGCAGCAAGGGCCGCGTCCCCCTCTTCCTCCCCCCTCCACCCCTTCCCCCCCACCCCTCCCTCTCTCCCTCCCCCTCTCCCTCCTTCCCCCTCCCCCTCCTTCCCCCTCCCCACTCATCCTCCCCTCTCCTCCTCCCCCTTCCCCCTCCCCCACCCTCCCCCTCACCTCTCCTCCCCCTCCTCCTCCTCCCCTTCCCCCCTCCTCCCCCTCCTCCCTTCTCCCCCTCCTCCCTTCCCCCTCCTCCCTTCCCCCCTCCTCCCTTCCCCCCTCCTCCCTTCCCCCCTCCTCCCTTCCCCCCTCCTCCCCCCACCCCTCCTCCCCCATCTCCTCTCCTCCCCCCTCTTCCCCTTCCCCCTCCCCCTCCTCCCCCTCCCCTTTTCCCCCTTCCCCCGGGAGACAGAAGTCACCATGGCACCCATTTGACAGATTGTGAAGCTCTGATACCCAGCAGGAAGGAAACAGGGCCTGGCTGGTCATGGTGGCTCAGGCCTGTAATCCCAGCACTTTGGGAGGCCCAGGCGGGCAGATCAACTGAGGTCAGGAGTTCAAGACCAGCCTGACCAACATGGAGAAACTGTGTCTCTACTAAAAATACAAAATTATCCGGGCATGCTGGCTCACGCCTGTCATCCCAGCACTTTGGGAGGCCGAGGCGGGTGGATCACATGAGGTCAGGAGTTCAAGACCAGCCTGACCAACACGGAGAAACCCCGTCTCTACTAAAAATACAAAATTAGCCGGGCGTGGTGGCATATCCCTGTAATCCCAGCTACTCAGGAGGCTGAGGCAGGAGAATCGCTTGAACCCAGGAGGCAGAGGTTGCAGTGAACCGAGATGGCGCCATTGCACTCCAGGCTGGGCAACAAAAGCAAAACTCCTTCTCTAAAAAAAAGGAGACAGGGCCTGGGGTGACCCAGCTGGTGACCGAAAACCTAGAGTTGGTCTGCCTGACAGATCCTGGCCCATCCAAGTGGACAGCTTTGACATTAGCCCAGGCCCCTTCCCGACCAGAAAGCCTGGCCTTTCGCCCTCTGACTGTGTCAGGCCCGCTGGGTAGGGCAGGGGAGGACCGGCCCTGCTTCCTCCACCCTGGGGACACCCTTGGTCCCACCAGAGCCCTCAGCTTTGGCTCTACAGACCTCCTGGCAGGGGGCAGCTAGCAGAGAGGACCTGGCCCCTGGTCTTTTGTGAATAATTATCAAGGGGCCAGGTGCGGTGGCTCACGCCTGTAATCCCAGCACTTTGGGAGGCCGAGGCTGGGGGATCACTTGAGGCCAGGAGTTCAAGACCAGTGTGGCCAACATGGTGAGACCCCGTCTCCACTAAAAATACAAGAATTAGCTGGGTGCAGTGTTGCACACCTGTAATCCCAGCTACTCGGGAGGCTGAGGCAGGAGAATCACTTGAACCTGGGAGGTGGAGGCTGCGGTGAGCCGAGATCGTGCCACTGCACTCCAGCCTGGGTGACAGAGCAAGACTCAAAAAATAATAATAATCATAACAATAATAATAATATGGGCCAGGCGAGGTGGCTTACGCCTGGAATCCCAGCACTTTAGGAGGCTGAGGCAGGTGGATCACCTGAGTCCAGGAATTCGAGACCAGCCTGGCCAACATGGCAAAATCCCGTCTCTACTAAAAATACAAAAATTAGCTGGGTGTGTTGCTGGGTGCCTGTAATCCCAGCTACTTGGGAGGCTGAGGCAGGAGGATTGCCTGAACCCGGGAGGCAGAGGCTGCAGTGAGCCCAGATCGCGCCACTGCACTCCAGCCTGGGAGACAGAGCGAGACTCCGTCACAAAAATAATAATTCTCAGGATGGTTCTGTGAATAACTTTCAGGGTCACACTGGAAACAAGCGACGCCCGCGGACGCCCTCGAGGGCTCACCTTCTGCAGATCAGGAAGACACAGACCAGGGCCAGCAGCGTCCCCAGCGCGATCAGCAGCGACGTCTGCCAGGCACGTGTGTTTGCGCCCTCCTCCTGGTCGCACTCTAGGGGTAAAGGGTGAGAGGGTCACAGACCGGGGGCCGTCCTGGGGGGACCAGGGACTGTAAGCTCTCCCCGGGGCCCTGGGAAGCAGAGAGGTGCCTGCCACATGGGGTGGCGTCCAGGGGGTACACCCCAGTAGTGCCACCTGCACAGGGACCGTGACCACCTGCGGGCCACCTGCAGGCCACCTGAGTACCAGGACCGGGAGCGACTTCCGGACCTCCCAGCCCCAGTCTGGAACCCTAAGGGAGCTGAAAGACCACCAGGGATCCCTGTCTGCCTGGTGCTCGGGACACGGGGAGTGCCAGGGACTTCCACTGTGCCCAGCAGGCCGGCAGGTGCTTTGGGTGTGGGCAGCATGGAGGGGCAGCAGAGGCAGCACTGGCATGCGTGCTTTGAACTTGATTTTGTGTTTATCACGGAATTTGTGTATGTGTGTTAATTTTTTCTTTTTCTTTTTTTTTTTTTTGAGATGGAGTCGCGTTTTGTCGCCCAGGCTGGAGTGCAGTGGCGCGATCTCAGCTCACAACCTCCACCTCCCAGGTTCAAGCGATTCTCCTGCCCCTGCCTTCCGAGTAGCTGGGACTACAGGCGCCCGCCACCACGCCCGGGTAATTTTTATATTTCTCATAGAGACGGGGTTTCACCATCTTCGTCAGGCTGGTCTTGAACTCCTGACCTCAAGTGATCCGCCCGCCTCGGCCTCCCAAAGTGCTGGGATTACAGGCGTCAGCCACGCACCCGGTCTATTTTTTTTCTTTTTTCTTTTTTTTTTTTTTGAGACAGAGTCTCGCTCTGCAGTGCTGTGGTGCGATCTCAGCTCCCTGCAACCTCTGCCTCCCGGATTCAAACGATTCTCCTCTCTTAGCCTCCCGAGAGGATCGCTTGAGCCCAGGAGGTCGAGGCTGCAGTGAGCCGTGATCGCGCCACTGCCCTCCAGCCTGGGCAATAGAGAGAGACTCTCTCTCCAAAAAAAAAAAAAAAAGAAACATACATCTACGACCTCACCCCCAGAACCTATGACGATAACCTTATTTGGAACGAGGGTGGATCTGTCTGCTGGGACTGCCATAAAAAAGTCCCACAGCTTGGTGGCTTCAGGAAAAAGGAATTTGGCCGGGCACGGTGGCTCACGCCTGTAATTCCAGCACTTTGGGAGGCCAAGGCGGGCGGATCACCTGAGGTCGGGAGTATGAGACCAGCCTGGCCAACATGGCCAGAAAGCCCGTCTCTAATAAAAATACAAACATTAGCCGGGTGTGGTGGCAGGCGCCTGTCATCCCAGCTACTCAGGAGGCTGAGGCAGGAGAATGGCCTGAACCTGGGAGGCGGAGGTTGCAGTGAGCCAAGATCACGCCACTGCACTCCAGCCTGGCGACAGAGTGAGACTCCATCTCAGAAAAAGAGGAAAAAAAGAAAAAAGAAAAAGGAAAAAGGAATTGATTCTCCCACAGTCCTGGAAGCTGCAGGTCCAAGATCAAGAGATGGGCATGGGCAGGGCTGGTTCCTCCCGAGGCCTCTCTCCTGGGCTTGCAGACCCCGTCTTCTCCCTGTGTGCTCACAGGGTCGTCCCTCTGTGTGTGTCTGTGTCCTCATCTCCTCTTTTTATGAGATGTCTTAGTCCATTTCAGGCTGCTATCACAGAATACCATAGACTAGGCAGCTTATAAACAAAACACACTGATTCTCCCACAGTCCTGGAGGCTGGAAGTCTGAGATCCAGGTGTGGGCAGGGCTGGTTCCTCCTGAGGCCTCTCTCCTGGGCTTGGAGACGCCGTCTTCTCCCTGTGTCCCACAGGGTTGTCCCTTGGTGTGTGTGTCTGTGTCCTCATCTCTTCTTATGAGGACCCCAGTCCTATTAGATTAGGGCCCACCCTAATGACCTCATTTTACCTTAATCGCCTCTTTAAACACCCCAACTCCAAACACAGTGACATTCTGAGTTCCTGGGGGATCAAAGCTTCAACACATGAATTTTGAGGGAACACAATTCAAGCGATTCTCCTGCCTCAGTCTCCCTGGTAGCTGGGGTTACAGGCTTAAGCCACAGCACCCGACCTAATTTTTGTATTTTTAGTAGAGACAGGGTTTTTCCATGTTGGTCAGGCTGATCTTGAAGTGCTGACCTCAGGTGATCTACCCACCTCAGCCTCCCAAAGTGCTGGGATGGCAGGTGTGAGCCACCGTGCCCGGCCAGAAGTTCTACTCTGAGGCGATCCTTTTGTCTTGTTGTTGAGATGGAGTCTCGCTCTGTCGCCCAGGCTGGAGTGCAGTGGTGCGATCTCGGCTCACTGCAAGCTCCGCCTCCCGGGTTCACGCCATTCTCCTGCCTCAGCCTCTCGAGTAGCTGGAACTACAGGCGCCCACCACCACGCCCGGCTAATTTTTTGTATTTTTAGTAGAGACGGGGTTTCACCGTGTTACCCAGGACGGTCTCGATCTCCTGACCTTGTGATCCGCCCGCCTCGGTCTTTATTACAAGGCCCAGGGGGTGTCTGTCAGTGGGACGACCTTGTTTCCCTTCCACGTCTCCTCTCGTGAGTAAGAGCAAGGTGTGAGTTCACCGTCGGGTTCAGGGTCCTTTTTGGGGTCACAGAAACTGGGGGAGTGAATCTCCTCTCCTTTGCAGGAGAGGAGTGTTTCCGTGACACAGGATGGCGCACCCCGCTCACCCCGCGCACCCCGCTCACCCGGCGCACCCCGCGCACCCCGCTCACCCGGCGCACCCCGCTCACCCGGCGCACCCCGCGCACCCCGCGCACCCCGCGCACCCCACTCACCCCGCGCACCCCACGCACCCCGCTCACCCGGCGCACCCCGCGCACCCCGCTCACCCGGCGCACCCCGCGCACCCCGCTCACCCGGCGCACCCCGCTCACCCGGCGCACCCCGCGCACCCCGCGCACCCCACTCACCCCGCGCACCCCACGCACCCCGCTCACCCGGCGCACCCCGCGCACCCCACTCACCCGGCGCACCCCGCTCACCCCGCTCACCCGGCGCACCCCGCTCACCCGGCGCACCCCGCGCACCCCGCGCACCCCGCTCACCCGGCGCACCCCGCTCACCCGGCGCACCCCGCGCACCCCGCGCACCCCGCGCACCCCGCGCACCCCACTCACCCCGCGCACCCCACGCACCCCGCGCACCCCACTCACCCCGCGCACCCCGCTCACCCCGCGCACCCCGCTCACCCCGCTCACCCCGCGCACCCCGCTCACCCCGAACAGCCCACTCACCGAAGCGCTGGGGGGTGCTCCAGGCGCTCAAGAATTCATACACTCTTTCCCGGGCTCTTATTTGTACTGTGTACGTTCCAGGATTGAGTAGCTGGAAGGAGGTTCTGTCTCTGACCTGTGGTTTGAAAGAAAATAAAGAAGAGGGGCCAGGTATGGTGGCTCATGACTCTCACCTGGGCACTTAGGGAGGCCGAGGCAGGTGGATCACCTGAGGTCAGGAGTTCGAGACCAGCCTGGCCAACATGGCGAAACCCTGTCTCTACTAAAAATACAAAAATTAGCCTGGCATGGTGGCAGGCACCTGTAATCCCAGCACTTTGGGAGGCTGAGGCGGGTGGATCACGAGGTCAGGAGATTGAGACCATCCTGGCTAACACAGTGAAGCCCCGTCTCTACTAAAAATACAAAAAATTAGCCGAGCGTGGTGGTGGACGCCTGTAATCCCAGCACTTTGGGAGGCCAAGGTGGGTGGATCACGAGGTCAGGAAATCGAGACCAACCTGGCTAACACAGTGAAACCCCGTCTCTACTAAAAATACAAAAATTATCCAGGCGTGGTGGTGCACACCTGTAATCCCAGCTACTCAGGAGGCTGAGGCAGGAGAATTGCTTAAACCTGAAAGGTGGAGGTTGCAGTGAGGCGAGATCGCACCACTGCACTGCAGCCTGGGCAACAGAGTGAGACTCTGTCTCTAAATAAATAAATAAATAAATAAATAAAATAATAAAAGAAGAAAAGAGGGGCTGGGCGCTACGGTTCATGCCTCTCACCACAGCACTTTTGGAGGCTGAGGTGGGAGAATTGCTTAAGCCCAGGAGTTTGACACCAGCCTGGGCAACATAGCAAGACCCCATCTTTACCAAAAAAAAAAAAAACCTGTAAAAATTACCAGACGTGGTGACACACGTCTTTGGTCCCAGCTACTAGGGAGGCTGAGGTGGGGGGATACCTTGAGCTTAGGAGTTTGAGACCAGCCTGGGCAACATAGCAAGACCCCATCTCTAGAAGAAAATTTGTTTTGTTTTGTTTTGTTTTGAGACAGAGTTTCACTCTTGTTGCCCAGGCTGGAGTGCAGTGGCACCAGCTCGGCTCACCGCAACCTCCGCCTCCCAGATTCAAGCGATTCTCCTGCCTCAGCCTCCCGAGTAGCTGGGATTACAGGCGCCCACCACCACGCTCGGCTAATTTTGTATTTTTAGTAGAGACGGGGTTTCTCCATGTTGGTCAGGCTGGTCTCGAACTCCCAACCTCAGGTGATCCACCCGCCTCAGCCTCCCAAAGTGCTGGGATTACCAGTGTGAGCCACCACGTCCAGCCAAAAAAAAATTTTTTTTTTTTTTTGAGATGGAGTCTCACTCTGTCACCCAGGCTGGAGTGCAGCGGCGTGATCTCGGCTCACGGCGAGCTCCGCTTCCCGGGTTCATGCCATTCTCCTGCCTCAGCCTCCCGAGTAGCTGGGACTACAGGCACCCGCTTCCATGCCCGGCTAATTTTTTGTATTTTTTTTTAGTAGAGACGGGGTTTCACCGTGTTAGCCAGGATGGTCTCGATTTCCTGACCTCATGATCCACCCGCCTCGGCCTCCCAAAGTGCTGGGATTACCAGCGTGAGCCACCGCGCCCAGCCAAATTTTTTTTTAAATGAGCTGACATGGTGGCAAACGCCTGTAGTTTCAGCTACTTGGGGGGCTGAGGCAGGAGGATCCCTTGAGCCCAGGAGGCAGAGATTGCAGTGAGCCGTGACTGTGCCACTGCACTCCAGCGTGGGTGACAGAGTGAGAGCCTGTCTGAAATTAAAAACCAAACAAAAAAGTAAAAGAAAAGACCATTCATATTTGATAGGTACAAAAGAATGAGTCTGCATTGTGATCCCCCAAAATTCATATGTTGCAGTCTTAGCCCCCAGCTCCTTACAGTGGGGCCTTATGATGAAATAGCTCAGCCAGGCGCGGTGGCTCACGCCTGTAATCCCAGCACTTTGGAGGGCCGAGGCGGGCAGATCACAAGGTCAGGAGATCGAGACCACAGTGAAATCCCGTCTCTACTAAAAATACAAAAAATTAGCTGGGCCCGGTGGCGGGCGCCTGAGGTCCCAGCTACTCGGGAGGCTGAGGCAGGAGAATGGTGTGAACCCGGGAGGCGGAGCTTGCAGTAAGCCGAGATTGCGCCACTGCACTCCAGCCTGGGTGACAGAGCGAGACTCCATCTCAAAAAAAAAAAAAAGGAAGAAAAGACCATTCATATTTGATGGGTACAAAAGAATGAGGCTGCATTGTGATCCCCCAAAATTCATATGTTGCAGTCTTAGCCCCCAGCAGCTTACAATGGGGCCTTATGATGAAATACCTGTTCATGGCAGATGTCATTAAGATGTAGATTGAGATGATGTCATTTTGGATCAGGGTGGGCCCTAAATGCAATGACCAATATCCTTATAAGAAGAGGAGACGTGGCCGGGCGCGGTGGCTGACACCTGTAATCCCAGCACTTTGGGAGGCTGAGGCGGGTAGATCACCTGAGGTCAGGAGTTCGAGGTCAACCTGAGCAACAAGGTAAAATCCCATCTTTACTAATAATACAAAAATTAGCCAGGCGTGGTGGTGTGCACCTGTAGTCCCAGCTACTCGGGAGGCTGAGGCAGGAGAATCACTTGAACCTGGGAGGCGGAGGTTGCAATGAGCCGAGATCGCACCACTGCACTCCAGCCTGGGTGACAGAGCAAGACTCTGTCTCCAAATAAATAAATAAATAAATAAAAAGGAGACACGGATGCAGAGGAGAAGGCCATGTGGAGACGGAGGCAGAGAGTGGAGTGATATGGCCACAAGCCCAGGGACCCCAGAGTCCCCAGGAGCTGGGAGAGGCGGGAAGGATCCTCATTAGTCCGTGAAAATGGACTAATACAGGAGGACGGAGATAGAAACAGACAGGGAGAGACAGAGAGAGAGACAGAGATACAAAGAGACACAGAGAGGGGAGACAGAGAGAGGGAGAGAGAAAAACAGAGACAGAAAAACAGACATAGACAGAGATAGTGGGTGATGGACAGAGAGAGACAGATAGAAACAGAGACAGAGATACAAAGAGACACAGAGGGGAGACAGAGGGAAAGAGAAAGACAGAGAGAAAAACAGAAACAGAGAGACAGAGAGAGACAAAGAGACAGAGTAGGTGATGGACAGAGAGAGACACAAACAGGGAGAGACAGAGAGAAAGACATAGATACAAAGAGAGGGGAGACAGGGAAAGAGAAAAACAGAAACAGACATAGAGAGACAAAGAGACAGAGTGGGTGATGGACAGAGAGAGACAGAGATACAAAGAGACAGAGGGGAGACAGAGAGAGGGGAGACAGAGAGAGGGGAGACAGAGAGAGGGGAGACAGAGAGAGGGGAGACAGAGAGAGGGAAAGAAAAACGGAGACAGAGAGGAAAACAGAAACAGAGAGACAGAGAGAGTGGGTGATGTAGTTTGGCTGTGTCCCCACCCAAATCTCATCTTGAATTGTAGCCCTTATAACTCCCACGTGTTGTGAGAGGGACTGGGTAGGACATAACTGAATCATGGAGGCAGTTTCCCCCCACACTGTTCTCGGGGTAGTGAATAAGTCTCACGAGATCTAATGGTTTAATAAGGGAAACCTTTCTCTCGGCTCTCATTTTTTTTTTTTTTTCTCGAGACGGAGTCTCACTCTGTCACTCAGGCTGGAGTGCAGTGGCGCGATCTCAACTCACTGCAACCTCTGCCTCCCGGGTTCAAGCAATTCTCCTGCCTCAGCCTCCCGAGTAGCTGGGACTACAGGCGCCCACCACCACCACGTCTGGGTAATTTTTTTTATTTTTAGTAGAGCTAGGTTTCACCATGTTGGCCAGGCTGGTCTTGAACTCCTGACCTCGTGGTCCACCCACCTCGTCCTCCCAAGGTGCTGTGATTACAGGCATGAGTCACTGCGCCCGGCGACTGTCTCATTCTGTCTTGCCTGCTGACGTGTAAGACATGTCTTTGCTCCTCCTTCACCTTCTGCTGTGATCGTGAGGCCTCCCCAGCCACATGGAACTGTGAGTCCAGGAACCCTCTTTTGTTTATAAATTACCCAGTCTTGGGTATATGTTTATCAGCAGTGTGACAATGGACTAATACAGGGGGACAGACAGACAGAGGCAGAGAAAGAAAGAGACAATCACAGAGAAATAATGGGAGAGAGAAAGGCAGAGACATAGAGACAGGGGAATGGAGAGAGAGAGGGGAAGGGAGAGAGAGACAGAGAAGGAAAGGGAGAGAGAGACAGAGAGGGGAAGGGAGAGAGAGACAGAGAGGGGAAGGGAGAGAGAGAGACAGAGGGGAAGGGAGAGAGAGACAGAGAGGGGAAGGGAGAGAGAGACAGGGAGAGAGATAGAAAGATAAAGAGAGGGGCCGGGCACGGTGGCTCACACCTGTAATTCCAGCACTTTGAGAGGATGAGGCAGGTGGATCGCCTGAGGTCAGGAGTTCGAGACCAGCCTGGCCCACTAGTGAAACCCTGTCTCTACTAAAAATACAAAAAAAAAAAAGTTAGTTGGGCATGGTGGCGAGTGCCTGTAATCCCAGCTACTTGGGAGGCTGAGGGAGTAGATTCGCTTGAACCTGGGAGGCGGAGGTTGCAGTGAGCCGAGATCGTGCCATTGCACTCCAGCCTGGGCCACAAGAGCGAAACTCCGTTTCAAAAAGAAAGATGAAGAGAGGGAAGGAGAAAGGGAGAGAGATACAGAGATACAGAGAGACTGGGAGAGGGGGAGATACAGACAAGGAGAGAGATAGAGAAAGAAAGGGAGAATGAAAGAGGGAGAGACAGAGACACAGATTTGGACAGTGGGAGATAGAGGCAGAGAGAGAGAGATAAAGAGAGGGAGGGAGAAAGGGAGAGAGATACAGAGACAGACAGAGAGAGACAGGGAGAGGGGGAGATAGAGACCAGGAGAGAGAGAGAAAGATGGAGGGAGAAAGGGAGAGAGATACAGAGACAGACACAGAGAAAGAGATGGGGAGGGAGGAGATAGAGACCGGGAGAGAGACAGAAAGATGGAGGGAGAAAGGGAGAGAGATACAGAGACAGACACGGAGAAAGAGACGGGGAGAGGGGGAGATAGAGACCGGGAGAGAGAGAGAAAGATGGAGGGAGAAAGGGAGAGATATACAGAGACAGACAGAGAGAGAGAGATGGGGAGAAGGGGAGATAGAGACCGGGAGAGAGAGAGAAAGATGGAGGGAGAAAGGGAGAGATATACAGAGACAGACAGAGAGAGAGAGATGGGGAGAAGGGGAGATAGAGACCGGGAGAGAGAGAGAAAGATGGGGGGAGAAAGGGAGAGAGATACAGAGACAGACACGGAGAAACAGACAGGGACAGTGGGAGATAGAGACAGGGAGAGAGAGAGAGATGTAGGGAGAAATGGAGAAGGATACAGAGAGACACAGAGAAAGAGATGGGGACGGGGGAGATAGAGACCAGGAGAGAGAGATAAAGAGAGGGAGGGAGAATAAAAGAGGGAGGGAGAATGAGAGAGGGAGAGACAGAGACACAGAGAGAGAGATGGGAACGGGGAGAGAGAGACAGGGAGAGAGAGATGGAGGGAAAAAGGGAGAAAGATACAGACACAGACAGACACAGAGCAGGAGATAGAGACAGAGAGAGAGAAAGATAGAGAGAGGGAAGGAGAATGAGAGAGGGAGGGAAAGAGACACAGAGAGAGATGGGGACAGGGGGAGATAGACACAGGGAGAGAGCCAGAAAGATAGAGGGAGGGAAAAAGGGAGGGAGATACAGAGAGGGGGAGGGAGATGGAGACGAGAGAGAGAGAAAGAGAGGGAGGGAGAAAGGGAGAGAGATTCAGAGACAGAGAAAGAGATACGGGGAAAGAGATGGACAGAGAGAGAGGGGACAGAGAATGCTGTGGTCCGGCTGTCTGTTCCTCCAGATCCCAGGCAGGGGCTGGGGGAGGGTCGTCTGTGTGGGATGCTTGTCTGAGGTCTGGGCCACCTGTCTGAATGCTTGTCTCTGCTGGGTGGAGCTATGGTTTGGTAGCTTGTTCCTGCTGGACTGGGGCTGCCTGGCCCAGGGTAAGGAATCTGGGGCAAATGGGTGGACCTCGTTTGGACAGCACCTGGCCAGCCATAGCATCTGGCTCTCACACCTTGGGAGGTGTCATCCCTGACTCTTCCTTTTCCCATCCCTCAATTTGGGGATGTGAAATATCCCAATTTTGCAAGATCGCAGTAAGGGTGACACTCAGAGTCTGTCCAATGAAAGTCACTGAACATTGAATAATAACATTATTAATAATATTTTCATTATTTTATTAATAAGAATTATTAATATTTTTATCATTTTATTCTTAATAAAACTCACCCTTTGCAATGTCAAGTACAGCGGCTGGGGGTAGGGAACACTCACCTGCTCTGTGATTACAGGCTGCATTCTCTGCAACACAAAAGCAAACAAACTTTTGAGTGTCTGGACCGTCCCTGACAGCCTCCTCCTCCCAAACTCAAATTTCTCCCTCCAGGAAAACCAGCAAAACAGTGAGGGGTCTGGGAAGGCCTTTGGGCAGCAGTGGGGGCAAAATAATGAGCTTAGGAGTAAATAGCACCTGACCAAAAGGTTTGTTTGTTTATTTATTTATGAGACGGAGTCTCACTCCGTCACCCAGGCTGGAATGCAGTGGCGTGATCTTGGCTCACTGCAACCTCCGCCTCCCGGATTCAAGCGATTCTCTTGCCTCAGCCTCCCGAGTAGCTGGGACTACAGGTGCGTGCCACCACGCCTGGCTAATTTTTTGTATTTTTAGTGGAAACAAAGTTTCACCATGTTGGCCAGGATGGTCTTGATCTCAACCTCATGATCTGCCCACCTCAGCCTCCCAAAGTGCTGGGATTACAGGCATAAGCCATTGCGCCCGGCCCAAAAGGTTTCTTATGGGCCACTGTGGCAAGACCTTGGTGGGAGGGGGCTTTGTGAGGCCTGTGGACAAACAAGACCCACTGTCCTCCCAGACTGCATCCAGATGCACTCAGGGGTAGCCACAGACAGCCTATGCCAGGCCAGCGAACTAGCGGGGGTGCAACACCAGACTAGCTATGACTCTGCCTGTGGCTGCAGCTATGCCTGCTCCCTCAAATCAGTGAAAGAAAGAAGTCTGTGCTGTATTTATTTTCTTTTTTTTTCTCCTGAGACGGAGTCTCACTCTGTTGCCCAGGCTGGAGTGCAGTGGAACAATCTTGGCTCACTGCAAGCTCCGCCTTCCGGGTTCACGCCATTCTCCTGCCTCAGCCTCCCAAGTAGCTGGGACTACAGGCGCCCGCCAGCATGCCCAGCTAATTTTTTTTGTATTTTTAGTAGAGACGGGGTTTCACCATGTTAGCCAGGATGGTCTCTATCTCCTGACCTCGTGATCATCCCGCCTCGGCCTCCCAAAGTGCTGGGATTACAGGCGTAAACTACTGCACCCGGCCATTTATTTTCTTAAAAAAAAAAAAAAAACCCAAACAGATTGGCTAAAAAACACTTGGTAATATAAAAGAAATGAATAGACCTAACGTTTTTGAGCAGATTTAGACTTACAGAAAAATTGCATATGAAATAATTAGTATTTGAGCATAAATAATAAATATATGGCCGGGCACAGTGCCTCACACCTGTAATCCCAGCACTTTGGGAAGCTGAGGTGGGTGGATCACAAGGTCAGGAGTTCAAGACCAGCCGGGACAAGATGGTGAAACCCCGTCTCTACTAAAAATACAAAAAAAATTAGCCAAGCGTGGTGGCAGGTGCCTGTAATCCCAGCTACTCAGGAGACTGAAGCTGAGAATTGGTTGAACCCGAGAGGCGGAGGTTACAGTGAGCTGAGATCATGCCACTGCACCCCAGCCTGGGCAACAGAGCAGGACTCCGTCTCAAAAATAAATAAATAAATAAATAAATAAATATAAATAAATAAAATAAAATAAAATAAAAACTAAATATAACATATAGGCTGCGCACGGAGGCTCACACCTGTAATCCCAGCACTTTGGGAGGCCGAGGCGTGTGGATCACCTGAGGTCAGGAGTTTGAGACCAGCCTGGCCAACATGGTGAAACTCTGTTCCTACTAAAAATACGAAAACTTAGCTGGGTGTGGTGGTGGGTGCCCATAATCCCAGCTACTCCGGAGGCTGAGGCAGGAGAATCACTTGAACCCGGGAGGCAGAGGTTGCAGTGAGTCAAGATTTAAGCCACTGCACTCCAACCTGGGCTACAGAGCCAGAGTGGCTCAATAAATAAATCAATATTTATGTTCAACTGATCCAACAAACTGTGGATCAAAAATATCTGGGAAACTTGCATTGAATCTGTAGATCACTACAAAAGAAAAAAGGAAGTTCAAGAAAAAATAAAAATAACCACATAACAATAGAAATAATAAAAATAAAAAACAACAGACCGCATACAGTCTCAAACTTTTTTTTTTGTTTTTTGTTTTTTGTTTTTTTTTTTGAGACGGAGTCTCGCTCTGTCGCCCAGGCTGGAGTGCAGTGGCGCGATCTTGGCTCCCTGCGACCTCCACCTCCTGGATTCAAGCAATTCTCCTGCCTCAGCCTCCCCAATAGCTGGAATTACAGGACCGTGCCACCACGCCCAGCTAATTTTTTTTCATATTTTTAGTAGAGACGGGGTTTCACCGCGTTAGCCAGGATGGTCTCGATCTCCTGACCTTGTGATCCACCTGCGTCAGCCTCCCAAAGTGCTGGGATGACAGGCGTGAGCCACCGCGCCCGGCCTTTTGTTTTTGTTTTTGTTTTTTAATGATCCATGCCTTCTGTGGCGTTATCAGAGGAGATTGTTGCCCGTTTCAAGGCCCCAGAGTGCGACTTACCAAAAATAAGGGATGTCCACGGGGGTGGGGGGGCTGGGGGCGGGGTGAAAGTTTACCTTTTGTATCTGAAGCTCATAGCGAAATTTGCGATTGAAATGACTTCTCATTTTCCAGTGCATAAAGGAATGTGTCTTATTACACTTTGCAGTCATGTTGGGTGGAGTTAATATCTCTAGCAACGAGAAAAACACTTTTAGGAGTACAAGAAATCATTTCTTTTTCTTTTTCTCTTTTTTTTTCTGGAGATACTTCAAATTACTTCTCCTATGCATTTGGAGAGCGGGAGAGAAAAACACCAGGAAGGAAGAGGGAACAAAGAAACTCCACAGGCAGAGACACAGGACTGAGCCGTGTTGGGGGCACTGGGAGGAGTGAGCCTTGGGGTTGCACCCCCGGAGCCCCACTGTCCTGGGAGCAGCCTTCAGAACCACCCTTTTGTTCTCTGAAGTACCAGGTGTTCAGCTTTTCCAAGGACTGGCGGCTGCACGTCTTTCTCCCTGCCTCCTCCATCTCTAGGCTCAGCCCCGCTGGGCAGCCTGGCCCACTCCCCACCCCTGCCCAGGGCCAACCCCTACTTCCCATGCCCCCTCTGCCCACCTGCAGCACACTGGAGCCTTGGAGGCCCTCTCTGCATCATTCAAGATGGGCCCCCCCGGAGACTCCTACACTTTGACCTGCACACATCCTCCTGAAGCTTCCACTTCCTGGCCCCTGCCTGGCTTCTCACCTTCCCCACCTCAGCCCCCCAGGGGATGTGCCGCCTCTCCCAGTGGCCCAGGACATCCTCCACTTCCCGGGAACCCCAGGCACTTCCACATCCTCAGGTGTGACCCGACTACCAGCCCAGCCCTGTGTGTCCGGCTGCCTGGCTGGGTCTCCCCTGGGCCCCTGGAAGTAAGTCCAGCCCTGGCCCCCTCCTCCTCCTCCCCCTCCTCCTACCCTCCTGGTCTTTCTCCCCTCCCCTCCCCTCCTCCTCCTCCGCTCCTACTCTTCCTCTCTCTCCTTTTTCTACCCCTCCTCTCTCCTCCCCATTCTCCTTGTCACCCTCCTCCTCCACTCTCCTTTCTCCTCCTCCCCTGCCCATTCTCCTCCTCCTCTCCTCCTGCCCCTCCTCCTTTTTCCTCCCCCTCCTGCTCCCCTTCCTCCATCCTCTCCCCTCCTTCTCCCTCCTCTCTTCCTCCCCCTCCACCCTCCTCCCCCTCCACCCTCCTCCCCCTCCACCCTCCTCCCCCTCCTTCCTCCCCCTCCTTCCTCCCCCTCCTTCCTCCTCCCCCTCCTTTTCTTCCCTCTCCTCCTCCCCTGCCCATTCTCCTCCTCTTCTCCTCCTGCTGCTCCTTCCTCCTGCCCCTCCTCCTTTTTCCTCCCCCTCCTGCTCCCCTTCCTCCATCCTCTCCCCTCCTTCTCCCTCCTCTCTCCTCCTTCCCCCTCCACCTCCTTTTCCTCCCTCTCCTCCTGCTCCTTCTTCCTTCTGCCCCTCCTCCTTTTTCCTCCCCTCCTGCTCCCCTTCCTCCATCCTCTCCCCTCCTTCTCCCTCCTCTCTCCTCCTTCCCCCTCCACCTCCTTTTCCTCCCTCTCCTCCTCTTCTCCTCCTGCTTCTTCTTCCTCCTGCCCCTCCTCCTTTTTCCTCCCCCTCCTGCTCCCCTTCCTCCATCCTCTCCCCTCCTTCTCCCTCCTCTCTCCTCCTTCCCCCTCCACCTCCTTTTCCTCCCTCTCCTCCTGCTCCTTCTTCCTTCTGCCCCTCCTCCTTTTTCCTCCCCCTCCTGCTCCCCTTCCTCCATCCTCTCCCCTCCTTCTCCCTCCTCTCTTCCTCCCCCTCCACCCTCTCCACCCTCCTCCCCCTCCACCCTCCTCCCCCTCCTTCCTCCCCCTCCTTCCTCCCCCTCCTTCCTCCTCCCCCTCCTTTTCTTCCCTCTCCTCCTCCCCTGCCCATTCTCCTCCTCTTCTCCTCCTGCTGCTCCTTCCTCCTGCCCCTCCTCCTTTTTCCTCCCCCTCCTGCTCCCCTTCCTCCATCCTCTCCCCTCCTTCTCCCTCCTCTCTCCTCCTTCCCCCTCCACCTCCTTTTCCTCCCTCTCCTCCTCCTCCTCTCCTCCTGCTTCTTCTTCCTCCTGCCCCTCCTCCTTTTTCCTCCCCCTCCTGCTCCCCTTCCTCCATCCTCTCCCCTCCTTCTCCCTCCTCTCTCCTCCTTCCCCCTCCACCTCCTTTTCCTCCCTCTCCTCCTCCTCCTCTCCTCCTGCTCCTTCTTCCTTCTGCCCCTCCTCCTTTTTCCTCCCCCTCCTGCTCCCCTTCCTCCATCCTCTCCCCTCCTTCTCCCTCCTCTCTCCTCCTCTTTCCTCCCCCTCCACCCTCCTCTGCCTCCTTTTCCTCCCTCTCCTCCTCCTCCCCTGCCCATTCTCCTCCTCCTTCTCCTTTCTCCTCCTCTCCTCCCACTCCTTCTTCCTTCTGCCCCTCCTCCTCCTCCCTCCTCCTGCTCTCCTTCCTCCACCCTTCTCCCCTCCTTCTCCCCTCCCCTCCTCCACCTTCCTGCCCCCTCCTCCCAGTCCTCCTCTCTCCTCCTCCCTCCCCACCTCACCACCCTTCTACCCCACCTTCTCTATCCTCCCCTTCCTCCTCCTCACCTCCTTCTCTTCCCTCCCCCACCTCCTCCTCTCCATTCTCCTCCCTCTCTCCTTCACCCTCTTCCTCCTCCACCCTCTCCTCCTCCTTCTTTCTTCCTCTTCTTTCTTCTCCTCCTCCTGCTCCTTCTCTCCCCATCTCCCCCTCCTTTCCCTCCATTTTCTTCTCTTCCTCCCCCTCCTGTTTTCTTCTCTTCCTCCTCTTCCTCCCCTCCCCATCTCCACCTCCTCCCCCTCCTCTTTCTCCATTTTCTCTTCCTCGTCCTCCTCCCCCTCCTCTTTCTCCGTTTTCTTCTCTTCCTCCTCTTCCTTCCCTCTCCATCTCTACCTCCTCCCCCTCCTTTTCCTCTGTTTCTTCTTTTCCTCCTCCTCCTCCTCCTCCCCCTGCTCATGTTCTTCCTCTCCTCCCTTCTCTTCTCCTTGTCCTCCTCCTCTTCCTCGTTTCCCCCTCCTCTTCTGAAGCATCCGAGTACCCTGCCCGTGGGGTCAGGGCATGTCAGCTCTGGGCATATTGACATTCTCACCACCTGGGAGGTTCCCCGGAGCTCGGCTATCATGGACTGAAAGTGTGTGTCCTTCTGTCCCAAATTCCTCCACTGAAGCTCTAACCCCTGGTTGGGTGGTGTTAGAAGGTGGGGTCTTTGGGAGGTGACTGGCGTGGGCTGAAGTTATGAGGGTGGACCCCCATGATGGGGGCTCCCGTGACCCATGATGGGACCCATGACCCATGATGAGGGATTCCATGACTCATGATGGGACCCATGACCCATGATGAGGGATTCCATGACTCATGATGGGGGCTCCCATGACCCATGATGGGACCCATGACCCATGATGAGATCCATGATGAGGGATTCCATGACTCATGATGGGGGCTCCCATGACCCATGATGGGACCCATGACCCATGATGAGACCCATGATGAGGGATTCCATGACTCACAATGGGGGCTCCCATGACCCATGATGGGGGGTTCCCATGACCCATGATGGGGGCTTCCATGACCCATGCTGGGACCCATGATGAGGGATCCCATGACTCATGGTGGAATCCATGATAGGGGGATCCAGTGATGCATGACAGGACCCATGATGGGGCATTCTTTGACCCATGATGGGGGATTCTGTGACCCATGGTGGGGGGGGGTCCCATGATCCATGATGGGACGCATGATGAGGGATCCTATGACCCATGATGGGACTCATGATGAGGGATCCCATGACTCATGGTGGAACCCATGATGAGGGATCCCATGACTCATGGTGGAACCCATGATGGGGGGGGTCCCATGACCCATGATGGAACCCATGATGAGGGATCCCATGATCCATGATGGGACTCATGATGAGGGATCCCATGATCCATGATGGGACTCATGATGAGGGATCCCATGACTCATAGTGGAACCCATGATGAGGGATCCCATGACTCACGGTGGAACCCATGATGGGGGGGGTCCCATGACCCATGATGGAACCCATGATGAGGGATCCGATGACTCACGGTGGAACCCATGATGGGGGGGGGTCCCATGACCCATGATGGAACCCATGATAGGGGATCCTGTGACCCATGATGAAACCCATGATGGGGGTTCCCATGACCCATGATGGAACCCATGATGGGGGGTCCCATGACCCGTGATGGAACCCATGATGGGGGGGTCCCATGACCCATGATGGAACCCATGATGGGGGATCCTATGACCCATGATGGAACCAATGATGAGGGATCCCATGTGGAACCCATGATAGGGGGTCCCACGTCTCATGGTGGAACCCATGATGGGGGATTCTATGACCCATGATGGAACCAGTGATGAGGGATCCCATGTGGAACCCATGATGGGGGGGTCCCATGACCCATGATGGAACCCACGATGAGGGATCCCATGACTCATGGTGGAACCCATGATGGGGGGTGTCCCATGACCCATGATGGAACCCATGATAGGGGGTCCTATGACCGATGATGGGACCCATGATGGGGGTTCCCATGACCCATGATGGAATCCATGATAGGGGGTCCCATGACCCATGATGGAACCCATGATAGGGGGTCCTATGACCGATGATGGGACCCATGATGGAGGTTCCCATGACCCATGATGGAATCCATGATAGGGGGTTCTGACTCATGATGGAACCCATGATCGGGGATCCTATGAACCATGATGGGACCCATGATGGAACCCATGACGGGGGGTCCCATGACCCATGATGAGGGATCCTATGACCCATGATGGGACCCATGATAGTGTTAGTGCCCTTCTAACAAGAGACCCCAGAACTTCATCTCTCTCTCTCTCTCTCCACCACATGAAGACACAGTGAGAAGATGACCCTCTCTCCAAGCCAGGAAGAGACCTCCCGAGGAGCCCAGCCAGCCAGCACCCTGACCTCCAACGTCCAGCCTCTGGAAATGTGAGAGGCCAACGTCTGCGTTGGGAGCCACGTGGTCCCGTGGGATCTGGCCTAACGCTAAAGCCGTGGTATCACAGAACTGAGGGTGGGAGGGAGTGTCCTGGTCTACTCACCAATCTGTGAAAAGACGACAAACTTATCTGTGCAGGGGATACCGAAGGCTGCGCTCCTGCCCCGCACCAGGATGTGGCAACTTTGAGAACCGCTGGAGAGTCGAGAGATGTCATCGAAACGACACCCGATACGTGTTCCCTGAGCATCCGTTTTGTAGTGAAGACACTCGTACTGTTGACGCCTGCTGCGGTAAGCGGTAAGGTTGGGGGACGACCCCACGCCGATGGCACCCGCACCAGGGACAGCCCGGCCTCTGCCCAAGGGCACACCTACTTGGCAACGTTCAAGTACAGGTCGTACTGGACGTCTGCGGGGGCCGCCGGGCCTACCGCCCAGCTGCAGCTCAAGAAATCCACGTCGTGAATCCAGCAGGTCAGATTCTCTGCACCTGCCCGAGGCTTCCCACCTGGGTTCACAAACATGAAAGAGAACTCGAATCGGGGCCGGGCACGGTGGCTCACGCCTGTCACCCCAGCATTTTGGGAGGCCGAGGCGGGTGGATCACATGAGGTCAGGAGTTCGAGACCAGCCTGGCCAACATGGAGAAACCCCGTCTCTACTAAAAATACAAAAATTAGCCGTGTGTGGTGGCTCACGCCTGTGATCCCAGCACTTTGGGAGGCCAAGGCAGGTGGATCGCCTGAGGTCCGGAGTTTGAGACCAGCCTGGCCAACATGGTGAAACCCCATCGCTACTAAAAATAGAAAAAATTAGCCAGGTGTGATGTCGGGCCGCTCTAATCCCAGCTACTCGGGAGGCTGAGGCAGAAGAATTTCTTGAACCCAGGAGGCAGAGGTTGCATGGAGCTGAGATCACGCCACTGCACTCCAGCCTGAGCAACAGAGTGAGACTTCGTCTCAAAAAATAAATAAATAAATAAAAGCCGGGCATGGTGGCTCATGCCTGTAATCCCAGCACTTTGGGAGGCCGAGGCAGGAGGATCACCTGAGGTCCGGAGTTCGAGACCGGCCTGGCTAACATGGTGAAACCCCGCCTCTACTAAAAATACAAAAATTAGCCGGGCATGATGTCGGGCTGCTGTAATCCCAGCTAATAGGGAGGCTGAGGCAGGAGAATTTCTTGAACCCAGGAGGCAGAGGTTGCAGTGAGCCAAGACCATGCCACTGCACTCCAGCCTGTGTGACAAGAGCGAGACTCCGTCTCAAAAAAAAAAATAAAACTCTGATTGCTTTTTAGAGTGCCTTTTGTATTTTGAGACCATGGTGGATACACAAGCCGTTGTAAAAAATAATAATAATACGGAGAGATCCTGCATATTCTTTTAATGATTTATTTATTCATTTTTACAGAGTCTCGCTCCGTCGCCCAGGCTGGAGTACAATGGCGCCATCTCGGCTCACTGCAACCTCCGCCTCCCGGGTTCAAGCAATTCTCCTGCCTCAGCCTCCCAAGTATCTGGGACAACAGGCGCCCACTACCACACCCAGCTAATTTTTGTATTTTTAGTAGAGATGGGGTTTCACCATGTTGCCCAGACTGGTCGCGAACTCCTGACCTCAAGTGATCCACCCGCCTCAGCCTCCCAAACTGCTGGGATTACAGATGTTTTTCTTTCACTGTTTGTGTGTGTGTGCGTGTGTGTGCATCTGTGTGTGTGTTTAAGACAGAGTTTCACTCTTGTTGCCCAGGCTGGAGCTCAATGGCTCACAACCTCCGCCTCCCAGGTTCAAGTGATTCTCCTGCCTCAGCCTCCCGAGTAGCTGGGATTACAGGCACCCGCCAACATGCCTGGCTAATTTTTGTGTTTTTAGTAGAGATGGGGTTTCACCATGTTGGCCAGGCTGGTCTGGAACTCCTGACCTCAGGTGATCCACGGGCCTTGGTCTCCCAAACTGCTGGGATGACAGGCGTGAGCCACCGTGCCTGGCCAATCTAGAGTTTTTTCTTTCATGGTTTTGTTTGTTTGTTTTTGAGACAAGGCCTTGGTCTGTCCCCCAGGCTGGAGTGCAGTGGTGCGATCTCAGGTCACTGTATCCTCGAGCTCCTGGGCCCAAGTGATCCTCCAACCTCAGCCGGCAGAGTAGCTGAGATTACAGGCAAGTACCCTTATGCCATGCTAATTTCTTTTTTTTTTTTTTTTTTGAGACGGAGTCTTGCTCTGTGGTCCAGGCTGGAGTGCAGTGGCGCAATCTCTGATCACTGCAAGCTCCACCTCCCGGGTTCACGCCATTCTCCTGCCTCAGCCTTCCAAGTAGCTGGGACTACAGGCACCCGCCACCACACCCAGCTAATTTTTTTGTATTTTTAATAGAGACGGGGTTTCGCCATGTTAGCCGGGATGGTCTCGATCTCCTGACCTCGTGATCCACCCGCCTCGGCCTCCCACACTGCTGGGATTACAGGTGTGAGCCACTGGGCCTGGCCGCTAATTTCTTTTTAATTTTTTTTTTTTTTTTTAGATGGAATTTCACTCTTGTTGCCCAGGCTAGAGAGCAATGGCACGATCTCAGCTCACCGCAATCTCCGCCTCCCGGGTTCAAGTGATTCTCCTGCCTCAGCCTCCTGAGTAGCTGGGACTACAGGCATGTGCCACCACCCCTGGCTAATTTTGTATTTTTAGTAGAGATGGGGTTTCACCATGTTGGCCAGGCTGGTCTCGAATTCCTGACCTCAGGTGATCCACCCGCCTCGGCCTCCCAAAGTGCTGGGATTACAGGCGTGAGCCACCGTGCCTGGCTAATTTTTGTGTTTTTAGTAGAGACGGGGTTTCACCATGTTGGCCAGGCTGGTCTCGAACTCCTGAACTCAGGTGATCTGCCCGCCTCGGCCTCCCAAAGTGCTGGGATTACAGGCGTGAGCCACTGCGCCCGGCCTCCCCAAGGAGCACTTTTACAGCCAAACCCACCTCTCTCAGCTCTCACTCCTGCTTATATCCCTGCAAACCAGGAGACTGTTTTCTATTTGTAAAATTTTGCCATTTCAAGACAGTTGTATTAATGAAATCACTGTGTGTGTCACGCTCTGGAGTCGTCTTTTTTTTCCGACTCGGCATAACTCCCTGGAAATCCATTAAACTTAAAAATAATTAAATTGAGGCCCAGCACGGTGGCTCCCGCCTGTCATCCCAGCACTTTGGGAGGCTGAGGCGGGTGGATCACAAGGTCAGGAGTTCGAGACCAACATGGTGAAGCCCCATCTCTACTAAAAATACAAAATTTAGCCGGGCGTGGTGGCGGGTGCCTGTAATCCCAGCTACTTGTGAGGCTGAGGCAGGAGAATCGCTTGAACCCGGGAGGCGGAGTTTGCGGTAAGCGGAAATCGCACCACTGCACTCCAGCCTGGGCGACAAGAACAAGACTCCATCACAGAAAAACAAACAAAACAAAACAAAAAAATAAACCATGGACTTCTAATTAATTAAAAAACAAAGAAGAGGCCAGGCGTGGTGGCTGATGCTTATAATCCCTGCACTTTGGGAGGCTGAGGCGGGAGGATCACTCGAGCCTAGGAGTTTGCGTGGTGGCTGATGCTTATAATCCGTGCACTTTGGGAGGCTGAGGCGGGAGGATCAGTTGAGCCTAGGAGTTTGAGAGCAGCTCAGGTAACACAGCGACACCCCATCTCTACAAAAAGTATTTAAGGCCGGGCGCGGTGGCTCACCCCTGTACTCCCAGCACTTTGGGAGTCCGAGGCGGGCGGATCACGAAGTCAGGAGTTTGAGACCAGCCTGACCAACATGGTGAAACCCCGTCTCTACTAAAAATACAAGAATTAGCTGGGCGTGGCGGTGGGCGCCTATAATCCCAGCTACTCGGGATGCTGAGGCAGGAGAATCGCTTGAACCCGGGAGCCGGAGGTTGCGGTAAGCCGAGATCATGCCAGTGCACTCCAGCCTGGCGGACAGAGTGAGATTCTGTCTAAAAAAAAGAAAAAGTGTTTAAAAAATTAGGTGGGCATGGTGGTACATGGGTACAGTTCCACCTACGTGGGAGGCTGAGGCAGAAGGATTGAGCTCAGGAGGTGAAGCCTGCAGTAAGCTGTGATTGCACCACTGCACTCCAGCCTGGGCAACAGAGCAAGACCGTGTCAGGAAAGGAGAGGGGAGAGGAGAGGAGGGGAGGGGAGGGGGAGGGAAGGGGAGGGGGAAAGAGACAGAGAGAGAGAAAGGGAGGGAGGGAGGAAGGAAGGAAGAAAGGAAGGAAGGGAGAAAGGAAGGATGGAGGGAAGGAAGGAAAAGAAGAGGGAGAGAACAAAGGAAGGGAGTGAGGCAGGGAGGAAAAGAAAGAAAAGAAAGGGAAGGAAGGAGAGAGAAAGAAAGGAAGTAGGGTGGGAAGGAGGAGGGAGGAAAAGAAGAGAAGGAGGGAAGGAAGGAAGGAGTGAAGAGAAGGAAAGAAGGAAGGGAGGGAAAGAGAAAGAAAGAAAGAAGAGGAAGAAAGGGAGGGAGGTAGGGAAAGAGAAAAAGAGAGAGACACAGGAAAAGGAAAGAAAGAAAGAGAAAGAAAAACAAAGAAAAAAAAAGATACAGCAAAGGAGAGAGGGAAGGAGACAAGGAGGGAGAGAGGGAGGGAGAGAGGGAGGGAGAGAGGGAGGGAGGGAGGGAGGGAGGGAGAGGGAAAGAGGGAGGGAAGGAGAGGGAGGGAGAGAGGGAGGGAGAGAGGGAGGGAGAGAGGGAGGGAGGGAGGGAGGGAGGGAGGGAGAGGGAAAGAGAGAGGGAAAGAGGGAGGGAAGGAGAGGGAGGGAGAGAGGGAGGGAGAGAGGGAGGGAGGGAGGGAGAGGGAAAGAGGGAGGGAAGGAGAGGGAGGGAGAGAGGGAGGGAGAGAGGGAGGGAGAGAGGGAGGGAGGGAGGGAGGGAGGGAGAGGGAAAGAGAGAGGGAAAGAGGGAGGGAAGGAGAGGGAGGGAGAGAGGGAGGGAGAGAGGGAGGGAGAGAGGGAGGGAGGGAGAGGGAAAGAGGGAGGGAAGGAGAGGGAGGGAGAGAGGGAGGGAGAGAGGGAGGGAGAGAGGGAGGGAGGGAGGGAGAAAAGGAAGGAGGGAGGGAATAGAGAATAAACAAACAATGAACATTTTTCTCACTGTTCTCAGGGAAGAGGATCCACGTGGAGAATGGTGGGTTGACCACTTGGACGGTGTAGTTGGTCACTTCACATAAGGAAATTGCTCCAAACTGGCAATAGCTATTGTTCACTGCCTAAGAGAGACATAGGACTATGATGGCTGCTGAGAGACCATGCTTAATTTGATGCTAATCATGTTCAGATTTTTTCTGAGGCAGAGTTTCGCTCTCGTCGTCCAGGCTGGAGGGCAGTGGCGTGATCTCGGCTCACTGTAGCCTCTCCGTCCCGGGTTCAAGCCATTCTCCTGCTTCAACCTCCCGAGTACCTGGGATTACAGGTGCCCGCCACCACGCCCAGCTAATTTTTAAAGTATTTTTCTGGGTAGAGACAGGGTTTCACCATGTTGGTCAGGCTGGTCTCGAACTCCTGACCTCATGTGATCCGCCTGCCTCAGCCTCCCAAAGTGCTGAGATTACAGGCGTGAGCCACCACGCCCAGCCAAGACTTTTTTCTGTTTTTTTTTTTTTGAGACGGAGTCTCGCTCTGTCACCCAGGCTGGAGTGCAGGGGCGCGATCTCAGCTTACTGCAAGCTCCACCTCCTGGGTTCACGCCAGTCTCCTGCCTCATCCTCCCGAGTAGCTGGGACTACAGGCGCCCGCCACCACGCCCGGCTAATTTTTTTATATTTTTAGTAGAGACGGGGTTTCACCGTGTTAGCCAGGATGGTCTCGATCTCCTGACCTCGTGATCCACCCGCCTCGGCCTCCCAAAGTGCTGGGATTACAGGCGTGAGCCACCGCGCCCGGCCACAATTTTTTTCTAAAGATACAAAAGCTTGAATAAAAATAATCCCACTTAGCAGTAAATATTAGGGAAATATTTTTCTGTTTGTTTTGCTTTGTTTTTTTCTTGTTTGTTTGTTTTTTGTTTCTTTGTTTTTTTGTTAAGACAGGGTCTCACTCCGCTTGCCCAGGCTAGAGTTCAGTGGTGCGATCTCAGCTCACTGCAACCTCCACGTCTCGGGTTCAAGCAATTCTCCTGCCTCACCACCACACCCGGCCACATTTCATTAATCTACTTGTGTATTCTTCGTTTTGTTTGCTTTTGTTTTTGTTTTTTTTGAGACAGAGTCTCGCTCTGTCGCCCAGGCTGGAGTGCAGTGGCGCAATCTCGGCTCACTGCAAGCTTCTGCCTCCCAGGTTCAAGCCATTCCCCTGCCTCAGCCTCCCGAGTAGCTGGGACTACAGGCACCCGCCACCACGCCCGGCTAATTTTTTATATTTTTAGTAGTGACGGGGTTTCACCGTGTTAGCCGGGATGGTCTCGATCTCCTGACCTTGTGATCCGCCCGCCTCGGCCTCCCAAAGTGCTGGGATGACAGCCGTGAGCCACTGCGCCCGGCCTACTTGTGTATTCTTATAGCAATCCGCACGTTGGGTATGAACTTTTCAGTGCCTTTTGATATAGGTAAGGCAGGTTCTCCTTCATTCACCTTCTTTTTCAAAATTTCCTTAGTTTTTTTTCAGCATTTGTGTTTCTAAAGTTGAGAGTCAGTTTGCCATGGTATGGTAAAATCGCTCTGGGATTCTAGACTGTTTTATCTCTACTCTCCAAAATCACATATCGAAGCCCTAAAGTTCAATGGGACTGTATTTGGAGCTGGGGTCTTTAAAGACGTGATTCAGGTCAAATTAGGTCACTAGGGAGAGTCCGGATCCAATAGGACTGGTGCCCTTATAAGAAGAGGAGACGAGGACACAGACACAGACAGAGGGTTGACCCTGTGAGGACACAGGGAGAAGACAGCGTCTCCAAGCCCGAGAGAGAGGCCTCAGGAGGAACCAGCCCTGCCCACACCTGGATCTCAGACCTCCAGCCTCCAGGACTGTGGGAGAATCAATGTCTGTGGTTTAGGCCTCCTGGGCTGTGGGATTTTATAATGGTGGCCCGAGCAGATGCATGAAGGGCCGTGATTTGAATTGTATTGAACGGACATAGCTCTTGGAGGGGACCAAATAGGTTCTCAGGGAAACGTGCTCCTTTCCCATAAGACACTGACTTGTAAATAGCTCACAGTCTCACCTGGGCCACCCCATGAGGTCTGGCGCTGTTCTCAAACCCTGAGAACGCAGGTGATGACAAGATGGGGGATTTGGAAGGATTTCGTGATGAGGACCTTGTTTCCTGAGCACACACTTTTGTTTTGTTTTTGCTTTTCTTTTTGCTTTTGTTTTGAGATGGAGTTTCACTCTGTCTCCCAGGCTGGAGTGCAATGGCACAATCTCGGCTCAGTGCAACCTCGGCCTCCCAGGTTCAAGCAATTCTCCAGCCTCAGCCTCCTGAATAGCTGGTATTACAGGCATGTGCCACCACATCTGGCTAATTTTTCTTTTTATTTTTTGAGATGAAGTCTTGCTCTTGTCCCCCAGGCTGGAGTGCAGTGGCACAGTCTCGGCTCAATGCAACCTCCGCCTCCCGGGTTCAAGCAATTCTCCTGCCTCAGCCTCCCAAGTAACTGGGATTACAGGTACCCACCACCATGCCCGGCTAATTTTTATATTTTTAGTGGAGGCGGGGTTTCACCATGTTGCCCAGACTAGTCTCGAACTCCTGGCCCCAGGTGATCCATCCGCCTCAGCCTCTCAAAGTGGTGGGATTACAGGTGTGAGCCACTGTGCCCGGCTAACTTTCGTATTTTTAGCAGAGACAGCGTTTCACCGTGTTGGCCAGGCTGGTCTCGAACTCCTGACCTCTGGTGATCCCCCCGCCTCAGCCTCCCAAAGTGCTGGGATGACAGACGTGAGCCACCATGCCCAGCGTGGGGTTGGGTTTCGCACCAGTCATAGCTTAGCCTCATTTCACTTTCACATCCACCCTGTCCAGTGTGTGCCATCTTAGATATCCCGCGGACGGGGAACCAGACCCTCCAAAGTCACTTCAAATCCCACAGCTGACTTCGGGGCAGAAACCAGGTAGTCATGACACCAGCGATGGGAGCAGTATTGGTTCTGAGATTCCTGCAGAAGACGGAAACGTCTTGTTCGTCAACATTAGAGAGTCTGGGCCATGCGCGGTGGCTCACGCCTGTAATCCCAGCACTTTGGGAGGCCGAGGCGGGCAGATCACGAGGTCAGGAGATCGAGACCCTCCTGGCTAACACAGTGAAACCCCATCTCTACTAAAAATACAAAAAAATTAGCCGGGCGTGGTGGCGGGCGCCTGTAGTCCCAGCTACTCGGGAGGTTGAGGCAGGAGAATGGCATGGACCTGGGAGGTGGAGGTTGCAGAGAGCGGAGATCGGGTCACCGCAGTCCAGCCTGGGCGACAGAGCAAGACTCCGTCTCAATAAATAAATAAATAAATAAATAAATAAATACGTAAATAAATAAAATAAAAATAAAAAACAATAGAGAGTATGATTTACCGGCATAGAATAGTCGGCGTCTTTAACACACTCGATATCGGTCACATTTCTGTTAAGGTCCCAGGTCAACTGCTGAGCCTTTGCTTTCATCCTTAGGTTCGTGATTGGTGGGTTTGGATCTAAAACGGTGACAGGTTGGAGTTAGAAGAGATACGTAAGAATCTTAAAACGGCATTGTAAGGGGTATGGTTTTTTTTTTGCCCGTGGAGTTAGCCAATACCTTTGGGAGGTGAAGTTCTTTTATTTTATTTTTTTAAATTTTTTGAGATGGAGTTTCACTCTTGTCGCCCTGGCTGGACTACAGTGGCACGATCTCGGCTCACTGCAAGCTCTGCCTCCCGGTTCAAGCTGTTCTCCTGCCTCAGCCTCCCGAGTAGCTGGGACTACAGGCGCCCGCCACCAAGCCCGGCTAATTTTTTTTTTTTTTTTTTTTTTGTATTTTTAGTAGAGATGGCGTTTCCCCGTGTTAGCCAGGATGGTCTCGATCTCCTGACCTCGTGATTCGTCCGCCTCAGCCTCCCAAAGTGCTGGGATTACAGGCATGAGCCACCGCGCCAGGTCAAGAATCTTAAAACAGCATTGTAATGGGTATGGTTTTTTTGCCCGTGGAGTTAGCCAATACCTTTGGGAGGTCCATTTCTTTATTTTTTTTAATTTTTTATTTTTTTCAGACGGAGTTTTGCTCTTGTCACCCAGGCTGGAGTGCAATGGCGTGATCTCAGCTCACCGCAACCTCTACCTCCTGGGTTCAAGCGATTCTCCTGCCTCAGCCTCCCGAGTAGCTGGGATTACAGGAGCCCACCACCATGCCCGGCTAATTTTTGTATTTTTACTAGAGATGGGGTTTCACCATGTTGGCCAGGATGGTCTCGATCTCCTGACCTTGTGATCTGTCCGCCTCGGCCTCTCAAAGTGCTGGGATTACAAGCATGAGCCACCATGCCCAGTTGATATACAACAATCTTAAAACAACATTGTAATGGGTATTTTTGTTTGCTTGTTTGTTTTGAGACGGAGTCTCACTCTGTCGCCCAGGCTGGAACTCAGTGGCGCGATCTCGGCTCACTACAACCTCCGCCTCCCAGGTTCAAGCGATTATCCTGTGTCAGCCTCCTGTGCAGCTGGGATAACAGGTGCCTGCCACCACACTCGGCTAATTTTTGTATTTTTACTAGAGATGGGGTTTCACCATGTTGGCCAGGCTGGTCTCGAACTCCCGACCTCACATGATCTGCCTGCCTCAGCCTCCCAAAGTGCTGGGATCACAGATGTGAGTTACTGAGCCTGGCTGGGAAGTGGAGTTCTATGTAGACAGGAGACTTCTGTGAGCTGGTAGAAGTCATAAAGCAAACGGGCGCGGTGGCTCACGCCCGTCATCCCAGCACTTTGGGAGGCCAAGGCGGGCGGATCACAAGGTCAAGCGATCAAGACCATCCTGGCTAACACGGTGAAACCCCGTCGCGACTAAAAATACAAAAATTAGCCGGGCGTGGTGGCGGGTGCCTGTAGTCCCAGCTACTCGGGAGGCTGAGGCAGGAGAATCGCTTGAACCCAGAGGGGGAGGTTGCAGTGAGCCGAGGTTGCACCACTGCACTCCAGCCTGTGCAACAGAGTGAGACTCCGTCTCAAAAAAAAAAAAAAAAAGAAAAGAAATCATAAGCCAATAATGCCATATTGATCTAATCAGCCTTCCTTATAAGCTTGATTTTGTCACATCCCCAAAGGTGTGGGATGTGGGGAGAGGGAAACTCAAGCAAACAGACCAATTATGCTGGTCCTGTGGTTGTAAAGTATACCTTTTATAACCAGGTATGTCATGCGTGTTATTTTCAAGAACTGAGAACAAATTGTGGTTTAGGAATGTCACACAATGGCCGGGTGCGGTGGCTCATGCCTGTAATCCCAGCACTTTGGGAGGCCGACGGGCACAGATCACTTAAAGTCAAGAGCTGGAGACCGGCCTGACCAACATGGACAAACCCCATCTCTGCAAAAATACAAAACTCAACCAGGCGTGGTGGCGGGCACCTGTAATCCCAGCTACTTGGGAGGCTGAGGCAGAAGAATCACTTGAACCCTGGATGTAGAGGTTGTAGTGAGCTGAGATGACGCCACTCCACTCCTGCCTGGGTGACAGAGCAAGACGCTGTCTCAAATTTAAAAAAAAAAGGAAATTTCACACAGTCTCCTATATACACTGTGATTTTTGAAATGGCAGTTTGCAAATTGCAAAAGAATATATTTTTCTTTTCCTTCCTTTTTTTTTTTTTGAGACGGAGTTTCACTCCTATTGCCCAGGTTGGAGTGCAATGGTGCAATCTTGGCTCACTGCAGTCTCCGCCTCCTGGGTTCAAGCGATTCTCCTGCCTTGGCCTCCTGAGTAGCTGGGACTACAGGCATGCGCCACCACACCCAGCTAATTTTGTATTTTTAGTAGAGACGGGGTTTCACCCTGTTGGTCAGGCTGGTCTCGAACTCCTGACCTCAGGTGATCCACCCGCCTCGGCCTCCCAAAGTGCTGGGATTACAGGCGTGAGCCACTGCACCCGGCCAAGCATGTATTTTTCAATATGAGGCATGATTATTATACTGTGGTATCCATTTTCTTACCTAGCTCCCAAACTGAGCAATTCTGGTATTGATGGAAGATCAGAGTACATACATTCCAATATACATTGAAGCATAATGAAATAGTAACATATTAACACCACAGTGTCAGAGTAGAAGGCGGTCTCTTTAGGCCGGGAACCATGGCTCACGCCTGTAATCCCAGAAGTTTGGGAGGCCGAGGTGGGCAGATCACGAGTTCAGGAGTTCGAGACCAGCCTGCCCAACATGGTGAAACCCCGTCTCTACTAAAAATACAAAAATTAGTCGGGCGTGGTGGCGCATGCCTGTAATCCCAGCTAATCAGGAAGCTGAGGCAGGAGAATCACTGGAACTCGGGAGGCGGAGGTTGCAGTGAGCTGAGATGGCGCCACTGCACTCCAGCCTGGGTAACAGAGCGAGACTCCGTCTCAAAAAAACAAAAAAACTCCGTCTCAAAAAAAAAAAAAGAAAGAAAGAAAAAGAAGGTCTCTCTTAGCCATCACAGAGCTCAAGATATTTCATAAATGACCTGTACAAAGATGTTAAAGGCAATATTCTTTTTTTTTTTTTTTTTTTTTTTTTGAGATGGAGTCTCGCTCTGTCACCCAGGTTGGAGTGCAATGGCGTGATCTTGGCTCACGGCAACCTCCGCCTCCTGGGTTCCAGTGATTCTCCTGCCTCAGCCCCCTGAGTAGCAGGGATTACAGGTGCACACTACCACGCCCAGCTAATTTTTTGTATTTTTAGTAGAGACGGGGTTTCACCATGATGGCCAAGCTGGTTTTGAACTCCTGACCTCAAGTGATCCACCCGCCTCAGCCTCCCAAAGTGCTGGGATTACAGACGTGAGCCGTTGCACCCGGCCAGTAAAAGGCAATATTCTATCACATTTTGCTGGTTACCCAAAGCTAGAAACATACATCAACTATTTCTCTAGGGTTTATCTCTGATCGGCCACTTAGAAAACTTGAGGAAATGACTTTATAAACTGTAAGGATCTTGAGTGGTTATCAAGGTCAGCAACCTTGGTTTGATAAGCAGGACCAAAGCATAAGAATGTCTAGACTTCTGGCATTATTTTCTTCTAACTTAGAAGGATAATTTATCCCTTAAAACAAACTGTCTGGGGAAAAAAATTCTTACAAGAAATTCATTCATTCACTCATTCATTCATTCATTTTGAGACGGAGTCTCACTCTGTCGCCCAGGCTGGAGTGCAATGGCGTGATCTCGGCTCACTGCAACCTCCTCCTCCCGGGTTCAAGCGACTCTCTTGCCTCAGCCTCCCGAGTAACTGGGATTACAGGCGCCTGCCACCACGCCCAGCTGATTTTTGTATTTTTAGTAGAGACGGGGTTTCACCGTGTTAGTCAGGCTGGTCACGAACTCCTGACCTTGTGATCGTCCACCTGCCTTGGCCTCCCAAAGTGTGTAATCCCAACCCCGAGGCAGGCGGATCATGAGGTCAGGAGATCGAGACCATCCTGGCTAACACGGTGAAACCCCGTCTCTACTAAAAATATGAAAAATTAGCCCGGCTTGGTCGCGGGCGCCTGTAGTCCCAGCTACTCGGGAGGCTGAGGCAGGAGAATGGCGTGAACCCAGGAGGTGGAGCTTGCAGTGAGCAGACATCATGCCACTGCACTCCAGCCTGGGCGACAGAGCAAGACTCCATCTCAACAACAAAACAAAAGGATCGCCTCAGAGTAGAACTTCTGGCCGGGCACGGTGGCTCACACCTGTAATCCCAGCACTTTGGGAGGCCGAGGAAGGCAGATCACCTGAGGTCAGGGGTTTGAGACCAGCCTGGTTAACATGGTGAAACCCCGTCTCTAGTAAAAACAGAAAAATTAGCTGGGCGTGGTGGCGGACACCTGTAATCCCAGGTGCTTGGGAGGCTGAGACAGGAGAATCAATTGAACCCAGCAGGTAGAGGTTGCAGTGAGCCATGGTCACGCTATTACACTCTAGCCTGGGCAACAACAATGAAACTCTGTGTCAAAAAAAAAGAAGTTAAAGAATGAAAAGCAAATTAAAGTTAAAAGAAATTCAAGGTAAAGTGAAACCCTGCAGTAATAGACCGTAAAAGCCAATGAAAAAAAAAGGCCGGGCGCTGTGGCTCACACCTGTAATCCCAGCACTTTGGGAGGCCAAGGCAGACGGATCACTTGTGGTCAGCAGTTCTAGACCAGCCTGACCGACATAGTGAAATCCCGTCTCTATCAAAAATACAGAAATTAGCCAGGCATGGTGGTGCGCGACTGTAATCTCAGCTCCTCGGGAGGCTGAGGCAGGAGAATCGCTTGAATCCGGGAGGCAGAGGTTGCAGTGAGCCGAGATCACACTATTGCACTCCAGCCTGGGCAAGAGAGTAAGACCCTGTCTCCAAAATAAAAATAATAAGAAAATGAAAAAGTAAGATAAACAATGAAGGAAACTGGAAATTGTTATTGGTGCTGTTGATCCCAGCATGTGAGTTTCATCAAAACACCTCACATGGCATCTGTGTCATGATCAGGTCCCTGCCTCTGAGGTCCTATTACCGTTTTGCAAGATGCTGCATTACAGGGAACTTGGTGATGGGTACAGGGAAGTGTCTGAGTCATTCCCGACCGCTGCATGAGACTCTGCCATGAGCTCAGCATGAAAAGTTTCCCTGAAGGACTGCACGCTGACATTGTGTGTCTGTCTACCCCCACCGCTCCCCAGGTGGCACGTGCATTTTTTCTCCAGTTCTTACCTTCCTTCGTTTGCAGGAGACAGGGCAGGGCGATCAGGAGCAGCGTGAGCCAAAGGAGGACCATCGGGAACGCAGCTCCGGAACGCAGGACAGAGGTGCCTGCTGGAGGAGAAACGAGAGTCAGGCAGCGGGGACTGGCTGTGAAACTGGGTTGCGGGTAATGAAGGACGCTTGCCCCTTCCAGAGCCTGGTGCTCACAGCAGAAGGAACTGCTTCTGGAGGGAAAGTGGTGGTGAGTGTGCATATGTGTCTGTGTGCAAATGCGCCTTTGCACACGCATGCACGTCAGAGTGTGCTTGTACATGTGTGCACTGTGTGCACGAATATTCGTGTGTGTGTACATGGGTCTATATGTCTGCATGCCTGTGTGTAGCCATGTCTGTTTGCACATTTGCAGGACTGCATGCATGCCTGTGCACACACGGGTACTGTGTACATGTGTCTATGTGTGTGTGTGCTTGCACATGTGTGTACATTTTTGTGCCCGTGCGTATCTGTGTGCACACATAAGTGTTTGTGTGTTTTCTTTTTTTTTCCTGATGGAGACTCGCCCTTGTTGTCCAGAGTGGAGTGCAGTGGCACGATCTCGGCTCATTGCAACCTCTGACTCCCAGGTTCAAGCAACTCTCCTGCCTCAGCCTCCTGAGTAGCTGGGATTACAGGCACACGCCACCATGCCTGGCTAATTTTTGTATTATTTATTTATTTATTTATTTTTTGAGATAGAGTTTTGCTCTTGTTGCCCAGGCTGGAGTGCAATGGCGTGATCTCGGCTCACTGCAACCTCCGCCTCCCAGGTTCAACCGATTGTCCTGCCTCAGCCTCCCGAGTAGCTGGGATTATAGGCACCCACCACCACGTCCGGCTAATTTTTGTATTTTTAGCAGAGACGGGGTTTCACCGTGTTGGCCAGGCTGGTCTCGAACTCCTGACCTCAGGTGATCCACCCACCTCAGCCTCCCAAAGTGCTCGGATGACAGGTGTCAGCCACCGCGTCCAGGCTACTTTTTGTATTTTTTAGTAGAGATTTGACCATGTTGGCCAGGCTGGTCTCGGACTCCTGCCTCAGGTGATCCGCCCGCCTTTTCCTCGCCAAGTGCTGAGATTACAGGCGTGAGCCACCGTGCCCGGCTGTGTTTGTGTGTTTTCATGCATGCAGGTACACACAGTCTTTGTGTTTGAATGCATATGTATCTGTGCATGCATTCCGTGTGTACACACATGTGCATACACAAATATACATGCATGAGAGTCTGTATGTGTGCGTGCATGTGCCTAGAAGTGCATATTTATGTGCATGCATGTGTGAATGTATGTGTACAAATGTGTTTGCATGAGTGTGTATGTGTGCATGTATGTGCATGCATCTGTGTGTGTGTCAGCCTTTCCCTTTTGAAAGAAGCCCTGCCGGCTGGGTGCAGTGGCTCATGCCAGTAATCCCAGCACTTTCGGAAGCAGACGTGGGCAGATTGCCCGAGGTCAGGAGTTCAAGACCAGCCTGGCTAACGTGGTGAAACCCCGTCTCTACTAAAAATACAGAAATTAGCCAGGCGTGGTGGAGTGTGCCTATAATCCCAGCTACTCGGGAGGCTGAGGCAGGACAATCAGTTGGACCCGGGAGGTGGAGCTTGCAGTGAGCCGAGATGGCACCACTGCACTCCAGCCTGGACGACAGAGCGAGACTCTGTCTCAAAAAAAAAAAAAAAAAAAAAAAAGAGTTCCTGCCCTGGGGGTTTAGCCCGTTCTTGGCTCGAGCTGTATCCACAAACCAGGAAAACCCATCCTCTGCGGCGCACCAGGAAGCTCAGATGACAAAGCAGTGGAAAGAAGTATAATTACAATGATGAAATCAACACACAGAAATTCCTAAGTGGCTGAAGTTACCGTAACAAGGGGGTACAGGACCTCAGCCTCCTGCACTGGAACTTTCTGCCGCATCCCAGAAAGGCTGGCTCTCCTACACTGTGCTCTGGGGTGGCAGCTGTCTTTTCTGGTTTTTTGTTTTGTTTTGTTTTGTTTTTTCTGAAATGGAGTCTCACTCTTGTTGTCCAGGTTGGAGTGCAGTGGCACGATCTTGGTTCACTGCAACCTCCACCTCCCACGTTCAAGCGATTCTCCTGCCTCAGCCTCCCCAGTAGCTGGGATTACAGGCGCCTGCCACCACACCCAGCTAATTTTTGTATTTTTAGTAGAGATGGTGTTTCACCATGTTGGTCAGGCTGGTCTCGAACTCCTGACCTCATGATCCACCCGCCTTGGCCTCCCAAAGTGCTGGGATGACAGGCGTGAGCCACCGCGCCCGGCCTAACATCTTTTAAAGAACCAAATGGCGTTAGCGTCAGTGGACCTTGCTTGTCTCCAAATTATAAATGGAAGGGGTGAGCCTGGAAAAAGCTGAGCCCCTTGAGGCTGGGGACGGGACTGAGGGCAGCAGGGAAAAGGTGAAATGAGGTTCCAGAGGCCTCGGAGCCCCTTCCTGCCTGGGCAGAGGGACCGCAGCCCACCTCCAAGGCAACAGGCAATCTCTAGAGTCGCCTTTCGGACAGAGCCTGTGTTCAGCTCAGCCAAGAGACCAGGGGGTGAGTGCTCATAATGGCCTCGCTGTCCAAAACGTGCTGGGCACACCACACACAGTTACACTTGCCTGTAGGGGCCGTGGTCCAGGAAGATGCCTGAGTGAGAACGTTGGGAAATCTGTGCTCTTAACATTTATTGATTAATATTTTCATTGGCCAGGCGTGGTGGCTCACGCCTGTAATCCCAGCACTTTGGGAGGCTGAGGGGGGTGGATTGCTTGAGGTCAGGAGTTCGAGACCAGCCTGACCAACATACAAAACATACTAAACATACAAAATCTCTACTACTCTACTAAACATACAGAGTCTCTACTAAACATACAAAAATTAGCCAGGCGTAGTTGCGGGTGCCTGTAGTCCCAGCTACTCAGGAGGCTGAGGCAGGAGAATTGCTTCAACCCGGGAGGTGGAGGTTGCAGTGAGCTGAGATCACACCACTGCACTCCAGCCTGGGCGACAGAGCGAGACTCTGTCTCAAAAAAAACCACCACTTCTATCTTCTAGAACATTGTCACGACCCCAAAAGGAGACCCCAGACCCATTAAAGACCCGTCCTTCCTCTTCCCCAGCCTGTGGCAACCACTCATCCACTTTCTGTCTCTGTGGATTTGCCTGTATCTGGACATAGGGAGTAAATGGAATCATACAGACACTATGTATCTTTTTGTATCTGGCCTCTCTCAGGAAGCATGATGTCCTCAGCGTTCACTCACATTGCCACCTGTGGCAGAGCCTTGTTCCTTTTCATGGCTGCGTAATATTCCACTGTGTGGCTGGACCACATTATATTTCTCCATTCATCTATAGATGGGGTATGAGGGCTGTCTCCACCTCTTGGCTATTGTGAATAAAGCTGCTTGTTCCTTTTCATGGCTGCGTAATATTCCACTGTGTGGCTGGACCACATTATATTTCTCCATTCATCTATAGATGGGGTATGAGGGCTCTCTCCACCTCTTGGCTAGTGTGAATAAAGCTGCTTATTCCTTTTCATGGCTGTGTAATATTCCACCGTGTGGCTGGACCACATTATATTTCTCCATTCATCTATAGATGGGTATGAGGGCTCTCTCCACCTCTTGGCTAGTGTGAATAAAGCTGCTTATTCCTTTTCATGGCTGTGTAATATTCCACCGTGTGGCTGGACCACATTATATTTCTCCATTCATCTATAGATGGGGTATGAGGGCTGTCTCCACCTCTTGGCTATTGTGAATAAAGCTGCTTGTTCCTTTTCATGGCTGCGTAATATTCCACTGTGTGGCTGGACCACATTATATTTCTCCATTCATCTATAGATGGGTACAAGGGCTGTCTCCACCTCTTGGCTATTGTGAATAAAGCTGCTTGTTCCTTTTCATGGCTGCGTAATATTCCACTGTGTGGATGGACATTATATTTCTCCATTCATCTATAGATGGGGGTATGAGGGCTGTCTCCACCTCTTGGCTATTGTGAATAAAGCTGCTTGTTCCTTTTCATGGCTGCATAATATTCGACTGTGTGGCTGGACCACATTATATTTCTCCATTCGTCTATAGATGGGTATGAGGGCTGTCTCCACCTCTTGGCTATTGTGAATAAAGCTGCTTGTTCCTCTTCATGGCTGTATAATATTCCACTGTGTGGCTGGACCACATTATATTTCTCCATTCATCTATAGTTGGGTACGAGGGCTGTCTCCACCTCTTGGCTATTGTGAATAAAGCTGCTTGTTCCTTTTCATGGCTGCATAATATTCCACTGTGTGGATGGACATTATATTTCTCCATTCATCTATAGATGGGTACGAGGGCTCTCTCCACCTCTTGGCTATTGTGAATAAAGCTGCTTATTCCTTTTCATGGCTGTGTAATATTCCACCGTGTGGCTGGACCACATTATATTTCTCCATTCATCTATAGATGGGTACGAGGGCTGTCTCCACCTCTTGGCTATTGTGAATAAAGCTGCTTGTTCCTTTTCATGGCTGTGTAATATTCCACTGTGTGGCTGGACCACATTATATTTCTCCATTCATCTATAGATGGGTACAAGGGCTGTCTCCACCTCTTGGCTATTGTGAATAAAGCTGCTTGTTCCTTTTCATGGCTGTGTAATATTCCACTGTGTGGATGGACATTATATTTCTCCATTCATCTATAGATGGGGTATGAGGGCTGTCTCCACCTCTTGGCTATTGTGAATAAAGCTGCTTGTTCCTTTTCATGGCTGTATAATATTCCACTGTGTGGCTGGACCACATTATATTTCTCCATTCATCTATAGATGGGTACCAGGGCTGTCTCCACCTCTTGGCTACTGTGAATAAAGCTGCTAGGAGGGACCTGAGGTTTCACCAGCCGTCTGGAACATTCTGAGTCCCGCCGGCCTTTGAAAACCACTGAGAAACACTACAAGCAGGCTGGGGTCCCAGCCCCAAAAGCGGCTCCCCGGCTGGCAGTCAGCACGCCCTGGGCGTGAGCTCATTGACTAACTGAACCAGCGCTTTCTAATAAACAGAGAACTCTAGCCATGTGTAGGTGTGTACATTTTCTAGCAAGCACACCGAAAAAGCAGAAAGCACCGTCAAATTACCCCTAATGCTATCACCTTTATAAACCCAAGGCATCTAACATGCTATGATGGCTTCAGCGTCCGATCCACTTACAAAAGGGTGAATGAGATCGCAAACATACTTCTCTGGTACCGGGTGATTCTATGTGCGGTGTGGTGCCCACACGGACAGCAGGTCTCAGCAGAAACCTGTTACATGCCAATGCCCCGTGTCTGCCAGCTTGGATTTGGGAACCCACGGTCCACCGCCTCCCCTGCCTGCCCTCTTTTTCCCTCATCCCACCCTGGAGAGGGGACCTTACCTTAAATGGAGATCAAAGTGCTGTGTGGAAGAAACAGCCTTCGTGGTTCCAGTTGAGAAGATCTGGGGTGTCCTGATCCTAGGATGTTTCTGATGTCTTCCCTTGTGCGCTGAAAGCAGCTTTCCCCGAAGAGAAACCGAAGGTTCTACTCCCCGATTGAGCTGTTTTATAACCTCCAGCTGGGGCCCCACCCCTGAAACTCAGACCCAATAAGGATCTGGCAGTGGGGAGGGGTGGGGGCTGTCAGAGACCCCCTTCTCTCCCACGGGCTGGGATCCTGGGGTCAGCAGCTTCGTAACCATGAACCTGACTTTCCTTGAAAGAAAGACTCTTTCTTTGAAAATTGTCATGTTCCCGTTCTCATTTTTTTTTTTTTTTTCTGCAAGTGTTTCTGTTTGCTATAATTAGAATTCTTGCTGGCTATACAGGCAGGGTTGGGCAACTTCCTGACATAGTAAATTCAGCCTTGGAGGCGTCAATGCTGGTGTCCAGGGGCTCCTGCCTGTGTTTCCTCCCTGTTTCGTGGGAAACAGCACCCAGACAGGGAGGTGGCCCCCGGTCTCAGATGACAGATCTTATTAAAGATATGTTAGTGGCCGGGTGCGGTGGCTCACGCCTGTCATCCCAGCACTTTGGGAGGCCGAGGCGGGCGGATCACTTGAGGTCAAGAGATTGAGACCAGCCTGGCCAACATGGTGAAACCCCGTCTCTATTAAAAATACAAAAATTAGCCCAGCGTGGTGGTGAGCACCTGTAATCATCCCAGCTACTCGGGAGGCTGAGACAGGAGAATCGCTTGAACCCGGGAGGCGGAGGAGGTTACAGTGAGCCGAGATTGCGCCACTGCACTCCAGCCTGGGCGACAGAGCAAGACTCGGTCCCCAAAAAAAAAAAAAAAAGATATCTTAGTGGTCAGGGGTGGTGGCTCACACCTGTCATCCCAGCACTTTGGAAAGCCGACGAGGGTGGATCACCTGAGGTCAGGAGTTTGAGACCATCTGGCCAACATGGTGGAAGCCCGTCTCTAGTAAAAATTTAAAAATTAGCCAGGCGTGGTGGCAGGTGCCTGTAATCCCAGCTTCTCTGGAGGCTGAGGCAGGAGAATAGTTTGAACCTGGGAGAGAGGTTACAGTGAGCCAGGATGGCACCAGTGCCCTCCAGCTTGGGTGATAGAGCAAGACTCCATCTCAAAAAAAAAAAAAAAAAAGATATCTTAGTGGTCAGGCATGGTGGTTCACACCTGTCATCCCAGCACTTTGGGAGGCCGAGGAGGGTGGATCACCCTGAGGTCAGGAGTTCGAGACCATTCTGACCAACATGGTGAAACCCCGTCTCTAATAAAAATAAAAAAGTTAGCCAGGCGTGGTGGTGGGTGCCTATAATCCCAGCTTCTCCGGAGGCTGAGGCAGGAGAATCATTTGAACCTGGGAGGCGGAGGTTACAGTGAGCCAGGATGGTGTCACTGCACTCCAGCCTGGGAAATAGAACGAGACTCCGTCTCAAAAAAAAAAAAAAATCTTAGTGGTCAGGCGCGGTGGCTCACACCTGTCATCCCAGCACTTTGGGAGGCCGAGGTGGGTGGATCACCTGAGGGCAGGAGTTCGAGACCAGTCCGGCCAACATGGTGAAACCCCGTCTCTAGTAAAAATTTAAAAATTAGCCAGGCGTGGTGGCAGGTGCCTGTAATCCCAACTTCTCCCAAGGCTGAGGCAGGAGAATCACTTAAACCCGGCAGGCGGAGGTTACAGTGAGCCGAGATCGCACCACTGCACTCCAGCCTGGTGACAAGAGCAAACTCTGTCTCAACAAAAAACAAACAAACAAAAACCCTTAGTAAAGTCCAGCCCTGAATGGGGCACCCGAGCAAACTCTGTCTCAAGAAAAAACAAACAAACAAAAACCCTTAGTAAAGTCCAGCCCTGAATGGGGCACTCACCAACCTGTCTCGGGCTTCTCTTTCCAACGCTGAAATCTGTTATTTGTGTTTACTCAGCACGCGCACTCCCAGACAGCCCTTCCCTTCCCTCTGAATGTATCAACTCTTCTCTGGTTCTTGGCACCCTTCCCGAATTCCACCCCAACCTCAGCCCTTCCCCAGAGCCTCCACCTTGCAGCCTGGCTCCTGTTTTTTTTTTTTTTTTCTTTGAGACAGAGTCTCGCTTTGCTTGCTCTGTCATCCAGGCTGGAGTGCAATGGTGCGATCTCGGCTCCCTGCAACCTCTGCCCCAGGTTCAAGCGAATCTCCTGCCTCGGCCTCCCAAGTAGCTGGGATTACAGGCACCTGCCACCACGCCCGGCTAATTTTTAAATTTTTACTAGAGACGGGGATTCACCATGTTGGCCAGATGGTCTCAAACTCCTGACCTCAGGTGATCCACCCTCGTTGGCCTCCCAAAGTGGTGGGATGACAGGCGTGAGCCACCGCACCTGACCACTAAGATATCTTTTTTTTTTTTTTTTTTTTTTTCTGAGACAGAGTCTTGCTCCATCACCCAGGCTGGAGTGTAGTGGTGTGATCTCGGCTCTCTGCAACCTCTGCCCCAGGTTCAAGCGATTCTCCTGTCTCAGCCTGCCGAGTAGCTGAGACTACAGGTGCCCGCCACCACGCACAGCTAATTTTTTGTATTTTTAGTAGAGACAGGGTTTCACCATGTTGGCCAGGCTGGTCTCGAGCTCCTGACCTCAAGTGATCCACCCGCTTCGACCTCCCAAACTGCTGGGATGACAGGCGTGAGCCACGGCGCCTGGCCCTGCCCCGGCTCCTTTTATCTCTCCTGCTGCTCCAGGGTGAGCTGCCTCTCTCCCCACCGCCCCCCAAATTTATGCCCACCTGGAGTCTCAGAACATGACCTTATTTGAGAAGAGGGTTGTTGCTGATACAATTAACTCAAATGAGATTTTCTGGGAGCAGTATGGACTCTAAAGCCAATGACAGGTGTCCTTCTAAGAGAGAAGAGGAGACACAGACACAGAGGAGGAGGCCACGTGGAGACGGAGGCAGAGACTGCAGTGATGCGGCCACAAGCCCAGGGATGCCTGGAGCCCCCAGGAGCTGGGAGAGGCAGGAAGGACCCTCCCCTAGAGCCTCCAGAGGGAACTGGATACACCTGGAGTGGATTAAACTGTGGCCCCAGAAAGATCTGTCCATGTCTTAGTGCCCAGACCTGCAATAAGGCCTTATTCAGCAATAGGGTGTTTGCAGATGTGATTAAGTGACGGAGCATGAGATGAGATCATCCTGCTTGAGGGTGGGTCTTAAATGCAATGACAGGTGTCCTTGTAAGAGACAGAAGAGGAGACACAGACACAGAGGACGAGGCCACGTGGAGATGAAGGCAGAGACTGGAGTGATGGGGCCACAAGCCCAGGGATGCCTGGAGCCCCCAGGAGCTGGGAGAGGCAGGAAGGACCCTCCCCTAGAGCCTCCGGAGGGAGCGTGGCCCTGAAGAACTTGAATCTCAGACTTCTGGTCTCCACAGCTCTCCTCTCCTACTTCCTCCTCCAGGCTCAGAATTCACATCTTTTTTTTTTTGGAGACGGAGTCTCTCTCTGTCACCAGGCTGGAGTGCAGTGGCGCGATCTCAGCTCACTGCAAGCTCCACCTCCCGGGTTCACACCATTCTGCTGCCTCAGCCTCTGGAGTAGCTGGGACTACAGGTGCCCGCCACCACGCCCGGCTAATTTTTTGTATTTTTAGTAGAGACGGGGTTTCACCGTGTTGGCCAGGATGGTCTCGATCTCTTGACCTCGTGATCCGCCCGCCTCAGTCTCCCAAAGTGCTGGGATTACAGGCGTGAGCCAATGTGCCTGGCTGGAGCTGGAGCTTTTTGACCCTTCTGAGCTTTTGGAGCAGGTGCCTCTGTGGATGTAACCATCTTCTCACTCTACGTGGCAGGTGTTTCTTCTATTTTAGGAGCTGGAGTTTTTGAGTCCTCTGAACTTTTGGAGCAGGTGTTTCTGAAATGAGCGGCGTTGGACGCACAAGGCCCATTCCCAGTGCAGACGGCTCAGTCTGGGGTGCCTCTGGGTCTGGGACCCTGCTCTAGGCAGACAGGGGTGATGGCTGGGCTCACAGAAGAAGAGAGTACATCAAAGTCCTACGGCCTTCAGCCACGAGACCCCGAGGGCCTGCAGTTGAGCACAGGGCTGGGTCCGGGTGGGGAGGCTCCTGTATTAGATGCCACCGTGCACTTGGTGATCTGGACAGGGACCCAGCTCAGAGGCTGACTCTGATGCTGCAACCTGGGTGGGGCATTTGCCACCAGCTCTGTGGAAAGAAGAGCCTGGGAAGGACAGGGTTGAGACGGGCACAGGAGGGGACCCAGGGCGACTTCAAATGCAGGAGGAGGTGCCAGGCAGGTCCTGGGCAGAAGCGTGGGGATGACAAGGGGATGACGAGGCAAAGTTACCCCACACTTTGACCTCAGAACAGCTTCCGTTACAACACACACAGGTGCTGTCGTTATGCATTATGAGTCAAAGTGTGCTTTGGGGCAATGACCCTGAGTTTCGTCTGTCCTTATAATGCCCCAAAATCAAAGAAAAAGGTTTCAGGCTTTCCTCCCTCCTTCTCGCCCAGCCTCTTCTCCTTCCTTCCTTTCTTCCATCCTTCCTTTCTTTCCTTCTTTTTTTCTTTCTACTCTCTCTCTTTCTCTTTCTCTCTTTCTTTCTTTTTGACAGAGTCTCACTCTGTCGCCCAGGCTGGAGTGCAGTGGCACCATCTCAGCTCACTGCAACCTCCGCCTCTCGGGTTCAAGCGATTCTCCATCCTCAGTCTCCCGAGTAGCTGGGATGACAGGCATGTGCCACCACGCCCGGCTGATTTTTCAATTTTTAGTACAGACAGGGTTTTGCCATGTTCGCCAGGCTGGTCTCAAACTCCTGACCTCAGGTGATCCACCTCCGTTGGCCTCCCAAAGTGCTGGGATTACAGGCATGAGCCACCACGCCCGGTCTCTTCCTTCCTTCCTTCCTTCTTTCTCTCTCTCTCTTTCCTTTCTCTTTTCCTTCCTTCCTTTTCCTTTTTGTTTCCCTTTCTTTGCTTTCCTTTCTCTTCCCTCCCCTCCTCCCTCCCCCCTTCCTTCCTCCCTTCTTTCCTTCCTTCCTTCCTCCCTGCTTCCCTCCCTCCCTCCTTCCCTCCTTTCTTTCTCTCTCTCAGGATCAGCAGTCACTACAGCCCCCATCACAGCCCTCCTTGGAGACACACAAGATAGAAAGAAGTAAATTAAACACCAGGAGTGGCGGGTGTAAGTGTGGTGGTGGGTGGGGAGTGCTCTGGGGCGGGCAGAGACACATATTTCATTTCATGAAGACGTCAGAGCTGCCGGGACCGAGTACAGGAACCCCGTGCTCACAGGGGGGTATTCTAATTTCAAAATTAATTTTTTTGTTTTGCAGAGATGGGGTCTCGCTATGTTGGCCCGGCTGGTCTCGAACGCCGCGGCTCAAGTGATCCACCCACCTCAGCCTCCCAAAGCGCTGGGATCACACGCGTGAGCCACTGTACCTGGCAAAGGCAAGGCATTGTAGATGCGGAAAACAGCAATTGCCAATGTTCCGGGGCCTCGACGTCTGTATTGGGCTTTGTGGATAAGTAAGGGGGCTGTGTCTAGACAGGGGAGGACGCTGAGGAGGTGGGATGCGGCTGGGGACCAGGTCCCGCAGGGCCTCATTGTGTCTACAGAGGGGGGGATGGTGGCCAGGAGCAGTGGCTCACACCTGTCATCCCAGCACTTTGGGAGGCCGAAGTGGGCGGATCACGAGGTCAGGAGTTCGAGACCAGCCTGACCAACATGAATGAAACCCCATCTCTACTAAAAATACAAAAATTATCCAGGCGTGGTAGCGTGTGCCTGTAATCCCAGCTACTGAGGAGGCTGAGGCAGGAGAATCGCTTGAACCCGGGAGTTGGAGGTTGCAGTGAGCCGAGATCATGCCACTGCACTCCAGCCTGAACAACAGAGTGACACTCCATCTCAAAAAGAAAAAAAAAAGAGAGAGAGAGAGAGACAGACAGAGAGAGAGGCTGGGCACGGTGGCTCACGCCTGTAATCCCAGCAGTTTGGGAGGCTGAGGCGGGCGGATCACCTGAGGTCAGGAGTTCGAGACCAGCCTGGGCAACATGGTGAAACCCCGTCTCTACTAAAAATACAAAAATTAGCCAGGCATGGTAGCAGGCGCCTGTAATCCCAGCTACTCGGGAGGCTGAGGCAAGAGAATCCCTTCAACCTGGGAGGCGGAGGTTGCCGTGAGCCCAGATGGCGCCACTGCAGTCTAGCCTGGGTGACAGAGCAAGATTCCATCTCAAAAAACAAAACAAACAAACAAACAACAAGAAAAGAAAAAGAGAAAAAAGAAGGGAAGGGAGGGAGGGAGGAAGGAGACAGAGAGAGATGGAGGAAGGAGACAGGGACAGAGGGAGGAAGAGAGAGGAAAGGAGGAAGGAAGGAAGGGAGGGAAGGAGGGAGAGAGGGAAGGAGGGAGGGAGGGAAGGAGGGAGGGAGCGAAGGAGGGAGGGAGGGAAGGAGGGAGGGAAGAAAGGGAGGGAGGGAAGGAAGGAAGGAAAAATGGAAATCAAGGAAGGAAAGGAGACAGGGAGAGAGAGAGGAAAGGAAGGAAGGAGGAAGGGAGGGAAGAAAAAAGAAGGGAAGGAAGGGAGGGAGGAAGGAGACAGGGAGGGAGGAAGAGAGAGGAAAGGAGGAAGAAAGGAAGGGAGGGAGGGAGGGAAGGAGGGAGGGAGGGAAGGAGGGAGGGAGGGAAGGAGGGAGGAAGGAAGGAAGGAAGAAAGGGAGGGAGGGAGGGAAGGAGGGAGGAAGGAAGGAAGGAAGAAAGGGAGGGAGGGAGGGAAGGAGGGAGGGAGGGAAGGAGACAGGGAGAGAGGGAGGAAGAGAGAGGAAAGGAGGAAGGAAGGAAGGAGGGAGAGGGGAAGGAGGAGAGAGGGAAGGAGGAGGGAGGGAAGGAGGGAGGGAGGGAAGGAGGGACGGAGGGAAGGAGGGAGAGAGGGAAGGAGGGAGGGAGGGAGGGAGGGAAGGAGGGACGGAGGGAAGGAGGGAGGGAGGGAAGGAGGGAGGGAGGGAAGGAGGGAGAGAGGGAAGGAGGGAGGGAGGGAAGGAGGGAGGGAGGGAAGGAGGGAGGGAGGGAAGGAGGGAGGGAGGAAGGAGGGAGGGAAGGAGGGAGGGAGATAGGGAGGGAGGGAAGGAGGGAGAGAGGGAAGGAGGGAGGGAGGGAAGGAGGGAGGGAGGGAAGGAGGGAGGGAGGGAAGGAGGGAGAGAGGGAAGGAGGGAGGGAGGGAAGGAGGAGGGAGATAAGGAGGGAGGGAGGGAGATAAGGAGGGAGGGAAGGAGGGAGGGAGATAAGGAGGGAGGGAGGGAAGGAGGGAGGGAGGGAAGGAGGAGGGAAGGAGGGAGGGAAGGAGGGAGGGAGGGAAGGAGGGAGGGAGGGAAGGAGGGAGGGAGGGAAGGAGGGAGAGAGGGAAGGAGGGAGGGAGGGAAGGAGGGAGGGAGATAAGGAGGGAGGGGAGGGAGATAAGGAGGGAGGGAAGGAGGGAGGGAGAAGGAGGGAGGGAGGGAAGGAGGAGAGGGAAGGAGGGAGGGAGGGAAGGAGGGAGGGAGGAAGGAGGGAGGGAAGGAGGGAGAGAGGGAAGGAGGGAGGAAGGAGACAGGGAGGGAGGGAAGGAGGGAGGGAGATAGTGAGAGAGGGAAGGAGGGAGAGAGGGAAGGAGGGAGGGAAGGAAGGAGGGAGAGAGGGAAGGAGGGAGGGAAGGGAAGGAGGGAGAGAGGGAAGGAGGGAGAGAGGGAAGGGGGGAGAGAGAAGGAGGGAGGGAGGGAAGGAGGGAGGGAGATAAGGAGGGAGGGAGGGAAGGAGGGAGGGAGGGAAGGAGGGAGGGAGGGAAGGAGGGAGAGAGGGAGGGAGATAAGGAGGGAGGGAGGGAAGGAGGGAGGGAGGGAAGGAGGGAGGGAGGGAAGGAGGGAGAGAGGGAGGGAGGGAGGGAGGGAGGGAGGGAAGGAGGGAGGGAGGGAGGGAGGGAGGGAGGGAAGAAACGTGAGCAAAGTTTCCAGAAAGCGGGCAGCCTGAACCAGCTTGTGGTCTTGCTGTTGGAAGTCTCAGCCTGCCGGGGTCTTTTTTATTGTGAGGCCTTCCCAGGTGGCAAGGGGAGAGGACCAAGGCTTCGGGGCCCCTCCCAGGTGCCCTCTACCCCGCTGTAACTTCCCACACCTGCTGTGGCCCCTGTGAGTCGGGGTTGAGGGGGCCCCTACCCCACCCGGAGGCAGTGTGAGGTCCTGGCCCCACTTTGCAGTTCTCTATGTTAAACCAGGGCCATCCGCCTGGCCTCGTGCTGCCGCAGGGATTCAGGAGGCAACGGTGGCCTCAGGGACGGGTGGCTTGTGGACGTGCCCCTGGCTGTGGATTGGGTGGGGAGGGCTCTGCCATATTTTAATGTGACGTTTCTCCAGAAAAAAACAGCAGGAAGTGAGACTCACTGCCCTAAGTCCCCACAGAGGACAAGAGCCTTCAAAGCTTTTCTCTCTCCTGGAGGATCTGCTCAACCCACAGCACCCCTAGGCTGCCCACTGCTCCCCCCGGCATCCTTTCTGCCTCATTCTGTGAATCACAGGGTCAAGGTCACCCCTATGCTGGTGACTCTTAGCAACCAGAAGACGGTAGCCGCCTCTGAGACTGTCTGCTCTGTAGCGGAATCCTGAGTCATTAGTATGCCTGGGCTTCAACTACACGGGCAATTGCATGTCTTTTTTTTCCTTTGCTTCCAACAACCCTTTAACTGTGTTTGGGGGCCGGGATATCTCCCTGTCCCCTGGTCAGCCCACCCTGGACACCCAAGGATCAACTGTCTATAGACACACTGAAACCTTTACTGCAGCCCAGGAGGCTAAGATGCACCCAGGCCCCCAAATACACATAAGTCTCCTACGCAGGTTTTGTTTTGTGTTTTTGAGATGGAGTCTCGCTCTTGTCGCCCAGGCTGGAGTGCAATGGCGCGATCTCAGCTCTCCGCAACCTGAGCCTCCCGGGTTCAAGCGATTCTCCTGCCTCAGCCTCCTGAGTAGCTGGGATGACAGGTGCCCGTCATCACACCCAGAAAAGGAAGTTTGAAATGATGGGGTTGTAAACTTGATGTCAACTCATGGCTAACCGCTTCCTTATTTTTTTTTTTTAATTGGATATATTTAACATACAAACAAGATGTTTTGATACAGAATTAACTCTTAAGCAATGTGGAGGTTACAGACACGGCCACCTTGTGCACTCAAAAGTCCAAATACAGGGCGGGGCCCAGTGGCTCACGCCTGTAATCCCAGCTCTGTGGGAGGCCAAGGTGGGTGCGTCATCTGAGGTCAGGGGTTCGAGGCCAGCCTGGCCAACATGGTGAAACTCCATGTCTACTAAAAATACAAAAATGACCCAGGCATGGTGGTACACGCCTGTCATCCCAGCTACTCAGGAGGCTGAGGCAGGAGAATCGCTTGAACCCAGGAGGTGGAGGTTGCAGTGAGCTGAAATCACGCCACTGCACTCCAGCCTGGGCAACAGAGTGAGACTCCATCTAAAAAAAAAAAAAAAATCCAAGTGTAAATTTTAACTCCCCCAAACTGTAACAACTAACAGCCTAGTGTTAACCAGAAGCCTTACTGATAACATAAACAGTTGATTCATACATATTTGTTATGCTCATTAAGAAAACCATGGCGGCAGGCTGGGTGCAGTGGCTTACACCTGTCATCCCAGCACTTTGGGAGGCCAAGGCGGGCAGATCACAATGTCAGGAGTTCAAGACCAACATGCTGAAACCCTATCTCTACTAAAAATACAAAAATTATTTGTATACAAATACAAATACAAAATACAAAACCCTGTCTCTACTAAAAATACAAAAATTAGCTGGTTGTGGTGGTACGTGCCTGTAATCCCAGCTACTCGGGAGGCTGAGGCAGGAGAATCGCTTGAACCCAGGAGGCGGAGGTTGCAGTGAGCCGAGATCGCGCCACTGCACTCCAACCTGGGCAACAGAGCAAGAATCTGTCTCAAAAAAAAAAAAATACAAAAGTAGCTGGGCATGGTGGCAGGCACCTGTAATACCAGCTACTGAGGAGAATAAGGCAAGAGAATTGCTTGAACCTGGGAGGCGGAGGTTGCAGTGAGCTGAGATTGTGCCACTGCACTCCAGCCTGGACGACAGAACAAGACTCCATCTCAAAAAAAAAAAAAAAAATTTAATACAAACACCCTGGCATGCTTGGGTCAGTTTTTTTTTTTGGTAACATCTTACAAAATGAGGGTTGCAATGTTGCAACCTGGAGATTGATACAATCTTACTTAGGTGTTCCCAGTATTACTAAGCATTCAGTTCTAAGTAATTTTATCACATGTATGGCTCAAGCCTGTAATCCCAGCACTTTGGGAGGCCGAGGCGGGCGTATCACGAGGTCAGAAGATCGAGACCATCCTGGCTAACACGGTGAAACCCTGTCTCTAGTAAAAATACAAAAAACAAAAAAATTAGCTGGGTGTGCTGGTGGGCGCCTGTAGTCCCAGCTAGTCGGGAGGCTGGGCCAGGAGAATTTGCTTGAACCAAGGAGGCGGAGGTTACAGTGAGCCAAGATCATGCCACTGCACTCCAGCCTGGTGACAGAGGAAGACTCTGTCTCAAAAAAAAAAAAGAAAGAAAGAAAGAAAGAAAATAGCCCTTTAGATGATCAGTCATTCTCCTATAAAGACACACGCACACGTATGTTTTTGCAGCACTGTTCACAATAGCCAAGACTTGGAACCAACCCAAATGCCCCTCAATGATAGACTGGATGAAGAAAATGTGGCACATAGACACCATGGAATACTATGCAGCCATCAAAATGGATAAGTTCATGTCCTTTGCAGGGACATGGATGAAGCTGGAAACCATCATTCTCAGCAAACTAACACAAGAACAGAAAACCAAAGACCACATGTTCTCACTCATAAGTGGGAGTTGAACAATGAGAACACATGGACACAGGGAGGGGAACATCACACACCAGGGCCTGTCGGGGCTTGGGGGACAAGGGGAGTGAGAGCATTAGAACAAATACCTAATGTAGATGATGGGTTGATGGGTGCAGCAAACCACCCTGGCACATGCACACCTATGTAACAAACCTGCACGTTCTGCACATGTATCCCAGAACTTAAAATAAAATAAAAATAGAAATAAAAAACAAAGAAAACAGCCCTTTAAAAACCAACACCTCCCCTCCACCTTGAGTGTGGGATGATGGGGTCATTTTATTTTATTTTTATTTTTATTTTATTTTTTTAGATGGAGTTTCTCTCTGTTGCCCAGGCTGGAGTGCAGTGGTGCGATCTCAGCTCACTGCAACCTCTGCCTCCTGGGTTCAAGAGATTCTCCTGCTTCAGTCTACCGAGTAGCTGGGATTACAGGCGCCCGCCACCACGCCTGGCTAATTTTTGTATTTTTAGTAGAGACCGGGTTTTGCCATGTTGGCCAGGCTGGTCTCGAACTTCTGACCTCAGGCAATCTGCCAGCCTCCCAAAGTGCTGGGATTACAGGCGTGAGCCACCATGCCTGGTGGGGGCCATTTCATTTCATTTATTTATTTATTTATTTTTGAGACAGAGTCTTGCTCTGTCGCCCAGGCTGGAGTGCAGTGGCGCGATCTCGGCTCACTGCAACCTCTGCCTCCCAGGGTTCAAGCGATTCTCCTGCCTCGGCCTCCCGAGTAGCTGGGATTACAGGCACCTGCCATCATGTCCAACTAATTTTTTTTTTTTTTTTGAGACGGAGTCTCGCTCTGTCGCCCAGGCTGGAGTGCAGTGGCAAGATCTCGGCTCACTGCAAACTCCGCCTCCCAGATTCAAGCGATTTTCCTGCCTCAGCTTCCGGAGTAGCTGGGACTACAGCCGCCTGACACCACGCCGGGCTAATTTTTGTATTTTTAGTAGAGACAGGGTTTCAGCTTCTTGGTCAGGCTGGTCTCGAACTCCTGACCTCAGGCAATCTGCCGGCCTCCCAAAGTGCTGGGATGACAGGCGTGAGCCACCATGCCTGGAGGGGGCCATTTTATTTATTTATTTACTTACTTATTTACTTATTTATTTATTTTTGAGACAGAGTCTTGCTCTGTTGCCCAGGCTGGAGTGCAGTGGCGCGATCTCGGCTCACTGCAACCTCTGCCTCCCAGGGTTCAAGTGATTCTCCTTCCTCAGCCTCCCGAGTATGGGATTACAGGCAGCTGCCATCATATCCAACTATTTTTTTTTTTTTTTTTTTTTTTTTTTTTGAGATGGAGTCTTCCTCTGTCACCCAGGCTGGAGTGCAGTGGCAAGATCTCAGCTCACCACAACCTCCGCCTCCCAGGTTCAAGCGATTTTCCTGCCTCAGCCTCCAGAGTAGCTGGGACTACAGGCTCCCGCCACCATGCCCGGCTAATTTTTGTATTTTTAGTAGAGAAGGGGTTTCAGCTTCTTGGTCTGGCTGGTCTTGAACTCCTGACCTCAGGTGATCCATCTGCCTCTGCCTCCCAAAGGGCTGGGATGACAGGCGTGAGCCACGCACCCAGCAGGGGTCATTCTGAAAAACTCCTTGGGCTGGTGGCAGAGGAGGGAGGCAATTGGGAATAGCTTCAGAAGCTTGCAGGAGGGGTGGCGGCCTTGGCAGGACTTGGGCAGGAGGAACAGAAACAAGGAAATGAGAAGGGATGGTGGGTGAGTCTGGGAGATAACACAGATGGGAGACACCCGAAATAGAACCTCCTTAACGCAACAAGGCGTGCACCTGTGTGTGCAGACCCTCGTATGTGTGCCACCCACGCCAGGAGCGCAGCCGACTTTTTCTTTGTTCTTTGAGACGGAGTCTCGCTCTGTCGTCCAGGCTGGAGTGCAGTGGCATAATCTAGGCTCGCTGCAACCTCCGCCTCCCGGGTTCAAGCAATTCTCCTGCCTCAGCTTCCCTAGTAGCTGGGATGACAGGCACCTGCCATCAGGTTCAGCTCATTTTTTTTTTTTTGAGATGGAGTCTTGCTCTGTTGCCCAGGCTGGAGGGTGGTGGTGCGATGTCGGCTCACTGCAAGCTCTGCCTCCTGGGTTCACCCCATTCTCCTGCCTCAGCTTCCCAAGTAGCTGGGATGACAGGACCTGCCATCATGTCCAGCTAATTTTTTCTTTTTTTTTTTGGAGACGGAGTCTTGCTCTGTCACCCAGGCTGGAGTGCAGTGGCGAGATCTCGGCTCACTGCTACCTCTGCCTCCCAGCTACTGGGGAGGCTGAGGCAGGGGAATCACTTGCACCCCGGGAGGTGGAGGTAGCAGTGAGCTGAGATCGTGCCACTGCACTCGAGCCTGGGCAACACAGCAAGACTCCATCTCAAAAAGAAAAAGAAAAAAATGAGCTGGACATGATGGCAGGTGCCTGTCATCCCAAGTACACGGGAGGCTGAGGCAGGAGAATCGCTTGAACCCAGGAGGCGGGGCTTGCAGTGAGCTGAGATCGTGCCACTGCACTCCAGCCTGGGCGACACAGCAAGAATCCGTCTCAAAAAGAAAAAGAAAAAAATGAGCTGGACATGATGGCAGGTGCCTGTAATCCCAGCTACTGAGGAGGCTGAGGCAGGAGAATCACTTGAACCCCGGGAGGCGGAGGTAGCAGTGAGCTGAGATGGTGCCACTGCACTCCAGCCTGGGTGACACAGCAAGACTCCGTCTCAAAAAGAAAAAGAAAAAAATGAGCTGGACATGATGGCAGGTGCCTGTCATCCCAGCTACGCAGGAGGCTGAGGCATCCCTTGTGAGGATGTTGAGGGATGCACAGTGGCCAGGTAAGTGGGATGGGACCTGGCTTCGGTTAACCTTCCTCTGGGTTTCTGTCCGCTGCTTTTTCGCAGCCTGGGCGATGGCTGGAGACCTCAGGTCTCCCTCCGGTGACGCAGCCCTCCTGTGTGCCTGCTGGAGCAATCTCGGGCCTTGCCAATCTCCATGCCAGAAGCCGCACCTTGATCACAACATCCTATCCCCCAGTCCTGGAGGTCAGGAGTCTGAGATCAAGATGTCTCAGGGTCGGGCCAGGCGTGATGGCTCACTCCTGTAATCCCAGCACTTTGGGAGGCTGAGGCGGACGGATCATGAGATCAGGAGTTCGAGACCAGACTGGCCAATATGGTGAAACCCCGTGTCTGTTAAAAAATACAAAAATTGTCCAGGCGTGGTGGCAGGTGCCTGTCATCCCAGCTACTGGGGAGGCTGAGGCAGGAGAATGGCTTGAACCCGGGAGGCGGAGGTTGCAGTGAGCTGAGATGGCGCCACCGCACTCCAGCCTGTGTGACAGAGCAAGACTCCGTCTCAAAAAAAAACAAAAAACAAGAAAACAAAAAAGGTGTCTCAGGGTTGAGCTCCCTCTGGGGGCTCTAGGGGAGGGTCCTTCCTGCCTCTCCCACCTCCTGGGGGCTCCAGGCGTCCCTGGGCTTGTGGCCGCATGACTCCAGTCTCTGCCTCCGTCTCCACGTGGCCTTCTCTGTGTCTGTGTCTCCTTTTCTGTCTCTTAGAAGGACACCTTTCATTGCATTTAGGGTCACCCCCCTCCAGAACAATCTCATCTCAAGATCCTTTACTTAACAACATCTACAAAGACCTCTTTGCCATGAAAGAGGGGTCCCAGCATATCCAGCCTGCATTTGCCTGGGATGAATTAAACTGGGAGTAGTCAGTCGGGCACGGAGGCTCAGGCCTGTAATCCCAGCACTTTGGGAGGCTGAGCCAGGTGGATTGCCTGAGCTCAGGAGTTCAAGACCAGCCTGGGTAACATGGTGAAACCCTGTCTCTACTAAAATACAAAAAATGAGCCAGGCATGGTGGGGCGTGCCTCTGATCCCAGCTACTCAGGAAGCTGAGACAGGAGAATCGCTTGAACCCGGGAGGCAGAGGTTGCAGTGAGCCGAGATCGCGCCACTGCACTCCAGCCTGGGTGACAAAGTGAGACTCCATCTCAAAAAAAAAAATAGAAATCTCAGAGACTCAGCCCCACTCTGGGTGACAGAGCGAGATTCCATCTCAAAAAAAAAAAAAATAGAAATCTCAGAGACTCAGCCCCACTCTGGGTGACAGACTGACACTCCATCTCAAAAAAAAAAAAAAAGTCTCAGAGACTCAACTCCACTCTGGGTGACAGAGTGAGACTCCATCTCAAAAAAAAAAAAAAAAAAGAAATCTCAGAGACTCAGCCCCACTCTGGGTGACACAGCAACACTCCATCTCAAAAAATAAAAAAATTAGAAATCTCAGAGACTCAGCCCCACTCTGGGTGACAGAGCGAGACTCCATCTCAAAAAAAAAAAAAAAAAAGAAATCTCAGAGACTCAGCCCCACTACTCTGGGTGACAGAACGACACTCCATCTCAAAAAAAAAAAAAAAAAATAGAAATCTCAGAGACTCAGCCCCACTCTGGGTGACAGAGCGACACTCCATCTCAAAAAAATAAAAAATAAAAAAATAGAAACCTCAGACACTCAGCCCCACTCTGGGTGACAGAGCGAGACTCCGTCTCAAAAAAAAAAAAAAAAAAAATAAGTCTCAGAGACTCAACTCCACTCTGGGTGACACAGTGAGACTCCATCTCAAAAAAAAAAAAAAAAAAAAGAAATCTCAGAGACTCAGCCCCACTCTGGGTGACAGAGCGACACTCCATCTCAAAAATAAAAATAAAAAAATAGAAATCTCAGAGACTCAGCCCCACTCTGGGTGACAGACTGAGACTCCATCTCAAAAAAAAAAAAGAAATCTCAGAGACTCAGCCCCACTACTCTGGGTGACAGAACGACACTCCATCTCAAAAAAATAAAAAATAAAAAAATAGAAACCTCAGAGACTCAGCCCCACTCTGGGTAACATAGCGAGACTCCATGTCAAAAAAAAAAAAAACAAAAAACAAATCTCAGAGACTCAGCCCCACTCTGGGTGACACAGTGAGACTCCACCTCAAAAAAAAAAAAAAAAAAGAAATCTCAGAAACTCAGCCCCCCTTCCCCAGGGATCCCAGGAGTGAGGGGGGCTGCAAACCTGCGACCGGATGTGTTTTCGCTGGGAAAGTTCGCCAGGAAAGCCCCTCATCTCAGGGGAATTCCACGGGCAATACTGGGGTCATGGAAACCACTCCTGCCTGGGTTGGACGGTAAAGGCTGCCTGGAGCCAGGAACTAGCCCCACAGGTGCCTGCAAGACCCTCCTGGGGATGGTGTTGCTGAGACCTTCCGTGACCAGCGGGCCTCTGAGACCACGTGCCCACTCTTTGCTCTTGCCCTGGCTTCTAAGAGGGTGGACGTGCAGGTCTGTCCCCGGGGAAATGAGGGATCCTCCAGCCCCCCACCCTCCACCCACCGTGAGGCTGACTCCTGGTTCCCGGCTTCTGCAATGTGGCTGGTTCTGCTACTGCTCAGAGCCCCTCAGGGCAGGGGCCACGGTCTCCGGCAGTTGCAAGACCGACCCACTTCTGTCTGAACTTGAGATACCATCCCCTGGGTTACTGTTAAAAGGGGTCGTGGGGATGAGGGGCTCCAACTGTGCTCAGTTTTATTTATTTATTTATTTTTTGAGATGGAGCCTCACTCTGTCACCCAGGCTGGAGGGCAGTGGCGTGATCTTGGCTCACTGCAAGCTCTGCCTCCCGGGTTCAAGCGATTCTCCTGCCTCAGCCTCCCGAGTAGCTGGGATGACAGGTGCACGCCACCACGCCCGGCTAATTTTTGTATTTTTAGTAGAGACGGGGTTTCACCATGTTGGTCAGGCTGGTCTTGAACTCCTGAACTTGTGATCCGCCTGCCTCGGCCTCCCTAAGTGGTGGGATTACAGGCATGAGCCACTGCGCCCAGCCATGCATTGTACCATAGATCTCTTGAATCTATCTATCCTGCAAAACCACCTCCCGGGTTCAAACGATTCTCCTGCCTCGGCCTCCTGAGTAGCTGGGATGACAGGTGCCCACCACCACGCCCGGCTAATTTTTGTATTTTTAGTAGAGACGGGGTTTCACCATGTTGGTCAGGCTGGTCTCGAACTCCTGATCTCAGGGGATCCGCCCACCTCGGCCTCACAAAGTGCTGGGATTTCAGGCGTGAGCCGCCGTGCCTCGCTTGATATTTTTGTTATTTATTTATTTATTTATTTATTTTTATTTATGTTTTTTTGAGATGGAGTTTTGCTCTTGTTGCCCAGGCTGGAGTGCAGCGGCTCTATGTAGGCTCACCTCAACCTCCACCTTCCTGGTTCAAGCGATTCTCCTGCCTCAGCCTCCTGATTAGCTGGGATTACAGGCACACACCACCACGCCCGGCTAACTATTGTATTTTTAGTAGAGATGGGATGTCACCCTGTTGGCCAGGCTGGTCTCGAACTCCTGACCTCAGGGGATCCACCCGCCTCGGCCTCACGAAGTGCTGGGATTACAGGCGTGAGCCACTGCACCCGGCCTGATATCTTTATTTTTTAAAATTATTATTTTATTTTACTTTATTTTTTTTGAGATGGAGTTTCACTCTTGTTGCCCAGGCTGGAGGGCAGTGGCGTGATCTCGGCTCACCTCAACCTCCGCCTCCCGGGTTCAAACGATTCTCCTGCCTCAGCCTCCCGAGTAGCTGGGATTACAGGTGCCCACCACCACGCCCGGATAATTTTTGTATTTTTAGTAGAGACGGGGTTTCACCATGTTGGTCAGGCTGGTCTCAAACTCCTGATCTCAGGGGATCTGCCCGCCTCGGCCTCCCAAAGTGCTGGGATTACAGGCGTGAGCTGCTGCGCCTTGCCTGATATTTTTGTTATTTTTAAATTATTTTATTTATTTTTATTTATGTTTTTTTGAGATGGAGTTTTGCTCTTGTTGCCCAGGCTGAAGTGCAGCGGCTCTATGTAGGCTCACCTCAACCTCCACCTTCCTGGTTCAAGCGATTCTCCTGCCTCAGCCTCCTGATTAGCTGGGATTACAGGCACACACCACCACGCCCGGCTAACCATTGTATTTTTAGTAGAGATGGGATGTCACCCTGTTGGCCAGGCTGGTCTCGAACTCCTGACCTCGTGATCCGCCTACCTCTGCGTCCCTAAGTGCTGGGATTACAGGCATGAGCCACCGCACCCGGCCATGTGTTGTACCATAGATCTCTTGAATCTATCTATCCTGCAAAACCGCCTCTCGGGTTCAAGTGATTCTCCTGCCTCAGCCTCCTGAGTAGCTGGGACTATAGGCGTGCACCACCATGCCCGGCTAATATTTGTGTTTTTAGTAGAGACGGGGTTTCACCACGTTGGTCAGGCTGGTCTCAAACTCCTGACCCTGTGATCTGCCCGCCTCGGCCCCATGTTTTGACATTCTTAAGGATTTTTCTCGCCTTTTCCAGGTACACAGATCTCCTTCTGCAGATCTCAGCTGCTTGCCAGGGAGGAGGCGTTGGCTTGTGTCCATATTAACAGCCTGTTTCGGGAACTTGTGAATCTTTCCTGCAATTTTCTCCTCCTGGAGTAAAATATAGCTTTTTGATAACCGTACTGGGTTGGATGGTGTCCACCCTGCCGCCAAAATTCACATCCACCTGGAGCCTGTGAATAGGATCTTAATTGGAAATAGGGTCTTTGCAGATGTCATTAAGTTAAGGGATCTGGAGATGGGATCATCCTGGAGTAGGCTGGGCCCTAAATGCAATGGCAGGTGTCCTTCCAAGAGACAGAAGAGGAGACACAGACACAGAGGAGAAGGCCACGTGGAGACGGAGGCAGAGACTGGAGTGATGCGGCCACAAGCCCAGGGATGCCTGGAGCCCCCAGGAGCTGGGAGAGGCAGGAAGGATCCTCCCCTACAGCCTCTGGAGGAAGCGTGGCCCTGAGACACCTGGACCTCACACTCCTGCTCTCCAGGATGGAGGGAGTATGAATCTCCGCGGTTTCCATTCTCTACCTTGTCATCATTCATTACAGCAACCCCAGCAAAACTTCTACAATAACCATCTTCTTCCTTTCCTTCTCCTCACACTCCCTTCAGACCCCTCATTCCGGCCTTCGGGAACCTGTCCTGGGTCCCGGGAGGCAGGGAGTTGGCCACTTCGAGGCGTTCACAATCTCCTCTTGCACACACTCTGATCTCTGCCTTCTCAGAACCCGCTGGCCACAGAAACGGTCTCAAACTGACTTCCCAGGCTTTGATAGTTTTATTATTTATTTATTTTTAAATTTTATGTATGTATGTATGTATGTATGTATTATTTATGTATTTATTTATTTATTTTGAGATGAACTTTTGCTCTTGTCGCCCAGGCTGGAGTGCAGTGGCCCTATGTAGGTTAACCTCAACCTGTGCCTCCCTGGTTCAAGTGATTCTCCTGCCTCAGCCTCCCGAGTACCTGGGATGACAGGCACCTGCCACCACGCCTGGCTAATTTTTGTATTTTTAGTAGAGATGGGCTTTCACCATGTTGGCCAGGCTGGTTTCGAACTCCTGACCTCAGGGGATCCGATCCGCCTGCCTCGGCCTCACAAAGTGCTGGGATGACAGGTGTGAGCCACTGCGCCTGGCCTGATATCTTTATTTTTTTTATTATTTTATTTTATTTATTTTTATTTTTATTTTTTTGAGATGGAGTTTTGCTCTTGTCGCCAGGCTGGAGTGCAATGGTGCGATCTTGGCTCACTGCAAGCTCCACCTCCCGGGTTCAAGCGATTCTCCTGCCTCAGCCTCCTGAGTAGCTGGGATGACAGGCACATGCCACCACGCCTGGCTAATTGTTGTATTTTTAGTAGAGATGGGATTTCACCCTGTTGGCCAGGCTGGTCTCGAACTCCTGATCTCAGGGGATCCGCCTGCCTGGGCCTCACGAAGTGCTGGGATTACAGGTGTGAGCCACCGCGCCTGGCCTGATATCTTTATTTTTTATTTTTTTATTATTTTATTTTACTTTATTATTTTTGAGATGGAGTTTCACTCTTGTCGCCCAGGATGGAGTGTAGTGGCGCGATCTCGGCTCACCTCAACCTCCGCCTCCTGGGTTCAAGCGATTCTCCTGCCTCAGCCTCCCGAGTAGCTGGGATGACAGGTGTGCGCCAACACACCCGGCTAATTTTTGTATTTTTAGTAGAGATGGGGTTTCACCCAGTTGGCCAGGCTGGTCTCGAACTCCTGACCTCAGGTGATCCGCCTGCCTCGGCCTCCCAAAGTGCTGGGATGACATGTGTGAGCCACTGTGCCCAGTCTGATATCTTTTTTTAAAAAATTTAATTTAATTTAATTTAATTTTATTATTTTTGAGATGGAGTTTCACTCTTGTCACCCAGGCTGGAGTGCAATGGCACGATCTCAGCTCACCTCAACCTCCGCCTCCCAGGTTCAAGCGATTCTCCTGCCTCAGCCTCCCAAGTAGCTGGGATTGCAGGCCACCATGCCCAACCAATTTTTATTATTATTATTCTTTTTAGTAGAGACGGGGTTTCGCCATGTTGGCCAGGCTGGTCTCGAACTCCTGACCTCAGGGGATCCGCCCGCCTTGGCCTCCCAAAGGGCTGGGATGACAGGCATGAGCCACCGCGCCCGGCCTGATATTTTTTCTATAGCTCCGTCCTGCTAACTCAGAAGTTTCTCCACAGCTGAGCTCATCCGTAGAGCCACAGCCAGGGTGTCCCAGAGAAACCTTATGTTTTGTGATCAGAGGTTCTGAAAACCAAAGCTACCGTCACCGACGGTAATGTGGGCACCGCCTGAGTCACTCAGAGGCTATCGCAGGTGGCACCTTGACTGGTTGGCTGGGGGCACGGGGCTTATCTTGGTCACCGGCTCCTGGGGAGCAGGTGGCCACAGAGATAGCAAATCATCTCTCTTCCACTGGGCAAGTGTCAACTCAGTTTGTCAACACAAAGGAAATCTTTCGAAAGATGCTGGCTGTTAGCACCTGTTCATCGCTCCCCCTGCCTGAACCCAAAGACGTGGATGAAGTTTTGAAATTAAAATCTGTCCGATCAGGAGCCACTGCCTCTTAGGACACGTGTTATTTCTTCATTGTTTGGACCCAAGGTTGGGGTCAGGGTGTTTCTAATTCCCGCAGGAATCTCCTGGCTGGTGTCTGTCTTCAGCACCCACCACAGGCATTTTTACTTTTCCTTCATAGCACATTTGAGGCATGTGGCCTGGGGAAATTCCCCTGCCTCGCCTTCCCCTCCGCTCCCCTTCCCTCTCCTCCCCACCTCCCTCTCTCTCCTCCCCTTCTCCCCTCCCCTTCCCTCCTCCCCTCCCGTCTCCTCCTCTCGCCTCCCCTCCCGTCCCCTCCCCTCCCCTCATCCCCTCCTCCCCTCCCCTCATCCCCTCCCCTCATCCCCTCCTCCCCTCCCCTCATCCCCTCCTCCCTCTCTCTCCTCCCCTCCTCCCTTCCCCTCCCCTCCCGTCCCCTCCCCTCCTCTCCTCCCCTCCCCTTCCCTCCTCCCCTCCCCTCCTCTTGCCTCCCCTCCCCTCCCCTCATCCCCTCCTCCCCTCCCCTCCGCTCCCTCTTCTCCCCTTCCCTCCCCTTCCCCGACTCCTCCCCTCCCGTCCCCTCCCCTCCCCTCCTGTCCCCTCCCCTCCCCTCCTCTCCTCTTGCCTCCCCTCCCCTCCCCTCATCCCCTCCTCCCCTCCCCTCCCCTCATCCCCTCCTCCCCTCCCCTCCCCTCATCCCCTCCTCCCCTCCCCTCCGCTCCCTCTTCTCCCCTTCCCTCCCCTTCCCCGACTCCTCCCCTCCCCTCCCCTCCCCCTCCCCCTCCCCTCTGTCACCCCTCCCCCTCCTCTCCTCTCCTCCCCCCTCCCCCTCCTCTCCTCTCCTCCCCCCTCCCCCTCCCCTCCCCCTCCTCTCCTCCCCTCCCCTCCCCCTCCTCTCCTCCCTCCCCTCTTCCCCTCTGCTCCCCTCCCCTCCCCCCTCCACTCCCCCTCCCCTCCCCCTCCACTCCCCCCTCCCCTCACCTGCGCTCCCCACTCCCCTTCCCCTCCACTCCCCCCTCCCCTTCTCCTCCCCTCCCGTCCCCCCTTCCCCTCTGCTCCCCTCCCCTCCCCCTCCCCTCCGCTCCCCCCTCCCCTTCCCCTCCGCTACCCTCCCCTCCGCTACCCTCCCCTCCCCTCCCCTCCTCTCCCCTCCTTGCCCTCCTCTCCCCTCCCCTCCCCTCCTTCCCCTCCTCTCCCCTCCCCTCCCCTCCTTCCCCCCTCCCCTCCACCTCCTTCCCGCCTCCCCTCCCCTCTCCTCCTTCCTCCCTCCCCTCCCCTCTCCTTTCCTTTCCTTTCCTTTTTTTATTTTGAGACAGAGTCCGCAGGCTGGAGTGCAGTGGTGTGATCTCGGCTCACTGCAACCTCCATCTCCTGGGTTCAAGCAATTCTCCTGCCTCAGCCTCCCCAGTAGCTGGGACTACAGGTGCCCGCCACCACGCCCGGCTAATTTTTTTGTGTATTTTAGTAGAGATGGGGGTTTCAACACGTTGGCCAGGCTGGTCTCGATCTCCCGACCTCTTGATCCACCCGTCTCGGCCTCCCAAAGTGCTGGGATGACAGGCGTGAGCCACGGCGCAAAGTATGTTCTGTTTTCAACTCAGGACTGGGCACCAGGTACACCTCTCTGGAAACCCTTTAAAAGAAGAGAGAACCTGGTGTCGGTGGCCAGTTTGGGGCACAGACGGCTGAGCTGTGACCTGAGGGAGGAGGTGGAGAAACCCAACCGTCCTGTGATCGCTGAGTACCCAGTTCTTGGACACAGGGCTCTGACAAGGAGGTCAGACTTTCCTGCCTTTCTTCCCCTCAGGGGTCCTCAGAGTCTGCACCTCCGGGTGAGGACAGCAAAGGGCTTTATGGGTGTAAGCTGCTGACAGCTTTCCCTGCGTGCGTCCATATCTTGCGTGGTCCCGACTCACACAGGCCTTTGTTAGGTGGCAACGAGAGTGCTTCTTGGTCATGCCCAAGGAGCCCTGCTGGGCAAAAGCGACCTGTCCATCCACAGTGGGGCCAAAGCACTTATGTCCTTTTCCTTTTTTCTTTCTTTCCTTTCTTGCTTTTCTCTCTTTCTCTTTCTTTCTTTCCTTCCTTCCTTCTTTCTTTCTCTTTCTTTCCTTTCTCTTTTTCCTTCCTGCCTTCCTTCCTTTTTCTTAGAGACAGGATCTTGCCATGTGGCCCAGGCTGGCCTCTAACTCCTGACCTCAAGTGATCCTCCAGCCTCTACCTCCCAAAGTGCTGGGATTACAGGCGTGAATCACCCCTCCTGGCCTCTGTTTTGTTTTTGTTTTTAAAGGCAGACTTACACTCTGTCGCCCAGGCTGGAGTGCAGCGGCGTGATCTTAGCTTACCGCAGCCTACACCTCCCAGACTCAAGTGATCCTCCCACCTCAGCCTCCCCAGTAGCTAGGGCAACAGGAACACGCTACCATGTCCAGCTAAGTTTTTGCATTTTTTTCTTTTTGAGACGGAGTCTCACACCGTTGTCCAGGCTGGAATGCAGTGGGGTGATCTTGGCTCACAACAACCTCGGCCTCTTGGGTTCACGCCATTCTCCTGCCTCAGCCTCCCGAGTAGCTGGCACTACAGGCGCCCACCACCACGCCTGGCTAATTTTTTGTATTTTTATTACAGACGGGGTTTCACCGTGTTGGCCAGGATGGTCTTGATCTCCTGACCTCGTGATCCACCCACCTCGGCCTCCCAAAGTGCTGGAATTACAGGCATGAGCCACTGCACCCAGCCTGCATTTTTTTTTAAGAGATGGGGTCTCACTATGTTGCCCAGGCTAGCCTCAAACTGCTGGATTCAAGAGATCCTGCTGCCTCAGCCTCCCAAAGTGCTGGGATTATAGGTGTGAGCCACCACACCCAGCCCAGACAGCTTCTAAAGCTCTTCCCCCTTCTCGAGGTGTGGTCCATGGAAGCATCACTAGCACCACCTGAGAGCTGCTGGGAGGTCCTTGTGGCCACCACCCAGATGTGAGAATCTGGTTGCCTGAAGGTGGGGGACATTGCTGCCCTCTAGTGACTGACGACATGCTCCTCTCTGCAGCCATCCCTGCCAGTCCCGACTAGTAACTAGGGACGTTTAATAACAGGAATTATTGGGGCCAGGTGCGGTGGTTCACCCTGAGACGGGGTTTCACCATGTTGGCCAGGCCGGTCTTGAACTCCCGACCTCAGGTGATCCGCCCGCCTCGGCCTCCCAAAGTGCTGAAATTACAGGCGTGAGCCACCGCTCCCAGTTCATCTTCAGATTCTTTACTTCATTACATCTGCAAAGACCATTTTATATTTTATTTTATTTTATTTTATTTTAATTGTATTGTATTGTATTGTATTGTATTGTATTGTATTGTATTGTATTTTTTTTGAGATGGGATCTCGCTCTGTCGCCCAGGCTGGAGTGCGGTGGCACGATCTCGGCTCACTGCAAGCTCCACCTCCCGGGTTCACACCATTCTCCTGCCTCAGCCTCCTGAGTAGCTGGGACCACAGGCACCTGCCACTACGCCCGGCTAATTTTTTGTATTTTTAGTAGAGACGGGGTTTCACCATGTTAGCCAGGATGGTCTCGATCTCCTGACCTGGTGATCCGCCCGCCTTGGCCTCTCAAAGTGCTGGGATTACAGGCGTGAGCCACACCGCGCCCGGCCAATCTTCAGATTCTTTACTTTATTACATCTGCAAAGACCTTATTTTGAAATGATGTCCCATTCTGAGGTTAACGTGGACATAAATGTTAAGGGTCACTGTTCAACGCACTACAATTTTTGACCTGAAAATCTCTCAGTGGGCAGCTTTGGAGGAAGGACGTCGCTCTGTCCACTGTGTGGTTGTTGAGTAGCTGAGCCAGGGGCGTTCAGGAGAACCGTGGCTCCTCCGAGAGCTGCCGCGTGACCACAAAGGGCCCCACAGCTAAACAGTTCCATGAAATGAGCACTGAACTTGGAGGTGACTCATGGCCCAATCACAGGATGTCATTGAGAAAGAAAAAGATACTTACAGGGTGTTTCTCTGGAGAGCTACCTTTCAAAAAAAAAAAAACAAACAAACACACACAGTTAAGATGGTAAGTGGGCCAGGTGTGCTGACTGATGCCTGTAATCCCAGCACTTTGGGAGGCTAAGGTGGACGAATCACGAGGTCAGGAGATCGAGACCATCCTGGCTAACACGGTGAAAGTCCGTCTCTACTAAAAATACAAAAAAAAAAAAAAAAAAAAAATAGCCGGGTGACGTGGCGGGCGCCTGTCGTCCCAGCTACTCGGGAGGCTGAGACAGGAGAATCACTTGAACCTGGGAGGTGGAGGTTGCGTTGACCAGAGATTGCGCCATTGCACTCCAGCCTGGGTAACAGAGTGAGACACTGTCTCAAAAATAAATACATAAATAAATAAATAATAGGGTGTTATTATATTGCCCAGGCTGGTCCTGAAATCCTGGGATCAAGCAATGCTCCTGCCTCAGCCTCCAAAAGTTCTGGGATTACAGGCATGAGCCACCATGCCGGGGTAATTTTGTATTTTTAGTGGAAAAGGGGTTTCACCACGTTGGTCAGGCTGGTCTCGAACTCCCGACCTCATGATGCGATCCACACACACCTCGGCCTCCCAAAGTGATGCAATTTACAGGCATGAGCCACCGCACCCGGCTGATACTTGGGGCAAGTTTGTGGCCATTCAGAGGCACCATAAGCAGTGTGGCAAAAAAATCTGAGTTGCCCGATGTGGACGTTCTCAGCTACGCTGAAGAAGCGGGGTTCTGCCTTTTTGTGACAGTGCCTAGAATACACAACGGTCTTCTTCTTGCAGTCCGTTTAGCTCCACGTTGCTCGCATTTTAAGATTTCGCTTGGTGATGGTCACTGTTGAAGTTAACCCCCAAGCATGTACTGAAATGCTGTCTGCGTTTCTTCTTTTTTTTTTTTTGAGATGGAGTCTCGCTCTGTCCCCCAGGCTGGAGTGCAGTGGCACGACCTCAGCCAACCGCAACCTCTGCCTCCTGGGTTTTTATTTTATTTATTTATTTATTTATTTATTTACTTATTTATTTATTTTTGAGATGGAGTCTCACTCTGTCGCCCAGGCTGGAGTGCAGTGGCACGACCTCAGCCAACCGCAACCTCTGCCTCCTGGGTTTTTATTTTATTTATTTATTTATTTTTGAGATGGAGTCTCACTCTGTCGCCCAGGCTGGAGTGCAGTGGCACGATCTCGGCTCACTGCAAGCTCCGCCTCCCGGGTTCACGCCATTCACCTGCCTCAGCCTCCCGAGTAGCTGGGACTACAGGAGCCCGCCACCAGGCCCGGCTAATTTTTTGTATTTTTAGTGGAGAAAGGGTTTCATTGTGTTAGCCAGGATGGTCTCAATCTCCTGACCTCGTGATCCACCCGCCTCGGCCTCCCAAAGTGTTGGGATGACAGGCGTCAGCCACCGCGCCCGGCCGCTGTCTGCACTTCTTAAAAGGGACTAGAATGGGTCAATCCAAAATATGCCAAGTTGGGGCTGAGCCTATAATCTCAGCACTTTGGGAGGCCGAGGAGGGTGGGTCACCTGTGGTCAGGAGTTCAAGACCAGCCTGACTGACATGGCGAAACCCCATGTCTGCTAAGAAAAATTACAAAAATTAGCTGGACGTGGTGGCGTCTGCCTGTAATCCCAGCTCCTTGGGAGGCTGAGGCACGAGAGTCACTTGAACCTGGGAGGCGGAGGTTGCAGTGAGCTGAGATCGCGCCACTCTACTCGAACTTGGGTGACAGAGTGAGACTCTGTCTCAAAACAAACAAACAAAAAAAAAACAGAGATCATAAGGTTGACAAAACAGGCTGGGTGCAGTGGCTCATGCCTGTAATCCCAGCACTTTGGGAGGCTGAGGTAGGCGGATCACAAGGTCAGGGGATCGAGACCATCCTGGCCAACATGGCGAAACCCCGTCTCTACTAAAATACAAAAAAAAAAAAAAAAAATTAGCTGGGCATGGTGGTGGGCGCCTGTAGTCCCAGCTACTGAGGAGGCTGAGGCAGGGGAATCGCTTGAACCCTGGAGGCAGAGGTTGCAGTGAGCCAAGACCACGCCATGGCACTCCGGCCTGGGTGACAGAGTAACACTCTGTCTCGGAAAAAAAAAAATAGCCACATTGGCATATAAATTCTTCTGAACTGAGGCATTTGAGAATCAACAGATCTAGAAAGAAACTTCTTGGAGCTTCCCTTTTCTGACTAAAAGCAAAAACCTCTGAAAAATGATGAGTGTTGTAAATTCTCTCTCTGGGGAAGTTTTATGACCACAAAGAAGACAGCATTAGCCGGGTGCGATGGCTCACGCCTGTCATTCCAGCATTTTGGGAGGCCGAGGCGGGTGGATCACCTGAGGTCAGGAGTTCGAGACCAGCCTGACCAACATGCTGAAACTCCATCTCTGATAAAAATACAAACAGGCCGGGCTCAGTGGCTCATGCCTGTAATCCCAGCACTTTGGGAGGCCGAGGCAGGTGGATCACGAGGTCAGGAGATCGAGACCATCCTGGCTAACATGGTGAAACCCCGTCTGTACTAAAAATGCAAAAAATTAGCCAGGCGTGGTGGCGGGCGCCTGTAGTCCCAGCTACTCGGAAGGCTGAGGCAAGAGAATGGCGTGAACCCAGGAGGCAGAGCTTGCAGTGAGCCGAGATCGTGCCACTGCACTCCGGCCTGGGGGACAGAGCGAGACTCCATCTCAAAACAAACAAACAAACAAACAAGCCGGGCGTGGTGGCACGTGCCTGTAATCCCAGCTACTCGGGAGGGTGAGGCAGGAGAATCACTTGAACCTGGGAGGCAGAGGTTGCAATGAGCCAAGATTGTGCCACTGCACTCCAGCCTGGGCGACAGAGTGAGACTCTGTCTAAAAAAAAACAAAACAAAACAGCAAAGGCGTAAAGAATGGCTGTAATTCCAGAACTTTGGGAGGCTGAGGCAGGAGGATCACTGGAGCCTAGGAGTCAAGACCAGTCTGGGTAACATAGTGAGATTCCATCTCTACAAAAAACTTGGGCTAGGCATGGTGGCTCATGCCTGTAAACCCATCACTTTGGGAGGCCGAGGAGGGTGGATCGCTTGAGGTCAGAAGTTGGAGACCAGCCTGGGCAACATAGTGAGACCCCGTCTGTACTAAAAATACAAAAATTAGCCGGGTGTGGTGACGTTCAGCTGTGGTCCCAGCTACTTCAGGAGACTGAGAGAGGAGGATCACTAAGCCGGGGAGTCTGAGGCTACAGTGAGCCACGATCGTGCACTCCAGCCTGGGCAAAGGAGCAAGATGCTGTCTCAAAAATTTAAAAAGGAGGCCGGGCATGGTGGCTCATGTCTACAATCCCAGCACTTTGGGAGGCCGAGCCGGGTGGATCACCTGAGGCCAGGAGTTCAACACCAGCCTGGCCAACATGGTGAAACCCTGTCCTTACTAAAAATACAAAAATTAGCTGGGCACGGTGGTGGGCACCTGTAATCCCAGCTACTAGGGAGGCTGAGGCAGGAGAATCGCTTGAACCCTGGAGGCGGAGGCGGCAGTGAGCCGAGATCACACCACTGCACTCCAGCCTGGGTGACAGACAGAGACTCCGTCTCAAATAAATAAAATAAAATAAAATAAAATAAAATAAAATAAAATGAAATAAAATAAAAAGTCTGGGCATGGTGGCTCACGCCTGTAATCCCAGCACTTTGGCAGGAGAATTGCTTGAACCCAGCAGGCGGAGGTTGCAGTGAGCCAAGATCACGCCACTGCACTCCAGCCTGGGTGACAGAGCAAAACTCTGTCTCAAAAAAATAAAATAAAATAAAAATAAGCCGAGCATGGTGGTGGGCGTCTGTAATTCCAGCTGCTTGGAAGGCTGAGGCAGGAGAATCGCTTGAACCCGGGAGGCGGAGGTTGTAGTGAGCCGAGATCATGCCACTGTACTCCAGCCTGGCGACAGACCAAGACTCAGTCTCAAAAAATAAATAAAATAAAATAAAATAAAATAAAATAAAATAAAATAAAATAAAATAAAATAAAATAAAGGATCACCGTCACCAGAGGGCGAAAGGAAGCTTTGCAATTCTCTTTCTTTTTTTTTTTTGAGATGGAGTCTCGCTCTGTAACCCAGGCTGGAGTGCAGTGGCACAATCTCGGCTCACTGCAAGCTCGCCTCCCGGGTTCACACCATTCTCCTGCCTCAGCCTCCCGAGTAGCTAGGACTACAGGTGCCCGCCACCATGCCAGGTTCATTTTTTGTATTTTTAGTAGAGATGGGGTTTCACCGTGTTAGCCAGGAAGGTCTCGATCTCCTGACCTTGTGATCTGCCCGCCTCGGCCTCCCAAAGTGTTGGGATTACAGGCGTGAGCCACTGCGCCCGGTCAGCTTTGCAATTGTCTTCCCAGACATCTGCAAACCTCTCCAAAGTCTTTTCTATCCTTTCTCTCAGGAGGGGCTGTCGGCGGCGCAGGGGGAGTGGGGCAAAGTCCAACGGCCTGGGGGGACAGGAGAAGGTGCAACCACCCTTTGGCCAGTGGAGACAAAAGTTCAGCTTCGGCCTGGTGCAGTGGCTCACGCCTGTAATCCCAGCAATTTGGCAGGCCGAGGTGGGTGGATCACGTGAGGTAGAGTTCAAGACCAGCCTGGCCAACATGGTGAAACCCCGTCTCTATTAAAAATACAAAATTAGCTGGGCGTGGTGGTGCATGCCTGTAATCCCAGCTACTCGGGAGGCTGAGGCAGGAGAATCACTTGCACCCGGGAAGCAGAGGTTGCAGTGAGCCAAGATCACGCCATTGCACTCCAACCTGGGCAACAAGAGTGAAACTCTGTGTCAAAAAAAAAGTAAAAAAAAAAAAAAAAAAAATTAGCCGGGCGTGGTGGCAGGTGCCTGTAGTCCCAGCTACTGGGGAGGCTGAGACAGGAGAATCGCTTGAACCCGGGAAGTGGAGGTTGCAGTGAGCCGAGGTTGCACCACTGCACTCCAGCCTGGGTGACACAGTGAGACTCTGTCTCACAAAAAAAAAAAGAAAAGAAAAAAATTAGCCAGCCATGGTGGTGCATGCCTGTCATCCAAGCTACTAAGGAGGCCGAGGTGGGAGGATTGTTTAAGCCTGGGATGTTGAGGCTGCCGTGAGCCAAGAGTCGCCCCTGCACTCCAGCCTGGGCAAAGGATCTTCCTAGCAATCTCTTACTTTCGCTCAATAGAATTCCTCTTTTCCCACTCCAGGAGAGAAGATCGAAGCCCCATTAGCATTTCTCTTCTTACTCTTCTTCCACTCCAAAAGCTTGTACCTCCCTGGGAGCGTGGGTCTTCATTCTGAAGGCTTCTGTGCGTGCACGTTACAGAAATTTGCACGTTACAGAAATGGTGACCTGAGATGATACCATTGCACTCCAGCCTGGGTGACAAGAGCAAGACTCCGTCTCAAAAAAAAAAATAAAAATAAAAAAAGCTGGGCGCGGTGGCTCACGCCTGCAACCCCAGGACTTTGGGAGGCCGAGGCAGGCAGATCATAAGGTCAGGAGTTCGAAACCATCCTGGCTAACACGGTGAAACCCCGTGTCTACTAAAAATGCAAAAAAAAAAAATTAGCCCGGCATGGTGGCAGGCACCTGTAGTCCCAGCTACTCGGGAGGCTGAGGCAGGAGAATGGCGTGAACCCGGGAGGCAGAGCTTGCAGTGAGCCGAGATCGCGCCACTGCACTCCAGCCTGGGCAACAGAGCGAGAGTCCGTCTCAAAAAAAAAAAGAAAGAAAGAAAATATGCATGTCTTGTTTCTTAGTAATCTATCTGGTTCATTGTTAGTGATTATTCAGCAAACCGTTAGGGGGGCAAGCGTGTTGGCCCCACGCCCTCAACGCCTCTTTGTCTGGGGCGTCGGCTGCTGGTTTTGTGTCCACACAGGAAGACAGAATTAGGGAACTTGCTCCCCACGGCATGACTCAACAGGATGAGAGACGCAGGCACGGATGTAGGAGGTGGTGGTGCTGTTGATCTCAATCAGGAGAGCCCAGGCGTTGGGAAGCCCCATGACGCCGGTGTTCCCTCCCGCGTCAATGGGCAGGGGCTGAACGTGAGTCTCCATGGCTCTTCTCGGGCCAAGCCCATCTCCAGGACATACCTTTCTCCTGTCGCTTGTTAGACGCTGTGCACTGAAGACCTAGACTTACCCAAAGGGGAGTCTTGCCTTGGGTCTTGGCTGGAGGGTGGTGATATCTCAGGTCCTGGAATGGCCCCTGGTAGTATCTTTGCTGGCCTGGGGGCTTTGGATGGTTCACAGTCTAATAATGTGATTTAAGGTGAGGGTCTTGGAGCAAGTGAGATCAGTTCCAACTTCCAGGAGAGAGCCTGAGAAATAGCAAATAGATCCCAACTACCTGTCTGTCTGTCTGTCTATCTATCTATCTATCTATCTATCTATCTATCTATCTATCTATCTGTCTATCTATCTATGTATCATCTATCTAATCTATCATCTGTCATCTATCATCCATCTATCTACCTATGTATCTATCTATGTATCTGTGTATCCGTCTATGTGTCTATTTATCCATCTATCTCTTCTATCTATCATCTATCTATGTATCTGTCTATGTATCTATGTATCTATGTGTCTATCTATCCATTTATCTATTCTATCTATCTATCATCTATCATCTATCTAATCTATCATCTGTCATCTATCATCTACCTATGTATCTATCTATGTATCCGTCTATGTGTCTATCTATCCATCTATCTGTCTATCTTTTCTATCTATCATCTATCTATCTATCTATCATCTACCTATGTATCTGTCTATGTATCTTGTATCTATGTGTCTATCCATTTATCTATTCTATCTATCTATCTATTGATCTATCTATCTGTCTATCTATTGGTCTATCTATGTATCTATGTATCTATCTATATATCTGTCTATCTGTCTATCCATCTATCATCTATTTTCTATCAATCATCTATTTATCTATCATCTATCATTTATTATCTATCATCCATCTATCATCGATCTATCCATCGTCTATCTATTATCCATCTAGAGTCTATCTATCTATCTGTCATCTATCCATTCATCCACCTATCTATCCATCTATTTATCCATTCATCTATCTATCTAATCTATCTATCTAATCTATCTATCTATTATCTGTCTATTTTATCTATTTTCTATCTATCTATCTATGTCTATCATCTATCTAAAATTCATCCATTATGGCTGGGCAATGTGGCTCACGCCTGTAATCCCAGCATTTTCGGAGGCTGAGGCGGGCAGATCACTTGAGGTCAGGAGTTCGAGACCAGCCTGGCCAACATGGTGAAATCCTGTCTCTACCAAAAATATAAAAAATTGGCTGGGGGTGGTGGTGCACACCTGTAATCTCAGCTACTCAAGAGGCTGAGGCAGGAGAATCACTTGAACCTGGGAGGCGGAGGTTGTAGTGAGCTGAGATCGCGCCACTGCACTCCAGCCTGGGTGACAGAATGAGACTCTGTCTGTTAAAACAAAATAAAATAAAATAAAATTCATCTATCATCTATCTATCAAATATCTATCAGTCAATCATCTATCTAGCTATCATCTGTTACCTATACATCTATTCATCTATCATATATATTTTCATCTGTCATCTATCAGTCATCTATCTGTCTTCTATATATATCATCTATTTTTAAAATTTCTTTTGAGACCCATTTTCACCACACCTGGCCTCATCATAGAATCTTTCTCCCCTCCCTCTCTTTTCTCCACCTGCACAACCCTGATCTCATGCAGGTGACCGATGACCCTCCCCCCCACAGTCTGACTCCCACCTGCATGCATCTTATAAAGTCTTCTCCAGTTTAGGCATGCAAAGGATTGAATGTCTGCATTGCTCTTCCTTTGGTGCAGTGCGGTTGGGCAGGTGCAGTGAGGTTGGGCAGGTGCAGTGCGATTGGGCAGGCACAGTGGGGTTGGGCAGGCACAGAAGGGTTGGGCAAGTGCAGTGCGGTTGGGCAGGTGAAGTGGGGTTGAGCAGGTTCAGTGTGGTTGGGCAGGTGCAGTGCGGTTGGGCAGGTGTAGTGGGATTGGGCAGGTGCAGTGGGATTGGGCAGGTGCAGTGCGGTTGGGCAGGCACAGTGTGTTTGGGCAGGTGCAATGGGGTTGGGCAGGCGCAGTAGGGTTGGGCAGGTGCAGTGGGGTTGGGCAGGTGCAGTGGGATTGGGCAGGTGCAGTGGGGTTGGACAGGCGCAGTGGGGTTGGGCAGGTGCAGTGGGGTTGGGCAGGTGCAGTGGGGTTGGGCAGGTGCAGCGGGGTTGGGCAGGTGCAGTGGGGTTGGGCAGGTGCAGTGCGGTTCTGCAAAAGCTCCCTCTCAGCCAATATTGACAGCCTCTGCCCACCCATTCCTTGGAGAGGGTCCTTAGGTGCCAAAGAACACAGGGGAGGGGCTGATCGCCACAGCCTTCAGGGGCCTCAGTCATCCTAGGCCCTATCTCTGCTGGCTGTTTTTTATTTTTTATTTAATTTTATTTTATTTATTCATTTATTTTGAGACAGAATCTCGCCCTGTCACCCAGGCCGGAGTGCAATCGCATGATCTGGGCTCACTGCAACCTCTGCCTCCCAGGTTCAAGCGATTCTCCTGCCTCAGCCTCCTGAGTACAGCACCTGCAATTACAGGTGCCCGCCACACCCGGCTAAGATTTTGTATCTTTAGCAGAGACGGAGTTTCACCATGTTGGCCAGGCTAGTCTCGAACTCCTGACCTCAGGTGATCCGCCCGCCTCGGCCTCCCAAAGTGCTGGGATTCCAGGCATGAGCCACTGTGCCTGGCCACAGCTCCTCTCTGTCACCCAGACTGGAGTGCAGTGGCGTGATCTTGGCTCACTGCAACCTCTGCCTCCCAGGTTCAAGTGATTCTCCTGCCTCAGCCTCCTGAGTAGCTGGGATTACAGGCGTGTGCCACCACACCCAGCTTTTTTAATTTTTATTTTTATTTTGTATTTGTAGTAGAGACGAGTTTCACCACGTTGGCCAGGCTGGTTTTGAACTCCTGACCTCAAGTGATCCACCTGCCTTGGCCTGGCAAAGCGCTGGGATTGTAGGCATGGCCACCACGCCCAGCCTCTGCTGTCTCTTTGACACCGGAGGCCTCTGCTTCTGAGCTAAATGGGGCCTGAGGTCTCTGAAACCCACAGGTTCCTACCCAGGAATGTGGTGCTCCCTTGGGGAGGTGGACCGGCTTCCTGGGGTGCCCTGTGGGGGTCTCCTCCTCTCACTTCTTGCAGGCCCAGAGGATTCCACGCTTTTCCTTCCTTGCTGTGTTTTAGATGCTTCTCCCCACCAAGAGCCTGGCCCCATCTCTTCCCCAAGCTTTGACTTGTGAATCAAAAGGTCAGGGGTAGAAGGTTCTGGAAGACTGCCTCTGCTCCATCGTCAAATCTCCCCTGAAACTCGGAAGCAAGGGGCTGGCTGGGGTTTGCAGGAGGGACGTGGAACACCCAAGAGGGAGGAAACAGCTGGCACCTCACCGTCAGATCCATCCCAAGCTCGGCTCTCTCTTGGCTCCAAGCCCTGAAGTCCCCTGTAGGCCCTAGATCACCTGTCAGCCACCATCTCAGTTGATGTTTCAGTATCTGTGGCGATTGAATTACTCACTGATCGTGGGAGGCAAAATAATGTCCCGTAAATATGGCCACGTCCTAATCCCATGTGGGAGACAGAATAATGGCCCCAAAGATGTCCACGTCCTAATTCCATGTGGGAGACAGAATAATGGCCCCAAAGATGTCCACGTCCTAATTCCATGTGGGAGACAGAATAATGGCCCCAAAGATGTCCACGTCCTAATTCCATGTGGGAGACAGAATAATGGTCCCAAAGATGTCCACGTCCTAATTCCACGTGGGAGACAGAATAATGGCCCCCAGCATGTTCTTACCTGGATAAGCATGCTGTCGACACATTACAGAATGCTCTCTATGGAAGGAGGACTTTTATTCCAGGGATATTGCCATGGAGAGATGATTCTGGAGTGTCCACATGGGCCTGACATGTAATTACAATTGTCCTTATAAGGAACAGGTGCGGTGGTTCACACCTGTAATCCCAGCACTTTGAGAGGTTGAGGCAGGTGGGTCACCTGTGGTCAGGTCAACACGGTGAAACCGCATCTCTACTAAAAATACAAAAATTAGCCAGGTGTGGTGGCAGGTGCCTGTCATCCCAGCTACTCGAGAGGCTGAGGCATGAGAATTGCCCGAACCCGGGAGGTGGAGGTTGTAGTGAGCTGAGATCGTGCCACTGCACTCCAGCCTGAATGACAGAGCGAGACTCCATCTCAAATAATATTAATAATTTATAATAATAATAATAATAATAATTGTCCTTATAAGAGGGAGGCAGGAGAGTCACAGTCCAGTGAGATATGAGGAGGCAACAGCAGGCCTGAGTGACAGCAACCACCAATGAAGAAAGTCAGCCTTTTCTAGATGTGGGAAATGGAGGGAAATGAATTTCCATCTCGTCTTAGTCTGTTTTGCATTGCTACAAAGGGATTCCCCAGGCTGGGTGATGTATTTTAAAGAGAGGTTTATTTGGCTGGACGCGGTGGCTCAGGCCTGTCATCCCAGCACGTGGAGAGGCCAAGGGGGGCGGATCACGAGGTCAGGAGTTCGAGACCAGCCTGACCAACAGGGTGAAACCCTGTCTCTACTAAAATACAAAACAAAACAAAAAAAAGTAGCCGGGAATGGTGGCGGGCGCCTGTACTCCCAGCCACTTGGGAGGCTGAGGCAGGGGAATTGCTTGAACTGGGGAGATGGAGGTTGCAGTGAGCAGAGATTGTGCCACTGCACTCCAGCCTGGCGACAAAGCAAGATTCCAACTTAAAAAAAAAAAAAACAGGTTTATTTGGCTGATGATTCCACAGACTGTACAGGAATTGTGCCTTCAGCATCTGCTGCTGAGAACCTCAACAACTTCCACTCCTGGTGGGAGAGGAAGGGGAGCTGGTGTTACATGTTGGGAGAGGTGGCAAGAGGCAGGGAAGGAGGTACCAGCCTCTTTTTCTTTTTACCTTTTTTTTTGGAGACAGAATCTAACTCTGTTGCCCAGGCTGGAGTGCAATGGCGTGATCTTGGCTCACTGCAGCCTCCGCCTCCCGGGTTCAAGCAATTCTGCTGCCTCAGCCTCCTGAGTAGCTGGGACTACAGGTGCACCTGCCACCACACCCGGCTAATTTTTTGTATTTTAGTAGAAACGGGGTTTCACCATGTTGCCCAGGCTGGTCTCGAACTCATGAGCTCAGGCAATCCACCCGCCTCGGCCTCCCAAAGTGCGAGGATTACAGGTGTGAGCCACCATGCCCGGGCACCAGCCTCTTTTTCATAACCAGCTCTTTCAGGAACAAATAGAGAAAGAACTCACTCATTACTACAAGAAAGGCACCAAGCCATCTATAAGGAGTCCGCCCCCTCTTGATTCAAACACCTCCTGCCAGGTCCCACCTCCGACCCAGAGAACCAAATTTCAAACTGAGATTTGCAAAGGACAAACAACCAAACTATATCATCACTTTGTCCTGCAGAAGGAACCGGACCTACTAAAAACTGGATTTATAACCCAGGGAGGCCTGGCACTGTACAATAATAATTTTTTTTTTTTGAGACGGAGTCTCGCTCTGTCGCCCAGGCTGGAGTGCGGTGTTGTGATCTCGGCTCACTGCAACCTCCTCCTCCTGGGTTCACGCCATTCTCCTGCCTCAGCCTCCCGAGTAGCTGGGACTACAGGCGCCCGCTACCACGTCTGGCTAATTTTTTGTATTTTTAGTAGAGATGGGGTTTCACTATGTTAGCCAGGCTGGTCTCGATCTCCTGACCTCGTGATCCGCCCGCCTCAGCCTCCCAAAGTGCTGGGATTACTGGTGTGAGCCACCGCGCCCGGCCATCAATTTTTTTTTTTTTTTTTTTTTAATGAGATGGAGTTTTGCTTTTGTAGCCCAGGCTGGATTGCAATGGCGCAATCTCAGCTCACCAGGTCAGTTATTCAAGGAGGAGGCTACACAGTACCTCAGTGGTTGGGTTGGAAGGAGATGCAAAAGCTTCTTGGAGTCTAAGCATCTTTGCGAAATATCACTTTTTTTGAGACAGAGAGATGGGGTCTTAGTTTGTCACCCAGGCTGGAGTGCAGCGGTGCAATCATAGCTTACTGTCAGCTTGAACTCAAGTGATCCTCACACCTCAGCCTCCCGGATAGCTGGCACTACAGGCACAAGCCACCACGCCCAGCTAATTTTTGCCTTTTTTGTAGAGACAGGGTCTTGCTATGTTGCCCAGACTGGTCTTAAACCCCTGTCTCCAGCAATCCTCCAAAGTGTTAGGATTACAGGCATGAGCCACGGCGCCCAGCCAAACATCAGGTTTTTATCATTTATTATTATTGTTTGTTTTGAGATGCAATCTTGCTCTGTCACCCAGGTTGGTGTGCAATGGCGCGATCTCGGCTCACTACAACCTCCGCCTCACGGGTTCAAGCAATTCTCCCGCCTCAGCCTCCCAAGTAGCTGGGATGATGGGCGTCCGCCGCCGCGCCTGGGTAAATTTCTGCATTTTTAGTCCAGATGGGGTTTCACCATGTTGGGCAGGCTGGTCTTGAACTCCTGACCTCAGGTGATCTGCCTGCCTTGGCCTCCCAAAGTGCTGGGATTACAGGCGTGAGCCACCGCGCCCAGCCCCAAATGTCATGTTTTTAAATAAAAACATAGAAAATGATATAAAGGTTCACAGCATCATCAAGAAAACAGTTCCTCACTGTCGCAGAGGCGGAGATGTCCATGCCATTCCTACACCCTCTGGGTCTCAGGTAATTTCCTTCACGGTCAAGACCTCTTCGCGGTAGCCTTTACCTTCCTCTGGGGTGAATTCCTCCCAGATGATCTGAGAAAAAGGAGGGTTCAGGCTGTCAGATCTTCACGAGCTCAGCCTGGGACTCAGTGGGCTGTGTTTATTTTCTTTTTCTCCCTCGAGACGGAGTCTCATTCTATTGCCCAGGCTGGAGTGCAGTGGTGTCATCTCAGCTCACTGCAACCTCGGCCTCCCGGGTTCAAGCGATTCTCCTGCCTCAGCCTCCTGAGTAGCTGGGATTACAGGTGACCGCCACCACAAATTTGACTGATCAGATGAGGCCCACCCTTCTCCTTTAGACCTTCAGCTGATTAGACGAGGCCCCCCTTCCCCCTTTAGACCTTCGACTGATCAGATGAGGCCCACCCTTCCCTATATACCTTCAACTGATTAGACGAGGCCCACCCTTCTCCTTTAGACCTTCAGCTAATCAGATGAGGCCCACCCTTCCCGATACACCTTCAACTGATTAGAAGAGGCCCACCCTCCCCTTTAGACCTTCAACTGATTAGACGAGGCCCACCCCTCCCCCTTTAGACCTTCAACTGATGAGACGAGGCCCACCCTTCCCCCTTTAGACCTTCGACTGATTAGACGAGGCCCACCCTCCCCCCTTTAGACCTTCGACTGATTAGACGAGGCCCACCCTTCCCCCTTTAGACTTTCCACTGATTAGACGAGGCCCACCCTCCCCCCTTTAGACCTTCGACTGATTAGACGAGGCCCACCCTCCCCCCTTTAGACTTTCGACTGATTAGACGAGGCCCACCCTTCCCTATATACCATCAACTGATTAGACGAGGCTCCCATTCCTTTAGACCTTCAACTGATTAGGTGAGGCCCACCCTTCCCTATATACCTTCAACTGATTAGACGAGGCCCCCCTTCCCCCTTTAGACCTTCAACAGATTAGATGAGGCCGACCCTTCTCCTTTGGACCTTCGACTGATTAGATGAGGCCCACCCTTCCCTATATACCTTCAACTGATTAGACGAGGCCCCCCTACCCGCTTTAGACCTTCAGCTGATTAGATGAGGCCCACCCTTCCCTATATTCCTTCAACTGATTAGACGAAGCCCCCCTTCCCCTTTAGACTTTTAACTGATTAGATGAGGCCCACCCTACCCTATATACCTTCATGTGATTAGATGAGGCCCACCCTATCCTATATACCTTCAACTGATTAGACGAGGCCCCCCTTCCCCCTTTAGACCTTCGACTGGTTAGACGAGGCCCACCCTTCCCTATATACCTTCAACTGATTAGATGAGGCCCAGCCTACCCTATATACCTTCGAGTGATTAGATGAGGCCCACCCTATCCTATATACCTTCAACTGATTAGACGAGGCCCACCCTTCCCTATCTACCTTCAACTGATTAGATGAGGCCCGGCCTACCCTATATACCTTCACGTGATTAGATGAGGCCCACCCTATCCTATGTACCTTCAACTGATTAGACGAGGCCCCCCTTCCCCCTTTAGACCTTCGACTGATTAGATGAGTCCCACCCTTCCCTATATACCTTCAACTGATTAGATGAGGCCCACCCTTCCCCTTTAGACCTTTAACTGACTAGATGAGGCCCACCCTTCCCCCATATACCTTCGACTCATTAGACAAGGCCCACCCTTCCCCCTTTAGACTTTTAACTGATTAGATGAGGCCCACCCTACCCTATATACCTTCAACTGATGAGACAAGGCCCACCCTTCCCCCTATAGACCTTCAACTGATTAGATGAGGCCCACCCTTCCCCCTTTAGACCTTTGACTGACTAGACGAGGCCCACCCTTCCCCCTATATACCTTCGACTGATTAGTTGAGGCCCACCCTTCCCCCTTTAGCCGCCACCAGCTAAATTTTGTACTTTCAGTCGAGATGGGGTTTTACCATGTTGGCCAGGCTGGTCTCAAACTCCTGACATCGAGGTGATCCACTCGCCTTGGCCTCCCAAAGAGCTGGGATGACAGGCGTGAGCCACTGCACCTGGCCAGGGGTTTTTCCTGGGGTAAAGATCTGAGACAGATCCACCCATGGGACCTCATAGTTGACGATGAACAGGGTGGTCTTTGGAAGAGCTTGTGAGCATGAAACCAGGGCAGGGTACAGCAGGTGCTACGCCCCTGGAGCTGACGGAGCTCAGAGAAGGGAAGGTTGAAGCCTGAAGCCGTCATCCTGGCACCTCGATGTGGGGGACCCCTGGGGGTCACTGGAAAGCGGGGGCCGGGGAGGAGGCTGGCGTTGGGGTGGAAGGTAACGGAATGACAGATGGCCGGGTCTAGGATGGGGGTGTGCAAGTGGCAACCAGGAGGATGTTACCTATGTGGCAGGGAAGAGGGCGGTGGGGGCAACCCTGGGCTCGAACTGGAGTTCCCCATGGGAGGAAGACACAGCCCCTGAGCTGGAGAGAGTTGAGTGGGAGAGGGCCACCCACGGGCTCTTGGGATGTGGGTCACGCAAGTCTCTCACCCTTAGTCACCCTCTCTGGGGTCTTGCTGTTCAGCCTCTCTCTTGGTCTCTCTGCCTCTTTTCTCTGTCTCCCTCTCTGTCTCTCTTTCCTCCCCCTCTCACCTTCTTCCACCCCCATCTCTGGGTCTCTATCTCCATCTTCCTGTGTGTCTGCCTCTTTTGGGTTCAGTCTCTGTTTCTCTTTCATCTCTTGGCCTTCGTCTCTGATACCCGGCACCACTGACGTGTCCCCGTGACTAGGCTACAGAACCCAGTTATTGAATCAAACCATGACTCAGCGGCTGGTACGAAGGGGCTTTGTAGATGTCAAGTCCACAATCAGCTGATTTCCAGGAAAAGAAATTGGACTGGAGAATGTGGGTGGGCCTTATCTAATCAGTCAAAGGTCTAAAGGGGGTGGGCCTCATCTAATCAGTTGAAGGTCTGAAGAAGGGTGGGCCTCATCTAATCATTTGAAGGTCTAAAGGTGGTGGGCTTTGTGTAATTAATAAGCTGAAGGTCTAAAGGGGAAGGGGGGAAGGGTGGGCTTCATCTAATCAGTCGAAGGCCTGAAGGGGGATGGGTGGGCCTCATCTAATCAGTTGAAGATCTAAAGGGGAATGGCGGGTTTCATCTAATCAGTCGAAGGTGTAAATGGGTAGAGTGGGCCTCGTCTAATCAGTTGAAAGTCTAAAGAGGAAGAGTGGGCTTTATCTAATTCATAAGTTGAAGGCCTAAAGGGGAAGGCTGGGCTTCATCTAATCAGTTGAAGGTCCCAAGTGGAAGGGTGGGTCTCATCGAATCCATCCAAGATCTAAAGGGGGAAGGGTGGGCCTCATCTGATCAGTCAAAGGTCTAAAGGGGGAAGGGTGGGCCTCATCTAATCAGTGGAAGGTACATAGGGGAAGGGCGGGACTCAACTAATCAGTCGAAGGTCTAAAGGGGGAAGGGTGGGCCTCATCTAATCAGTGGAAGGTATATAGGGGAAGGGTGGGCCTCATCTAATCAGTGGAAGGTATATAGGGGAAGTGCGGGCCTCAACTAATCAGTCGAAGGTCTAAAGGGGGAAGGGCGGGCCTCATCTAATCAGTGGAACGTACATAGGGGAAGGGCGGGCCTCATCTAATCAGTGGAAGGTATATAGGGGAAGGGCGGGCCTCAACTAATCAGTCGAAGGTCTAAAGGGGGAAGGGTGGGCCTCATCTAATCAGTGGAAGGTATATAGGGGAAGGGCGGGCCTCTTCCAATCAGTGGAAGGTATATAGGGGGAAGGGTGGGCCTCATCTAACCAGTGGAAGGTATATAGGGGAAGGGCGGGCCTCAACTAATCAGTCGAAGGTCTAAAGGGGGAAGGGCGGGCCTCATCTAATCAGTGGAACGTACATAGGGGAAGGGCGGGCCTCATCTAATCAGTGGAAGGGATATAGGAGAAGGGCGGGCCTCATCTAATCAGTGGAAGGTATATAGGGGAAGGGTGGGCCTCAACTAATCAGTCGAAGGTCTAAAGGGGGAAGGGTGGGCCTCATCTAATCAGTGGAAGGTATATAGGGAAGGGTGGGCCTCAGCTAATCAGTGGAAGGTATGTAGGGAAGGGCGGGCCTCATCTAATCAGTAGAAGGTATATAGGGGTAGGGTGAGCCTCATCTAATCAGTGGAAGGTATATAGGGGAAGGGCGGGCCTCATCTAATCAGTGGAAGGTATATAGGGGTAGGGTGGGCCTCATCTAATCAGTGGAAGGTATATAGGGGAAGGTCGGGCCTCAACTAATCAGTCAAAGCTCTAAAGGGAGAAGGGTGGGCCTCATCTAATCAGTGGAAGGTATCTAGGGGACGGGCGGGCCTCATTTAATCAGATGAAGGTATATAGGGAAGGGTGGGCCTCAGCTAATCAGTGGAAGGTATATAGGGGAAGGATGGGCCTTATCTAATCAGTCGAAGGTATATAAGGAAGGGTGGGCCTCAGCTAATCAGTGGAAGGTATATAGGGGAAGGATGGGCCTTATCTAATCAGTCGAAGGTATATAAGGAAGGGTGGGCCTCAGCTAATCAGTGGAAGGTATGTAGGGGAAGGGTGGGCCTCATCTAATCAGTCAAAGGTTTAAAGGGGGAAGAGTGCGCTTCACCTAATCAGTCAAAGGTCTCAAGGGGGAAGGGCGGGCCTCATCTAATCAGTGGAAGGTATATAGGGGAAGGTCGGGCCTCATCTAATCAGTCAAAGGTCTAAAGGGAGAAAGGTAGGCCTCATCTAATCAGTCGAAGGTATAAAGGGGAGGGTGGGCCTCATCTAATCAGTAGAAGGTCCAAAGGAGAAGCGTGGGCTTCATCTAATCAGTCGAAGGTATAAAGGAGAATGGTGGGCTTCATCTAATCCGTCAAAGGTCTAAACGGGGAGAGTGGGCCTCATTTAATCAGTTGAAAGTCTAAAGGGTAAGGGTGGGCCTTATCTAATAAGCTGAAGGTCTAAAGGGGATGGGTGGGCCTTATCTAATCAGTCGAAGGTCTAAAGGGGAATGGCGGGTTTCATCTAATCAGTCGAAGGTGTAAATGGGTAGAGTGGGCCTCGTCTAATCAGTTGAAAGTCTAAAGAGGAAGAGTGGGCTTTATCTAATTCATAAGTTGAAGGCTTAAAGGGGAAGGCTGGGCTTCATCTAATCAGCTGAAGGTCCAAAGGGGAAGGGTGGGTCTCATCGAATCCATCCAAGATCTAAAGGGGGAAGGGTGGGCCTCATCTGATCAGTCAAAGGTCTAAAGGGGGAAGGGTGGGCCTCATCTAATAAGTGGAAGGTATATAGGGAAGGGTGGGCCTCAGCTAATCAGTGGAAGGTATATAGGGGAAGGGTGGGCCTCATCTAATCAGTCGAAGGTCTAAAGGGGGAAGAGTGCGCTTCATCTAATCAGTCAAAGGTCTAAAGGGGGAAGGGCGGGCCTCATCAAAGCAGTGGAAGGTATATAGGGGAAGGGCGGGCCTCAACTGATCGGTTGAAGGTCTAAAGGGGGAAGGGCGGGCCTCATCTAATCAGTGGAAGGTACATAGGGGAAGGGCGGGCCTCATCTAATCAGTGGAAGGTATATAGGGGAAGGGCGGGCCTCAACTAATCAGTCGAAGGTCTAAAGGGGGAAGGGTGGGCCTCATCTAATCAGTGGAAGGTATATAGGGGAAGGGCGGGCCCCATCTAAACAGTGGAAGGTATATAGGGGAAGGGCGGGCCTCATCTAATCAGTGGAAGGTATATAGGGAAGGGCGGGCCTCATCTAAACAGTGGAAGGTATACAGGGGAAGGGCGGGCCTCATCTAATCAGTGGAAGGTATATAGGGGAAGGGCGGGCCTCATCTAATCAGTGGAAGGTACATAGGGGAAGGGCGGGCCTCATCTAATCGGTGGAAGGTATATAGGGAAGGGTGGGCCTCATCTAAACAGTGGAAGGTACATAGGGGAAGGGCGGGCCTCATCTAATCAGTGGAAGGTATATAGGGAAAGGGTGGGCCTCATCTAATCAGTCGAAGGTATATAGGGAAGGATGGGCCACAGCTAATCAGTGGAAGGTATATAGGGGAAGGGCGGGCCTCAACTAATCAGTCGAAGGTCCAAAGGGGGAAGGGTGGGCCTCATCTAATCAGTGGAAGTTATACAGGGGAAGGGCGGGCCTCAATTAATCAGTCGAAGGTCTAAAGGGGAAGGGCGGGCCTCATCTAATCAGAGGAAGGTATATAGGGGAAGGGCGGGACTCATTTAATCAGTCGAAGGTCGAAAGGGGAAGTGTGGGCCTCATCTAATCAGAGGAAGGTATATAGGGGAAGGGCGGGCCTCATCAAATCAGTGGAAGGTATATAGGGGAAGGGCGGGCCTCAACTAATCAGTCGAAGGTCTAAAGGGGGAAGGGTGGGCCTCATCTTATCAGTGGAATGTATATAGGGGACGGGCGGGCCTCATTTAATCAGTTGAAGGTATATAGGGAAGGGTGGGCCTCAGCTAATCAGTGGAAGGTATATAGGGGAAGGATGGGCCTAATCTAATCAGTCGAAGGTATATAAGGAAGGATGGGCCTCAGCTAATCAGTGGAAGGTATATAGGGGAAGGATGGGCCTAATCTAATCAGTCGAAGGTATATAAGGAAGGGTGGGCCTCAGCTAATCAGTGGAAGGTATGTAGGGGAAGGGTAGGCCTCATGTAATCAGTCAAAGGTTTAAAGGTGGAAGAGTGTGCTTCACCTAATCAGTCAAAGGTCTCAAGGGGGAAGGGCGGGCCTCATCTAATCAATGGTAGGTATATAGGGGAAGGGCGGGCCTCAACTGATCGGTCGAAGGTCTAAAGGGGGAAGGGTGGGCCTCATCTAATCAGTGGAAGGTATATAGGGGATGGGCGGGCCTCATCTAATCAATGGAAGTTATATAGGGGAAGGGTGGGCCTCATCTAATCAGTGGAAGGTATATAGGGGATGGGCGGGCCTCATCTAATCAGTGGAAGGTATATAGGGGAAGGGTGGGCCTCATCTAATCACTGGAAGGTATATAGGGGAAGGGCGGGCCTCATCTAAACAGTGGAAAGTACATAGGGGAAGGGCGGGCCTCATCTAATCAGTGGAAGGTATATAGGGAAGGGCGGGCCTCATCTAATCAGTGGAAGGTATATAGGGAAGGGTGGGCCTCAGCTAATCAGTGGAAGGTATATAGGGGAAGGATGGGCCTAATCTAATCAGTCGAAGGTATATAAGGAAGGATGGGCCTCAGCTAATCAGTGGAAGGTATGTAGGGGAAGGGTAGGCCTCATGTAATCAGTCAAAGGTTTAAAGGGGGAAGAGTGCGCTTCACCTAATCAGTCAAAGGTCTCAAGGGGGAAGGGCGGGCCTCATCTAATCAATGGTAGGTATATAGGGGAAGGGCGGGCCTCAACTGATCGGTCGAAGGTCTAAAGGGGGAAGGGTGGGCCTCATCTAATCATTGGAAGGTATATAGGGGATGGGCGGGCCTCATCTAATCAATGGAAGTTATATAGGGGAAGGGTGGGCCTCATCTAATCAGTGGAAGGTATATAGGGGAAGGGCGGGCCTCATCTAATCAGTGGAAGGTATATAGGGGAAGGGTGGGCCTCATCTAATCAGTGGAAGGTATATAGGGGAAGGGCGGGCCTCATCTAAACAGTGGAAAGTACATAGGGGAAGGGCGGGCCTCATCTAATCAGTGGAAGGTGTATAGGGGAAGGGCGGGCCTCATCTAATCAGTGGAACGTACATAGGGGAAGGGCGGGCCTCATCTAATCAGTGGAAGGTATATAGGGAAGGGTGGGCCTCAGCTTATCAGTGGAAGGTATATAGGGAAAGGGTGGGCCTCATCTAATCAGTCGAAGGTATGTCGGGAAGGGTGGGCCACAGCTAATCAGTGGAAGGTATATAGGGGAAGGGTGGGCCTCATCTAATCAGTCGAAGGTATATCGGGAAGGGTGGGCCACAGCTAATCAATGGAATGTATATAGGGGAAGGGTGGGCCTCATCTTATCAGTGGAAGGTACATAGGGGAAGGGCGGGCCTCACCTAATCAGTGGAAGGTATACAGGGGAAGGACGGGCCTCAACTAATCAGTGGAAGTTATATAGGGGAAGGGCGGGACTCAACTAATCAATCGAAGGTCTAAAGGGTGAAGGGTGGACCTCATCTAATCAGTGGAAGGTATATAGGGGAAGGACGGGCCTCATCTAATCAGTGGAAGGTATATAGGGGAAGGGCGGGCCTCATCTAATCAATGGAATGTATATAGGGGAAGGGCGGGCCTCATCTAATCAGTCGAAGGTCTAAAGGGGGAAGGGCGGGCGTCATCTAATCAGTGGAAGGTATATAGGGGAAGGGTGGGCCTCAACTTATCGGTCGAAGGTCTAAAGGGGGAAGGTTGGGCCTCATCTAATCAGTGGAAGGTATGTAGGGAAGGGTGGGCCTCATCTAATCAGTCGAAGGGCTGACGGGGGAAGGGTGGGCCTCATCTAATCAGTTGAAGGTCCAAAGGAGAAGCGTGGGCTTCATCTAATCAGTCGAAGGTATAAAGGAGAATGGTGGGCTTCATCTAATCAGTCAAAGGTCTAAACGGGGAGAGTGGGCCTCATTTAATCAGTTGAAAGTCTAAAGGGTAAGGGTGGGCCTTATCTAAAAAGTTGAAGGTCTAAAGGGGAAGGGTGGGCCTCATCTAATCAGTCGAAGGTCTAAAGGGGAATGGAGGGTTTCATCTAATCAGTCGAAGGTGTAAATGGGTAGAGTGGGCCTCGTCTAATCAGTTGAAAGTGTAAAGAGGAAGAGTGGGCTTTATCTAATTCATGAGTTGAAGGCCTAAAGGGGAAGGCTGGGCTTCTTCTAATCAGCTGAAGGTCCAAAGGGGAAGGGTGGGTCTCATCGAATCCATCCAAGATCTAAAGGGGGAAGGGTGGGCCTCATCTGATCAGTCAAAGGTCTAAAGGGGGAAGGGTGGGCCTCATCTAATCAGTGGAAGGTATATAGGGAAGGGTGGGCCTCAGCTAATCAGTGGAAGGTATATAGGGGAAGGGTGGGCCTCATCTAATCAGTGGAAGGTATATAGGGGAAGGGCGGGCCTCAACTAATCAGTCGAAGGTCTAAAGGGGGAAGGGTGGGCCTCATCTAATCACTCGAAGGTCTAAAGGGGGAAGGGTGGGCCTCATCTAATCAGTGGAAGGTATATACGGGAAGGGCGGGCCTCAACTAATCAGTCGAAGGTATATAGGGAAGGGTGCGCTTCATCTAATCAGTGGAAGGTATACAGGGGAAGGGCGGGCCTCAACTAATCAGTCGAAGGTCCAAAGGGGGAAGGGTGGGCCTCATCTAATCACTCGAAGGTCTAAAGGGGGAAGGGTGGGCCTCATCTAATCAGTGGAAGGTATATACGGGAAGGGCGGGCCTCAACTAATCAGTCGAAGGTATATAGGGAAGGGTGCGCTTCATCTAATCAGTGGAAGGTATACAGGGGAAGGGCGGGCCTCAACTAATCAGTCGAAGGTCCAAAGGGGGAAGGGTGGGCCTCATCTAATCAGTGGAAGTTATACAGGGTAAGGGCGGGCCTCAATTAATCAGTCGAAGGTCGAAAGGGGAAGGGCGGGCCTCATCTAATCAGAGGAAGGTATATAGAGGAAGGGCGGGCCTCATCTTATCCGTGGAAGGTATATAGGGGAAGGGTGGGCCTCATCTAATCAGTGGAAGTTATACAGGGGAAGGGCGGGCCTCAATCAGTCGAAGGTCGAAAGGGGAAGGGCGGGCCTCATCTAATCAGAGGAAGGTATATAGAGGAAGGGCGGGCCTCATCTTATCCGTGGAAGGTATATAGGGGACGGGCGGGCCTCATTTAATCAGTTGAAGGTATATAGGGAAGGGTGGGCCTCAGCTAATCAGTGGAAGGTATATAGGGGAAGGGTGGGCCTAATCTAATCAGTCGAAGGTATATAGGGAAGGGTGGGCCTCAGCTAATCAGTGGAAGGTATGTAGGGGAAGGGTGGGCCTCATCTAATCAGTGGAAGGTATATAGGGGAAGGGCGGGACTTAACTAATCATTCGAAGGTCTAAAGGGCGAAGGGTGGGCCTCGTCTAATCATTGGAAGGTATATAGTGGAAGGGCGGGCCTCATCTAAACAGTGGAAGGTATATAGGGGAAGGGCGGGCCTCATCTAATCAGTGGAAGGTATATAGGGGAAGGGCAGGCCTCAACTTATCGGTCGAAGGTCTAAAGGGGGAAGGGTGGGCCTCAGCTAATCAGTCGAAGGACTAAATGGGGAAGGGCCGGCCTCATCTAATCAGTGGAAGGTATGTAGGTGAAGGGCGGGCCTCATCTAATCAGTGGAAGGTATATAGGGGAAGGGCGGGCCTCAACTAATCAGTCAAAGGTCTAAAGGGGGAAGGGCGGGCCTCATCTAATCAGTGGAAGGTATACAGAGGAAGGGCTGGCCTCAACTTATCGGTCGAAGTTCTAAAGGGGGAAGGGTGGGCCTCATCTAATGAGTGGAAGGTGTATAGGGGAAGGGCGGGCCTCAACTAATTAGTCGAAGGTCTAAAGGGGGAAGGGCGGGCCTCATCTAATCAGTGGAAGGTATATAGGGGAAGGGCAGGCCTCAACTTATCGGTCGAAGGTCTAAAGGGGGAAGGGTGGGCCTCATCTAATCAGTGGAAGGTATATAGGGAAGGGTGGGCCTCATCTAATCAGTCGAAGGGCTGACGGGGGAAGGGTGGGCCTCATCTAATCAGTTGAAGGTCCAAAGGAGAAGCGTGGGCTTCATCTAATCAGTCGAAGGTGTAAAGAAGAATGGTGGGCTTCATCTAATCAGTCAAAGGTCTAAACGGGGAGAGTGGGCCTCATTCAATCAGTTGAAAGTCTAAAGGGTAAGGGTGGGCCTTATCTAATAAGCTGAAGGTCTAAAGGGGAAGGGTGGGCCTCATCTAATCAGTCGAAGGTCTAAAGGGGAATGGAGGGTTTCATCTAATCAGTCGAAGGTGTAAATGGGTAGAGTGGGCCTCGTCTAATCGGTTGAAAGTGTAAAGAGGAAGAGTGGGCTTTATCTAATTCATGAGTTGAAGGCCTAAAGGGGAAGGCTGGGCTTCATCTAATCAGCTGAAGGTCCAAAGGGGAAGGGTGGGTCTCATCGAATCCATCCAAGATCTAAAGGGGGAAGGGTGGGCCTCATCTGATCAGTCAAAAGTCTAAAGGGGGAAGGGTGGGCCTCATCTAATCAGTGGAAGGTATATAGGGAAGGGTTGGCCTCAGCTAATCAGTGGAAGGTATATAGGGGAAGGGTGGGCCTCATCTAATCAGTGGAAGGTATATAGGGGAAGGGCAGGCCTCATCTAATCAGTGGAAGGTATACAGGGGTAGGGTGGGCCTCACCTGATCAGTGGAAGGTATATAGGGGAAGGGCGGGCCTCATCTAATCAGTGGAAGGTATATAGGGGAAGGGTGGGCCTCATCTAATCAGTTGAAGGCATATAGGGAAGGGTCGGCCTCATCTAATCAGTCGAAGGTCTAAAGGGGGTGGGCCTTGTCTAATTAATAAGCTGGATGTCTAAAGGGGAAGCGGGGAAGGGTGGGCTTCATGTAATGAGTTGAAGGTCTAAATGGGAAGGGTGGGTCTCATCTAATCAGTCAAAGGTCTAAAGGGAGAAGGGTAGGCCTCATCTAATCAGTCAAAGGTCTAAAGGGAGAAGGGTAGGCCTCATCTAATCAGTCAAAGGTCCTAAAAGGGAAAGGTGGGCTTCATCTAATCAGTCAAAGGTCTAAACGGGGAAAGTGGGCCTCATTTAATCAGTTGAAAGTCTAAAGGGTAAGGGTGGGCCTTATCTAATAAGCTGAAGGTCTAAAGGGTAAGGGTGGGCCTTATCTAATAAGCTGAAGGTCTAAAGGGGAAGGGTGGGCCTTATCTAATCAGTCGAAGGTCTAAAGGGGAATGGCGGGTTTCATCTAATCAGTCGAAGGTGTAAATGGGTAGAGTGGGCCTCGTCTAATCAGTTGAAAGTCTAAAGAGGAAGAGTGGGCTTTATCTAATTCATAAGTCGAAGGCCTAAAGGGGATGGCTGGGCTTCATCTAATCAGCTGAAGGTCCAAAGGGGAAGGGTGGGCCTCATCTGATCAGTCAAAAGTCTAAAGGGGGAAGGGTGGGCCTCATCTAATCAGTCGAAAGTATATAGGGAAGGGTGGGCCTCAGCTAATCAGTGGAAGGTATATAGGGGAAGGGTGGGCCTCATCTAATCAGTCGAAGGTATATAGGGAAGGATGGGCCTCAGCTTATCAGTGGAAGGTATATAGGGGAAGGGTGGGCCTCATCTAATCAGTGGAAGGTATATAGGGAAGGGCGGGCCTCATCTAATCAGTGGAAGGTATATAGGGGACGGGCGGGACTCAACTAATCATTCGAAGGTCTAAAGGGGGAAGGGTGGGCCTCATCTAATCAGTGGAAGGTATATAGGGGAAGGGCGGGCCTCAACTTATCGGTCGAAGGTCTAAAGGGGGAAGGGTGGGCCTCATCTAATCAGTTGAAGGTATATAGGGAAGGGTGGGCCTCAGCTAATCCGTGGAAGGTATATAGGGGAAGGGTGGGCCGCATCTAATCAGTCGAAGGTCTAAAGGGGGAAGGGTGGGCCTCATCTAATCCATCGAAGGTCTAAAGGGGGAAGAGCGGGCCTCATTTAATCAGCTGAAGGTGTAAAGGAGAAGAGTGGGCCTCATCTAATCAGTCAAAGGTCTAAAGGATAAAAGCTGAGGTTCCCCGTACAAGAGTTTTATTTCCTTTTTAAAAATTTCATCTCCCACTCTGAGAATGCAGGACGGTTCTGCCTCTGGGATGAGCATCAGCCCTGGCCTGACTTTCCAGCCTGCCAGCGTACTGCAACATAAGACACAGTCCCTGAGCTGGAGAGAGGTGGGTGGGAGAGGAGCGCCACTGGGGTCTCAGGGTGGAGGTCACATGGTTTCTCGCCCTTGTTCACCCTCTCTGGGCTCTCGCTGAGACTAAGTCCGACTCCTCTGTCTTCCCTGTCTCTCTCGGTCTCTCTGTGTCTCTTTTCTCTGCCTCCCTCTCTGTCTTTTTCCTCTATCTGTCTCTCTTCCACTCTCATCCCTTGGTCTCTGTCTCTCTCTCTCCCCTGTCCGTGTCCACCTATGTCTCTCTGTTTCTCTGTCTTTTTCTCTTTGTCCCTGTCTCTATGTCTCCTTCTCCCTCTCTCTCTCTCTTTTTCTGTCTGTGTCTTTCTCTGTGTCTCTCTGTCTTTGTCTCTCTCCCCTCTCTTTGCCTCTGTTCCTCTCTGTCTCTCTCCTCTCCCTGCTGGGGATGATTTTTTTGTTTTGTTTTGTTTTTGATAGAGAGTTTTGCTCTTGTTGCCCAGGTTAGAATGCAATGGTACGATCTCGGCTCACTGCAGCCTCCGCCTCCTGGGTTCAAGTGATTCTCCTGCCTCAGCCTCCAGAATAGGTGGGATTACAGGTGTGCGCCATCACACCTGGCTAATTTTTGTAATTTTAGTAGAGACGAGGTTTCTTCAGGTTGGTCAGGCTGGTCTCGAACTCCCGACCTCAAGTGATCCACCCGCCTTGGCCTCCCAAAGTGCTGGGATTACAGGTGTGAGCCACTGCACCCGGCCTAGTTCCTTAAGATTTTCGTCACTTGGTGATTCTTAGTGAAGTTCTGCATAGTTGAGCGCAGACACCCTGCACGTAGCATCCCTCACAGATGTGAGTCACCGCGACCGGCCCCCGCCTGGGTCTTTATGTTTGTTGTTTATCTGTCTCTGTTTCTCCATCTGTGTCTCTCTGATTGTCTTTTTCTCTTTGTAGGTCAGTCTTGCTCTCTGTGTGTCTCTCTCTCTCTTTCCTTCTCTCTTTTCTCCCTCCCTCCCTCTCTCTGTTTCTCTGTCTGTGTGTCTGCCTTTGTTTCTGTCAGTCTGTCTGCCTGTTTGTTTCCCTCTCCTTTGTGTCTTCTTCTCATTCTCTTCTACATTCCTCTCTCTCTCCTCCATCTCTCTCCCTCCATCTTTCTCTGCCTCTGTCTCTTGTCTCTATTTCCGCCTCTCCTCTCTACCTTCTTTTTTCTTTTGAGATGGAGTCTCACTCTGTCAGCCAGGCTGGAGTGCGGTGGTGCGATCTCGGCTCACGGCAACCTCCGCCCCCTGGGTTCAAGCCGTTCTCCTGCCCCAGCCTCCCGAGTCACTGGGATTTCAGGCGTACACCACCACGCCCAGCTAATTTTTTGCATTTTTAGCAGAGATGGGGTTTCACCACGTTGGCCAGGCTGGTCTCGAACCTCTGACCTCAGATGATCCACATGCCTCAACCTCCCAAAGTGCTGGGATGACAGGCATGAGCCACCGTGCCTGGCCCTCTCTACCGTCTTCTCCTCCTTTTTTTGACCACCACCCTGCCTCAGTTTCTCCTGATGGAGCTCACAGAGATGACTCTGACCCCAACCCTGGAGAAGACCCCGACCCGGGAGAAGGCCCAGGAGTGGGATACAGATTCCAGCCACACCGGTGGTGACACTGCGGTCCCAGCTGGTGGAGAAGCAAGATGGTTGACACTCAGAGGCCGTGTCCCACGCTCCCCACTCCCCACCTTCCATCCCAGGTCACTGCTCCGCCCACCCCTGCCTACCTCGTCTTCCACCTCATGGTTATCATTCAGTTTGTCTTTGATCTGTGGAACTGGCGGGAACAGCCGCTGTATCCTAAGGAACCTGAGACACAGAGAAAAAGTGTGAAGAGAATGAACCCCGGGTCACCAGGGTTCCTTCCATCAACGCCCTGTGCCGAGGGATGCTATGTGCAGGGTGTCTGCGCTCAACTATGCAGAACTTCACTAAGAATCACCAAGTGACGAAAATCTTAAGGAACTAGGCCGGGTGCAGTGGCTCACACCTGTAATCCCAGCACTTTGGGAGGCCGAGGCGGGTGGATCACTTGAGGTCAAGAGTTCGAGACCAGCCTGGCCAACGTGGTGAAACCCTGTCTCTACTAAAAATACAAACATTAGCTGAGTATCGTGGTGCTTGCCTGTAATCCCAGCTATTCAGGAGGCTGAGGCAGGAGAATTGCTTGAACCTGGGAGGTGGAGGTTGCAGTGAGCCGAGATTGCACCACTGCACTCCAGCCTGGGTGACAGAGTGAGACCCCATCTCAAAAAAAAAAAGAAAAAGAAAAAGAAAAAGAAAGAATCACCAAATGACGAAAATCTTAAGGAACTAGGCTGGGCATGGTGGCTCACACCTATAATCTCAGCACTTTGGGAGGCCGAGGCGGGTGGATCACCTGAGGTCAAGAGTTCGAGACCAGCCTGGCCAACATGGAGAAACCCCGTCTCTACTAAAAATACAAAAATTAGCCGGGCATCGTGGTGCACGCCTGTAATCCCAGCTACTCGGGAGGCTGAGGCAGGAGAATCGCTTGAACCTGGGAGGTGGAGGTTGCAGTGAGCCGAGATTGCAACACTGCACTGCAGCCTGGGCAACAAGAGCAAAAGTCTGTCTCAAAAAAACAAACAAACAAACAAACAAAAAAACCACCTCCAACCCAGAAACCACGCTCTTCAAGGCTGGTGGGATCAAGGCAGGTGTTTCCCCTCTGGAGCTCAGCCCTTCAACATCAGTGACCTCAGACTCCCTGAAGCTGCCCACAGCTGACTGCCTGTTCCATTCCCATCCCTGTGCCCGAGGGGCTGAGGGAAGATTCTAGAAAGATTCCCTGTGAGCATCACTGTGCATTCCTGTAGGATCTCCCATTTTCTCCATTCTTTTTGTTTGTTTTGAGATGGAGTCTCGCCCTGTCTCCCAGGCTGGAGTGCAGTGGTGCAATCTCAGCTCACTGCAAGCTCCGCCTCTCGGGTTCACGCCATTCTCCTGCCTCAGCCTCCCGAGTAGCTGGGACTACAGGCGCCCGCCACCACACCCGGCTAACTTTTTAGTAGAAACGGGTTTCACTGTGGTAGCCAGGATGGTCTCGATCTCCTGACCTTGTGATCCACCCGCCTTGGCTTCCCAAAGTGCTGGGATGACAGGCGTGACGCCCTTCTAAGAGACAGAAGAGGAGACACAGACACAGAGGAGGAGGTCACGTGGAGACGGAGGGAGAGACGGCAGTGACGGGGCCACAAGCCCAGGGACGTAGGGAGCCTCCAGGATCTGGGAAAGGCAGAAAGGATCATCCCTTACAGGCAAAAGCCACAGGAGACAGGAAGATACCGTAACCTTTGTGCCTGCACTCTGTGTTTCTCTCTTTTTATGTATTATTATTATTGTTATTTTTTGAGACGGAGTTTCACTCTTGTTGCCCAGGCTGGAGTGCAACGGCGTGATCTCGGCTCACCTCAACCTCCGCCTCCCGGGTTCAAGCGATTCTCCTGCCTCAGCCTCCCGAGTAGCTGGGATGAGAAGCGCCCGCCACCATGCCCGGCTAATTTTTATATTTTTTAGTAGAGATGGGGTTTCACCGTGTTGGCCAGGCTGGACTTGAACTCCTGACCTCAGGTGATCTGCCTACCTCGGCCTCCCAAAGTGCTGCGATTACAGGCATGAGCCACCGTGCCCGGCCGGGGTCAGTTTTTAAAGTATAATTTATTTATTTACTTACTTACTTACTTGGAGACGGAGTTTCGCTCTTGTTGCCCAGGCTGGAGTGCAATGGCATGATCTCTGCTCACCGCAGCCTCCGCCTCCCGGGTTCAAGCGATTCTCCTGCCTCAGCCTCCCGAGTAGCTGGGATGACAGGCACCCGCCACCAAACTCGGCTAATTTTGTATTTTTAATAGAGTGGGGGTTTCTCCACGTTGGTCAGGCTGATCTCGAACTCCCGACCTCAGGTGATCCTCCCGCCTCGGCCTCCCAAAGTGCCGGGATGACAGGCGTGAGCCAACACGCCCGGCCAAGGCTGTGTTTCTCTTTCTCAGAGACAGAGACAGAGACTGGACAAAGCGCTTTCCTCCCGGCCTGGCCTGTTTTCCTGGGGGAGGCCCAGGTGTTTCACAGGTTACCTTTTAAAGAGGAAGCCGAGGATGATGCCACAGACAAGGGTTCCCACGATCAGGAGCACGTAAATGTACACAGAGCCGAGGTTCCCGTCGTCAGAACCTAGAGAGACACACAGGTTTGCGTCTGCGGTGAATCGTTGACAGACATGTGAAAGGAAATTAAATCTCTTCGGGTGTCCAAATGTATTTAGCCAAAGGGAACAGTCAAGCTGAGAACTGGGTCCAGCAAACCTGCCTCCCTCTTTTTGGTTCTTAAGTAAGATGGCTCTGAGATGAAAGCAACCTGCCTGCCCTATGTTTTGCCCACAAGGAAATTTCTGCTGAGCTGTTAAAACTTCGCCACCATGGGCTGGATGCGGTGGCTCACGCCTGTCATCCCAGCACTTTGGGAGGCTGAGGCGGGAGGATCACCTGAGGTTGGGAGTTCGACACCAGCTTGACCAACATGGTGAAACCCCATCTCTCCCAAAAATACAAAAATTGGGCCAGGCACGGTGGCTCACACCTGTCATCCCAGCACTTTGGGAGGCCGACGCGGGAGGATCACCTGAGGTTGGGAATTCGAGACCAGCCTGACCAACATGGTGAAACCCCGTCTCTCCCAAAAATACAAAAATTGGGCCAGGCACGGTGGCTCACACCTGTCATCCCAGCACTTTGGGAGGCTGAGGCGGGAGGATCACCTGAGGTTGGGAGTTCGAGACCAGCCTGACCAACATGGTGAAACCCCGTCTCTCCCAAAAATACAAAAATTGGGCCAGGCACGGTGGCTCACGCCTGTCATCCCAGCACTTTGGGAGGCCGACGCGAGAGGATCACCTGAGGTTGGGAGTTCAAGACCAGCCTGACCAACATGGTGAAACCCCGTCTCTCCCAAAAATACAAAAATTGGGCCAGGCACGGTGGCTCACACCTGTCATCCCAGCACTTTGGGAGGCCGAGGCGGGAGGATCACCTGAGGTTGGGAGTTCGAGACCAGCCTGACCAACATGGTGAAACCCCGTCTCTACCAAAAATACAAAAATTGGGCCAGGCACGGTGGCTCACGCCTGTCATCCCAGCACTTTGGGAGGCCGACGCGGGAGGATCACCTGAGGTTGGGAGTTCGAGACCAGCCTGACCAACATGGTGAAACCCCGTCTCTCCCCAAAATACAAAAATTGGGCCAGGCACGGTGGCTCACACCTGTCATCCCAGCACTTTGGGAGGCCGAGGTGGGCGCATCATCTGAGGTCAGGAGTTCGAGACAAGCCTCACTAACAGGGTGAAACCCCGTCTCTACTAAAAATACAAAAAAATTAGCTGGCCATGGTGGTGGGCGCCTGTAGTCCCAGCTACTCAGGAGGCTGAGGCAGGAGAATAGCTTGAACCTGGGAGGCGGAAGTTGCAGTGAGCCGAGATCGTGCCATTGCACTCCAGCCTGGGTGACAGAGTGAGACCCTGTCTCAATAAAAATATTTAAAAAATGGCCAAGCATGATGCATGTCTGTAATCCCAGCTACTCAGGAGGCTGAGGCAGGAGAATCGCTTGAGCCTGGGAGACGGAGGTTACAGTGAGCCAAGATCGTGCCATTGCACTCCAGCCTGGGTGACACAGCGAAACTCCATCTCAAAATAAATAAATAAATAAATAAATAAAAATAAAAATACAAAAATTGGCCAAGCATGATGCATGTCTGTAATCCCAGCTACTCGGGAGGCTGAGGCAGGAGAATCGCTTGAACCCAGGAGGCAGAGGTTGCAGTGAGCTGAGATCGTGACATTGCACTCCAGCCTGGGTGACAGAGCGAGAGTCCGTCTCAAAAAACAAAAAATAAATAAACAAAAAAACATTTCTTACAGGTGCAGTCACCCCGGCCCACCAGACACGAATGCACCTCTGATCATCCCTGTACCCCGTTTTGTCTGTGTGATCTGGGAGGTAGAGGTGCACCATTGCACTGCAGCTCACATTTTTTCTTCTGTACCCTTTGTTGAGGTGAAAACCGCATACTTCTCAATATCCTGCCCCTTCCCCTTTTCAATTTGGAGCCCTCAAAATCGTCTTCAGAGAAAAGCATAGACCTGTCTCCTGGGTGGCCCAGACCTGGCTTTGAAGAGAGCTTCCCCGGACGGACACGGTGGCTCACGCCTGTCATCCCAGCACTTTGGGAGGCCGAGGTGGGCGGATCACGAGGTCAGGAGATCGAGACCATCCTGGCTAAAAAACGGTGAAACCCTGTCTCTACTAAAAAAAAAAAATACAAAAAATTAGCCAGGCGTGGTGATGGGCACCTGTAGTCCCAGCTACTTGGGAGGCTGAGGCAGGAGAATGGCGTGAACCCAGGAGGTGGAGCTTGCAGTGAGCCGAGATTGCGCCACTGGACTCCAGCCCGCGACAAGAGCGAAACGCCGTCTCAAAAAAAAAAAAAAGAAAAAAAGAGGGAGAGAGCTTCCCCTTGGCCAGGGAGCCGGAATGGTGATGGTTTGACTGGACAAAGACTGACTGATTGTTTCCCAGTGGGGCAGAGGGAGGTGCGGCTTTAGGAGGGCTATCAGTGGGGTCCTTCTCTGGCTATTAAGGGATTCTAGCTCATCCACCCTGAAAAAAACACCAGCAAAGCAATGTTGCATGACCCCGTATGAGTATGAGACCACCTCCTTCTACTTTTTCTTTTTTTTTTTTTTTTTTTTTTTTTTGAGACAGAGTCTCACTCTGTCACCCAGGCTGGAGGGCAATGGCGTGATCCCAGCTCACTGCAACCTCCACCTCCCGGGTTCAAGTGATTCTCCTGCCCTCAGCCTTCTGAGTAGCTGGGACTACAGGCAGCCGCCACCACGCCTGGCTAGTTTTTGCTTTTGTTTTTGTGTTTTGTTTTTGAGATGGAATCTTGCTCTGTCGCCCAGGCTGGAGTGCAGTGGTGTGATCCCAGCTCACTGCAACCTCCGCCTCCCGGGTTCAAGTCATTCTCCTGCCCTCAGCCTCCCGAGTAGCTGGGATTACAGGCATGTGCCACCATGCCTCGCTAGTATTTTTTTTTTTTTGAGATGGAGTCTCACTCTGTCACCCAGGCTGGAGTGCAGTGGCGTGATCCAAGCTCAGTGCAACCTCCGCCTCCCCGGTTCAAGTGATTCTCCTGCCTCAGCCTCCCGAGTAGCTGGGATTACAGGCACCTGCCACAATGCTGGGCTAATTTTGTATTTTTAGTAGAGACGGGGTTTCACCATGTTGGCCAGGCTGGCCTCAAACTCCTGACCTTGTGATCTACCTGCCTCGGCCTCCCAAAATGCTGGGATTACAGGTGTGAGCCACTGCACCCAGCCGAGTTTTTGTATTTTTAGTAGAGATGGGGTTTCACCATGTTGGCCAGGCTGGTCTCAATCTCCTGACCTCCGGTGATCCGCCGGCCTCAGCCTCCCAAATTGCTGGGATTACAGGCGTGAACCTCTGTACCTGGCCCTTCTCTGGTTATTAAGGGAGCCAACTCATCCGTCCTGAAAAAACATCAGCAAAGCAATGTTGCGGGAGCAAGTACGAGGCCACCTCCTTCTTCTGAGCCTCAGCGATAAGCTCAGAGCCTGACACTACTCCCAGCGACGTGCTCAACTCGATCTCAGCGCCCAGGACAGAGCACCTGACCTCTGTGCCTGCTCCAGAGTGGCCGCAGACGGCACAAACATCCCTTACCTACGCCCAACGCTTACCAAATTCAATGGCTTCACTCCAGGAGCTCCAATTCAAGATGCGGACGTCTGCAGCTCTGATCTTCACACTGTGTTTTGCTCTGGGCTCAGAGCTTGGAAAGTTGTATCTATTTTCCAAATCACCAGAAACATTAATCTTCGGAGGAAAAAAGAAAGTTAGAGATAGGCGTCTTCCTTGTGGGGGAAAAGGTTGCCTTTTTGCGTTCTTCTGTCTTTTAAATTTTTTTCTCCTTTTCTTTTCTTCCTTTTTTTCTTTTGTTTCTACCACTCTGAATGCACTTGGTCTGATCGGGTCTTGGAAGCTAAGCAGAGTCAAGCCTCGTTAGTATTTCGATGGGAGACAAGTTGGGAAAATTTGGGTGATGTAGGCTTTAAGCTTTTTTATTTTATTTATTTATTTTTTGAGACGGAGTCTCCCTCTGTCACCCAGGCTGCAGTGCAGTGGCGTGATCTTGGCTCACTACAACCTCCACCTCCCGGGTTCATACCATTCTCCTGCCTCAGCCTCCCCAGTAGTTGGGACTACAGGTGCTCGCCACCACCACGCCCGGCTAATTTTTGTTGTATTTTTAGTAGAGACGGGGTTTCACCATGTTAGCCAGGATGGTCTCGATCTCCTGACCTCGTGATCCGCCCGCCTCGGCCTCCCAAAGTGCTGGGATTACAGGCGTGAGCCACCACGCCCGGCCTTTTCTTTTCTTTTTTTCTTTTGTTTCTACCACTCTGAATGCACTTGGTCTGATCGGGTCTTGGAAGCTAAGCAGAGTCAAGCCTCGTTAGTATTTGGATGGGAGACAAGTTGGGAAAATTTGGGTGATGTAGGCTTTAAATTATTTTATTTTATTTATTTATTTATTTATTATTATTATTTTTTTTGAGACGGAGTCTCGCCCTGTAGCCCAGACAGGAGTGCAGTGGCACGATCTCAGCTCACTGCAACCTCCGCCTCCCAGGTTCACGCCATTCTCCTGCCTCAGCCTCCCCAGCAGCTGGGACTACAGGTGCCCGCCACCACGCCCGGCTAATTTTTTGTATTTTTAGTGGAGACGGGGTTTCACCATGTTGGCCAGGATGGTCTCGATCTCCTCACCTCGTGATCCGACCGCCTCGGCCTCACAAAGTGCTGGGATTACAGGCATGAGCCACCACGCCCGGCCTCTTTTATTTTATTTTATTTGAGACACACTCGCTCTGTCGCCCAGGCTGGAGTGCAATGGCATGATCCGGGCTCACCGCAACCTCCGCTTCCCGGGTTCACGCCATTCTCCTGCCTCAGCCTCCCACGTAGCTGGGATTACAGGCGCCCGCCACCACGCATGGGTACGTTTTGTATTTTTAGTAGAGATGGGGTTTCTCCATGTTGGCCAGGCTGGTCTTGAACTGCTGACCTCAAGTGATCCGCCCACCTCAGCCTCCCAAGGTGCTGGGATGACAGGCGTGAGCCACCGTGCCTGGCTAAAATTTTATTTTCTGAAACAGAAATTGTTGGCCAGGTGTGGGGGTGGGCGCCTGTAGTCCCAGCTACAGGCTGAGGCTGTAGAATCTCTGTAGGGAGGCTGAGGCAGGAGAATCGCTGGGAGGTGGAGGTTGCAGTGAGCCGAGATCGCACCACTGCACTCCAGCCTGGGGGACAGAGCGAGACTCCATCTCAAAAATAAATACATACATAAATAAATGATTCAGGATTAACAACTGATATTAACAGACCTTCAGACGGATAGTTTAGCAAGGGATATTAAGATCCCCAAGTCTAGCATACTCATCGGACAGAGGAGGATACTGAGGGTCAGAGTGGCCGCGAGACTTGGTAAATACCTGGCAACAGTACTCACTCTAAAAGCATTTTAGAGGGAGACATAATCTCCTTAGACAGTCACTAGAATATATTCTTAACCCACGTAGAGGAAAGAGGAATAAAATGGGAAAATCAGTAGAACAGGCTGAGCATAAATATTCCAACCATTGGGACATGAAGGTTGAGGCCAAGAGCAGACCCTGCCCAGTGAGAACTATGAGGGGGTCCTCACCCGTCTGAGATCTGCGTCCTCCGGTTCAGGATCCACCGTGTCCACCCCTGGGCCACACTGGCACCAAGAGTCCCATAAACCAAGACTGTAGGGTTATACTGGGTTCGTGGAGACTGTAGGGTGATGCTAGGGTTGTGAGTGGTTCAACTGTATGTCGGGCAGAGTATTCTCCTGTCTACACTGGATCCAGGTAGACGTGGGGCAGGCTCTCCTTCTTGTCTACACTGGGTCTAGGGGGAGGTGGGGCGGGGTCTCCTCCTGATCACACTGGGTCTAGGCAGACATGGGTCATGGGTAGGGGACTATAGGGTTACACCGGGGGTCATGTGGGGTTACACTAGGGGTCGTGAGTAGGGGACTGTAGGGTTCCACCAGAGGTCATGGGTAGGGGACTGTAGGGTTCCACCGGGTGTTGTGAGTAGGGGATTGTAGGGTCACACTAAGGCTCCTGAATAGGGGACTACAGGGTTACACCAGGGGTCATGTGGGGTTACACTAGGGGTCGTGAGTAGGGGACCGTAGGGTTCCGCCAGGGGTCATGGGTAGGAGACTGTAGGGGTCGTGAGTAGGGGACTGTAGGGTTCCACCAGGGGTCATGGGTAGGAGACTGTAGGGGTCGTGAGTAGGGGACCGTAGGGTTCCGCCAGGGGTCATGGGTAGGAGACTGTAGGGGTCGTGAGTAGGGGACTGTAGGGTTCCACCAGGGGTCATGGGTAGGAGACTGTAGGGGTCGTGAGTAGGGGACTGTAGGGTTCCACCAGAGGTCATGGGTAGGGGACTGTAGGGTTCCACCGGGTGTTGTGAGTAGGGGATTGTAGGGTCACACTAAGGCTCCTGAATAGGGGACTATAGGGTTACACCAGGGGTCATGTGGGGTTACACTAGGGGTCGTGAGTAGGGGACCGTAGGGTTCCGCCAGGGGTCATGGGTAGGAGACTGTAGGGGTCGTGAGTAGGGGACTGTAGGGTTCCACCAGGGGTCATGGGTAGGAGACTGTAGGGGTCGTGAGTAGGGGACCGTAGTGTTCCGCCAGGGGTCATGGGTAGGAGACTGTAGGGGTCGTGAGTAGGGGACTGTAGGGTTCCACCAGGGGTCATGGGTAGGAGACTGTAGCGGTCGTGAGTAGGGGACCGTAGGGTTCCGCCACAGGTCATGGATAGGGAACTGTACGGTTACACTAGGTGTAGTGACTAGGGGACTGTAGGGTTCCGCCAGGGGTCATGGGTAGGGTACTGTAGGGTTATGCTAGGTGTGGTGAGTAGGGGACTGTAGGGTTACACCAGGGGTCATGGGTAGGAGACTGTAGCGGTCGTGAGTAGGGGACTGTAGGGTTACGCCGGGGGTCATGGGTAGGGGACTGTAGGGTTATGCTAGGTGTGGTGAGTAGGGGATTGTAGGGTTACGCCAGGGCTCATGGGTAGGGGACTGTATGGTTACGCTAGGGGTCATGAATAGGGAACTGTAGGCGTTGTGAGTAGGAGACTGTAGGATTACTCTGGGGGTCGTGAGTAGGGGACTGTAGAGTTACACTAGGTGTGGTGAGTAGGGGACCGTAGGGTTACGCTGGAGGTCGTGAGTAGGGGACTGTAGGGGTCGTGAGTAGGGGACTGTAGGGATCGTGAGTAGGGGACTGTAGGGTTACGCTGGAGGTCGTCAGTAGGGGACTGTAGGGGTCGTGAGTAGGGGACTGTAGGGTTACGCTGGAGGTCGTCAGTAGGGGACTGTAGGGGTCATGAGTAGGGGACTGTAGGGTTACACTAGGTGTGGTGAGTAGGGGACTGTAGGGTTATGCTGGAGGTCGTCAGTAGGGGACTGTAGGGGTCGTGAGTAGGGGACTGTAGGGTTACACTAGGTGTGGTGAGTAGGGGACTGTAGGGTTACGCTGGAGGTCGTCAGTAGGGGACTGTAGGGGTCGTGAGTAGGGGACTGTAGGGTTACACTAGGTGTGGTGAGTAGGGGACTGTAGGGTTATGCTGGAGGTCGTCAGTAGGGGACTGTAGGGGTCGTGAGTAGGGGACTGTAGGGTTACGTTGGAGGTTGTCAGTAGGGGACTGTAGGGGTCGTGAGTAGGGGACTGTAGCGTTACACTAGGTGTGGTGAGTAGGGGACTGTAGGGTTACGCTGGAGGTCGTCAGTAGGGGATTGTAGGGGTCATGAGTAGGGGACTCTAGAGTTACACTAGGTGTGGTGAGTAGGGGACTGTAGGGTTACGCTGGAGGTCGTCAGTAGGGGACCGTAGGGGTCGTGAGTAGGGGACTGTAGGGTTACACTAGGTGTGGTGAGTAGGGGACTGTAGGGTTACGCTGGAGGTCGTCAGTAGGGGACTGTAGGGGTCGTGAGTAGGGGACTGTAGGGGTCGTGAGTAGGGGACTGTAGGGTTACGCTGGAGGTTGTCAGTAGGGGACTGTAGGGGTCGTGAGTAGGGGACTGTAGGGTTACGCTGGAGGTCGTCAGTAGGGGACTGTAGGGGTCGTGAGTAGGGGACTGTAGGGTTACACTAGGTGTGGTGAGTAGGGGACTGTAGGGTTATGCTGGAGGTCGTCAGTAGGGGACTGTAGGGGTCGTCAGTAGGGGACTGTAGGGTTACACTAGGTGTGGTGAGTAGGGGACTGTAGGGTTACGCTGGAGGTCGTCGGTAGGGGACTGTAGGGCTCATGAGTACGGGACTGTAGGGTTACACTAGGTGTGGTGAGTAGGGGACTGTAGGGTTACGCTGGAGGTCGTCAGTAGGGGACTGTAGGGGTCGTGATTAGGGGACTGTAGGGTTACACTAGGTGTGGTGAGTAGGGGACCGTAGGGTTATGCTGGAGGTCGTCGGTAGGGGACTGTAGGGCTCATGAGTAGGGGACTGTAGGGTTACACTAGGTGTGGTGAGTAGGGGACTGTAGGGTTATGCTGGAGATCGTCAGTAGGGGACTGTAGGGGTCGTGAGTAGGGGACTGTAGGGTTACGCTGGAGGTTGTCAGTAGGGGACTGTAGGGTTCGTGAGTAGGGGACTGTAGCGTTACACTAGGTGTGGTGAGTAGGGGACTGTAGGGTTACGCTGGAGGTCGTCAGTAGGGGACTGTAGGGGTCATGAGTAGGGGACTGTAGGGTTACACTAGGTGTGGTGAGTAGGGGACTGTAGGGTTATGCTGGAGTTCGTCAGTAGGGGACTGCAGGGGTCGTCAGTAGGGGACTGTAGGGGTCGTGAGTAGGGGACTGTAGGGTTACGCTGGAGGTCGTCAGTAGGGGACTGTAGGGGTCGTGAGTAGGGGATTGTAGGGTTACACTAGGTGTGGTGAGTAGGGGACTGTAGGGTTACGCTGGAGGTCGTCAGTAGGGGACTGTAGGGGTCGTGAGTAGGGGACTGTAGGGTTACGCTGGAGGTCGTCAGTAGGGGACTGTAGGGGTCGTGAGTAGGGGATTGTAGGGTTACACTAGGTGTGGTGAGTAGGCAACTGTAGGGTTACGCTGGAGGTCGTCAGTAGGAGACTGTAGGGGTCGTGAGTAGGGGACTGTAGGGTTACACTAGGTGTGGTGAGTAGGGGACTGTAGGGGCCGTGAGTAAGGGACTGTAGGGTTCCGCCAGGGGTCATGGGTAGGAGACTGTAGGGGCCGTGAGTAGGGGACCGTAGGGTTACACTAGGTGTGGTGAGTAGGGGACTGTAGGGTTACGCTGGAGGTCGTCAGTAGGGGACTGTAGGGGTCATGAGTAGGGGACTGTAGGGTTCCACCAGGGGTCATGGGTAGGAGACTGTAGGGGTCGTGAGTAGGGGACTGTAGGGTTACACTAGGTGTGGTGAGTAGGGGACTGTAGGGTTATGCTGGAGGTCGTCAGTAGGGGACTGTAGGGGTCGTGAGTAGGGGACCGTAGGGTTACACTAGGTGTGGTGAGTAGGGGACCGTAGGGTTATGCTGTAGGTCGTCGGTAGGGGACTGTAGGGCTCATGAGTAGGGGACTGTAGGGTTACACTAGGTGTGGTGAGTAGGGGACTGTAGGGTTATGCTGGAGGTCATCAGTAGGGGACTGTAGGGGTCGTGAGTAGGGGACCGTAGGGTTACACTATGTGTGGTGAGTAGGGGACTGTAGGGTTACGCTGGAGGTCGTCAGTAGGAGACTGTAGGGGTCGTGAGTAGGGGACTGTAGGGTTACACTAGGTGTGGTGAGTAGGGGACTGTAGGGGCCGTGAGTAAGGGACTGTAGGGTTCTGCCAGGGGTCATGGGTAGGAGACTGTAGGGGCCGTGAGTAGGGGACCGTAGGGTTACACTAGGTGTGGTGAGTAGGGGACTGTAGGGTTACGCTGGAGGTCGTCAGTAGGGGACTGTAGGGGTCATGAGTAGGGGACTGTAGGGTTCCGCCAGGGGTCATGGGTAGGAGACTGTAGGGGTCGTGAGTAGGGGACTGTAGGGTTACACTAGGTGTGGTGAGTAGGGGACTGTAGGGTTATGCTGGAGGTCGTCAGTAGGGGACTGTAGGGGTCGTGAGTAGGGGACCGTAGGGTTACACTAGGTGTGGTGAGTAGGGGACCGTAGGGTTATGCTGGAGGTCGTCGGTAGGGGACTGTAGGGCTCATGAGTAGGGGACTGTAGGGTTACGCTGGAGGTCGTCATTAGGGGACTCTAGGGGTCGTGAGTAGGGGACTGTAGGGTTACACTAGGTGTGGTGAGTAGGGGACTGTAGGGTTATGCTGGAGGTCGTCAGTAGGGGACTGTAGGGGTCGTGAGTAGGGGACTGTAGGGTTACACTAGGTGTGGTGAGTAGGGGACTGTAGGGTTATGCTGGAGGTCGTCAGTAGGGGACTGTAGGGGTCGTGAGTAGGGGACTGTAGGGTTACGCTGGAGGTCGTCATTAGGAGACTCTAGGGGTCTTGAGTAGGGGACTGTAGGGTTACACTAGGTGTGGTGAGTAGAGGACTGTAGGGTTATGCTGGAGGTCGTCAGTAGGGGACTGTAGGGGTCGTCAGTAGGGGACTCTAGGTGTCGTGAGTAGGGGACTGTAGGGTTACGCTGGAGGTCGTCAGTAGGGGACTGTAGGGGTCGTGAGTAGGGGACTGTAGGGTTAAACTAGGTGGACGTGGGGCAGGGTCTCTTCCTGTCTACAGGGGGTCCAGGTGGTTGTGGGACAAGAGCTCCTCCTGTCTATACTGGGTCTCTGTGGAGGTGGGGCATGGTCTCCTCCTCCTTACACTAGGTGTGGTGAGTAGGGGACTGTAGGGTTATGCTGGAGGTCGTCAGTAGGGGACTGTAGGGGTCGTGAGTAGGGGACCGTAGGGTTACGCTGAGGGTTGTCAGTAGGGTCTGTGGTTTCACTTACCAGCAGGTTTTCCGTGCCAGGCTGGGTATTCTAGAAACAAAACAAAACACAACACAAGGCTCACTGTTTCCATTTCTAAAACACTGTAGATGGTTCACACAGTGTCTCCCCTGGTGTGGGCACCGAATGGGAAGGAGTCCCTGCGGAGTGGCAGGCAGGTCTCCCTCCACAAACCCCGAATCTACAAGACAGGTAGGATGAGGAGCTGCAAACACAGAAGTTTTCCTGGCCAGGTATCTTCCTGTAACCCATCCAGAAAGGTCCCACTGGCCTTGGGGCATGGTATTCTCCTGTCGTCCAGGTAGACATGGAGAGTCTCTCCTTCTTGTCTACACTGCGTCCAGGTGGTTGTGGGACAAGAGCTCCTCCTGTCTACACTGCGTCCAGGTGGTTGTGGGACAAGATCTCCTCTTGTCTACACTGGATCGAGGTGGATGTGGGGCAGGGTTTCTTCCTGTCTACACTGGGTCCAGGTAGTTGTGGGACAAGAGCTCCTCCTGTCTACACTGGGTCTCCATGGAGGTGGGGCAGGGTCTCCTTCTTTCTACACTGCGTGTAGGTGGAGGTGGGGCAGGGTCTCCTCCTGTCTACACTGGGTCCAGGTAGACATGGGGCAGTCTCTCCTTCTTGTCTACACTGGGTCCAGGTGGTTGTGGGACAAGAGCTCCTCCTGTCTACACTGGATCGAGGTGGATGTGAGGCAGGGTCTCTTCTTGTCTACACTGGGTCCAGGTGGTTGTGGGACAAGATCTCCTCTTGTCTACACTGGATCGAGGTGGACATGAGGCAGTCTCTCTTCCTGTCTACACTGGGTCCAGGTGGTTCTGAGACAAGAACTCCTCCTGTCTACACTGGGTCTCCGTGGAGGTGTGGCAGGGTCTCTTCCTGTCTACACTGGGTGTAGGTGGAGGTGGGGTCAGGTCTCCTCCTGTCTACACTGGGTCCAGGTAGTTGTGGGACAAGAGCTCCTCCTGTCTACACTGGGTCTCCATGGAGGTGGGGCAGGGTCTCCTTCTTTCTACACTGCGTGTAGGTGGAGGTGGGGCAGGGTCTCCTCCTGTCTACACTGGGTCCAGGTAGACATGGGGCAGTCTCTCCTTCTTGTCTACACTGGGTCCAGGTGGTTGTGGGACAAGAGCTCCTCCTGTCTACACTGGATCGAGGTGGATGTGAGGCAGGGTCTCTTCTTGTCTACACTGGGTCCAGGTGGTTGTGGGACAAGATCTCCTCTTGTCTACACTGGATCGAGGTGGACATGAGGCAGGCTCTCTTCCTGTCTACACTGGGTCCAGGTGGTTCTGAGACAAGAACTCCTCCTGTCTACACTGGGTCTCCGTGGAGGTGTGGCAGGGTCTCTTCCTGTCTACACTGGGTGTAGGTGGAGGTGGGGTCAGGTCTCCTCCTGTCTACACTGGGTCCAGGTAGACATGGAGAGTCTCTCCTTCTTGTCTACACTGGGTCCAGGTGGTTGTGGGACAAGATCTCCTCTTGTCTACACTGGATCGAGGTGGATGTGAGGCAGTCTCTCTTCCTGTCTACACTGGGTCCAGGTAGTTGTGGGACAAGCGCTCCTCCTGTCTACACTGGGTCTCCGTGGAGGTGGGGCAGGGTCTCCTCCTATCTACACTGGGTCCAGGGAGACATGGGGCAGGGTCTCCTTCTGTCTACACTGCGTCCAACTGGAGGTGGACCAGAGGCTCTCCTTGCTGGTGGCATCGTCCCCCACACCTCCCGGTCCACTTCCTGGTTCCATGGTTGCAGGATCATCCTTGTCCACCCTCCCTGCAACCTCTTTCAAGGTGGCTTCACAGGCCACAGACCCTTCACCTCTTCCTCCGCTACCCGAAGTGCGTTCACCCCAGAGTCACCGCTCACCACCCACCCATCCTTCCCCCAGGCCACTTCCCCGGGATTCCCAGGCTCCTGTGCGGGCGTGTCCCGTACACCTCCCTCCCGGTGCCCAGCCCCGGGGAGCTCTCACCGACCTTTCTGTGGACGTCCAGCTGGTACTGAAAGTCCAGGTATGACAGCTTCTGATAGGTCCTGGGCTGTTTCCACCGTACGAGGCAGTGCGTCGTGTTGCAACGTACGGTGACATTGCTGGGAGGGTTGAATCGTTCTGTAACGAGGGCGCAGGACACACCCCTGAACCCGAGAGGTCCTGTCTACACTGGGTCCAGGTGGAGGTGGGGCAGGGCCTCCTCCTGTCTACACTGGGTCCAGGTGGAGGTGGTGCAGAGTCTCCTCCTGTCTACACTGGGTCCAGGTGGAGGTGGTGCAGAGTCTCCTCCTGTCTACACTGGGTCCAGGTGGAGATGGGGCAGGGTCTCCTCCTGTCTACACTGGGTCCAGGTGGAGGTGGGGCAGGGTCTCCTCCTGTCTACACTGGGTCCAGGTGGAGGTGGTGCAGAGTCTTCTCCTGTCTACACTGGGTCCAGGTGGAGGTGGGGCAGGGTCTCCTCTCATCTACACTCGGTCCAGGTGGATGTGGACTAGGGACACCTCTTTGTCTACACTGGGTCCAGGTGGAGATGGGGCAGGGTCTCCTCCCGTCTACACTGGGTCCAGGTAGATATGGAGTAGAGACACCTCTTTGTCTACGCTGGGTCCAGGTGGAGGTGGGGCAGGGTCTCCTCCTGTCTACACTGGGTCCAGGTAAATGTGGAGTAGAGACACCTCTTTGTCTACTCTGTGTAGGGAAAAGAAAGAGAGATCAGGGGGCCGGGCGCGGTGGCTCACGCCTGTAATCCTAGCACTTTGGGAGGCCGAGGCGGGCGGATCATGAGGTCAGGAGATCAAGACCATCCTGGCTAACACGGTGAAACCCCGTCTCTACTAAAAATCCAAAAAAATTAGCCGGGCGTGGTGGTGGCGCCTATAGTCTCAGCTACTCGGGAGGCTGAGGCAGGAGAATGGCGTGAACCCGGGAGGCAGAGGTTGCAGTGAGCCGAGATCACGCCACCGCACTCCAGCCTGGGTGGGCGACAGAGCAAGACTCTGTCTCAGAAAAACAAACAAACAAACAAACAAAACAAAAAAGATCAGACTGTTACTGTGTCTATGTAGAAAGGAAGGTAAGAAACTCCGTTTTGATCTGTATTTTGAACCACTGTTTTGCCTTGAGACGCTGTTAAGCTGTAACTGTAGCCCCAACACTGTGCTCACAGAAACATGTGCTGTGTCTTGTTAGTAGGTTTGCAGGCAGCATGCTTGGTAAAAGTCATCGCCATTCTCCATTCTCTATTAACCAGGGACACCATGCACTGCGGAAAGCCACAGGGACCTCTGCCCGAGAGAGCCTGGGTATCGTCTGAGGGTTCCCCCCACTGAGACAGCCTGAGATATGGCCTCGTGGGAAGGGAAAGACGGGACCGTCCCCCAGCCCGACATCCATAAAGGGTCTGTGCTGAAGAGGAAGTCGTGTCGCGGTTGAGATAAGAGGAAGCCCTCCGTCTCCTGCCTGCCCCTGGGAATGGAATGTCTCCGTGTAAAACCCGATCGTACATTCGTTCTATTCTGAGACAGGAGAAAACCGCCCTGTGGCTGGAGGCGAGATATGCTGGTGGCGATACTGCTCTGTGACTCTTTGCTACACGGATGTTTGCGTGGAGAGAAGCATAAATCTGGCCTGCGTGCGCAACCAGGCATAGTAGCTTCCCTTGAACTTATTTGTGACACAGATTCCTTTGCTCATATGTCTTCCTGACCTTCTCCCGACTATCACCCTGTCCTCCTGCCACATTCCCCTTGCCGAGATAGTGAAAATAGTAAGCAATCAATACTGAGAGAACTCAGAGACCGGTGCAGGTCCTCCGTATGCTGAGCGCCGGTCCCCTGGGCTCACTGTTCTTTCTCTATACTTTGTCTCTGTGTCTTATTTCTTTTCTCAGTCTCTCGTCCCACCTGACGAGAAATACCCACATGTGTGGAAGGGCTGGTCGCCTTCACACGGGGTCCAGGTAGAGGTGGGGCAGGGTCTCCTCCTGTCTACACTGGGTCCAGGTAAATGTGGAGTAGGACACGTCTTTGTCTACACTGGGTCCAGGTGGAGGTGGTGCAGTCTCCTCCTGTCTACACTGGGTCCAGGTGGACGTGGAGTAGGGACACCTCTTTGTCTACACTGGGTCCAGGTGGAGGTGGTGCAGGGTCTCCTGTCTACACTGTGTCCAGGTAAATGTGGAGTAGGGACACCTCTTTGTCTACACTGGGTCCAGGTGGAGGTGGTGCAGGGTCTCCTTCTGTCTACACTGGGTAAAGTGGAGGTGGTACAGGGTCTCCTCCTGTCTACACTGGGCCCAGGTGGACGTGGAGTAGGGACATCTCTTTGACTACACTGGGTCCAGGTGGAGGTGCTGCACTCTCCTCCTGTCTACACTGGGTAAAGTGGAGGTGGTACAGGGTCTCCTCCTGTCTACACTGGATCCAGGTGGACGTGGAGTAGGGACACCTCTTTGTCTATACTGGGTCCAGGTGGAGGTGGTGCAGGGTCTCCTGTCTACACTGGGTCCAAGTGGAGGTGGTGCAGTCTCCTCCTGTCTACACTGTGTCCAGGTAAATGTGGAGTAGGGACACCTCTTTGTCTACACTGGGTCCAGGTGGAGGTGGTGCAGGGTCTCCTTCTGTCTACACTGAGGGACACCTCTTTGACTACACTGGGTCCAGGTGGAGGTGGTGCAGTCTCCTCCTGTCTACACTGGATCCAGGTGGACGTGGAGTAGGGACACCTCTTTGTCTACACTGGGTCCAGGTGGAGGTGGTACAGGGTCTCCTCCTGTCTACACTGGGTCCAAGTGGAGGTGGGGCAGCTACCATGTACAGGAGAGATACCCACTGGGGCAGGGGTTCCAGGGTGGGAGGTGGGGATGGGCTTGGTGGGCAGGAGTCACACTTCTGTGAGAGTCCTAAGCCTGAAGAGGCTGGGAACGTCCAACGGCATGAAGGAGTCCACGGGTGGGATGCGGCGGGCTTGGGAAGAGGAGAGCGTGTGGGCATATGGGACTGGCTCCAAGAGGCCAGCCAGGAGCAGGGCACTGGGACACGAAGTGGTGCTGGTGAGGAAGAAATGAAGAAAAAGAGGAAGGAAGGAGGAAATGAGTGAAGGAGAAGGAAGGAATGAAGAAGGGAGGGAGAGAGGGAGGGAGGGAGGGAAGGAAGAAGGGAGGGAAGGAGGAAGGCAGGAAGGAAAGGAGGGAGGGAAGGAAGGAAGGAAGGAAGAAGAGGGAAGAGAGAAGAAAGGCAGAAAGGCAGGGAGGAAGGAAAGAAGGAAGGAGGTAAAGAGGGAGGTCAGGTGCAGTGGCTGACGCCTGTAATCCCAGCACTTTGGGAGGCTGAGGCAGGCGGATCATCTGAGGTCAGGAGTTTGAGACCAGCCTGGCCAAGATGGTGAAACACTGTCTCTACTAAAAATACAAAAATTAGCCGAGCGTGGTGGTGTGCACCTGTAATCCAAGCTACTAAGGAGGCTGAGACAGGAGAATCGCTTGAACCTGGGAGGCAGAGGTTGCAGTGAGCTGAGATTGCACCACTGCACTCCAGCCTGGGTGACAGAGCGAGACTGTATCTCAAAAAAAGGAAAGTTAAATCAGCTCAGTTCTAATTTGTTACAGCACCAAAGTTACACAGATTTTTGTTTGTTTGTTTTTGAGACAGAGTCTTGCTCTGTCGCTCAAGCTGGAGTGCAGTGGCACAATCTCACCTCATTGCAATGTCCACCTCCTAGGTTTGAGTGATTCTCCTCAGCCTTCCGAGTAGCTGGGATTACAGGCACGTGCCACCATGCCTGGCTAATTTTTGTATTTTTAGTAGAGATGGGGTTTCCCCATGTTGGTCAGGCTGGTCTTGAACACCCGATCTCAGCTGATCGGCCTGCCTCGGCCTCCCAAAGTGCTGAGATTACAGGTGTGAGCCACCACACCTGGCCTCAGTTACACAGATTTTAAGGAAAATTCCATTTCACCTATAAACAATAGGAAAATCATATGTGTTATTCTCACCTATTTTCTTTGTGTCCAAAAGTGAATCAAAGAATTGGATGCCAATTTCTCGGCTGGTTCCGTTAACCAGAAAGTAATTGCGAGACGTTAATCCTGACAGGTTATCCAGGTGACATCCCACATGGGTTCCTGAGTCTTGTATGTAATAAGGACACCGGATCTCCCTCCTTCTCCTGAAAGATTAGAAAGTGCTCAGAGAGCAATCAGGAAAACAAAACAAAACACAAAAACACAAAACAAAACAAAAACAATCACAAAACACAAAAACACAAAACAAAAACACAAAACAAAAAACACAAAAACACAAAACAAAACACAAAACAAAAACACAAAAACACAAAACAAAACAAAAACACAAAACAAAACATAAAAACACAAAACAAAAACAAACACGAAACAAAACACAAAAACACAAAACAAAAACACAAAACAAAACACAAAAACACAAAATAAAACACAAAACAAAAACACAAAAACACAAAACAAAACAAAAACAAACACAAAACAAAACACAAAAACACAAAACACAAAAACACAAAACAAAACAAAAACACAAAACACAAAAACACAAAACAAAACACAAAAACACAAAACAAAACAAAAACAAACACAAAACAAAACACAAAAACACAAAACAAAACAAAATGAAACAAAAACACAAAAACACAAAACAAAAACAAACACAAAACAAAACAAAAACACTAAAACACAAAAAAACACAAAACAAAACAAAAACAAACACAACACAAAACAAAAAACACAAAACAAAACAAAAACAAACACAAAACAAAACACAAAACAAAACAAAAACACAAAAAACAAAAACACAAAAACACAAAACACCACAAAAACATGAAACCAAAAAAACACAAAAACAAAAGAAAAACACAGAAACACAAAACAAAACAAGAACACAAAAACACAAGGCAAAACAAAAAGAAACACAAAACAAAACAAAAAACACAAAACAAAACAAAAAACACAAAACAAAACAACAACAACAAAAAACAGTCCAGGTGCAGTGGCTCACGCCTGTAATCCCAGCACTTTGGGGAGGTTGAGGCAGGCAGATCACTTGAGGTCAGGAGTTCGAGACCAGCCTGGCCAGCATGGTGAAACCCTGTCTCTACTAAAAATACAAAAATTAGACAGGTGTGGTGGAGTGCACCTGTAGTCCCAGCTACTTGGGAGGCTGAGGCAGGAGAATCACTTGAACCCTGGAGGGAGGCGCAGGTTGCAGGGAGCTGAGATCACATCACTACACTCCAGCCTGGGCGGGCGACAGAGCAAGACTCTGTCTCTAAATACATATATGGGGCCTAGTGTGGTGGCTCACGCCTGTAATCCCAACACTTTGGGAGGCCAAGGCAGGCAGACCACTTCAGCTCAGGAGTTCGAGACCAACCTGGGCAACATGGCAAAACCCCGTCTCTACTAAAAATACAAAATTTAGCTGGATGTGGTGGCGGGTGCCTGGAATCCCAGCTACCTGGGAAGCTGAGGCAGGAAAATTGCTTGAACCCAGGAGGTCGAGGTTGCAGTGAGCCGAGGTGGCACCATTGCATTCCAGCCTGGGCAACAGAGCAAGACCATGTCTTAAAAAAAGAAAAAGGAAAAAAAGAAAACCAGCATGATTTTTTCTCCCATCCCTGCATTCCTCATAATTCTTCACATGAGGTGAACACTTACTTTGAGTTTTGTATGTACAAAAAATACTGGACGTCACGGGGGGCCGCCGGACCCCTCGCCCAGGTGCAGTTCATTAAATCCGCATTGTAGATGAAACAGGAGAAATTCTGAGCAGCAGTACCCTCCCTTCCTGGGAAGAGGTAGAAACAAAGTAATTTTCACTCCGAAGTCCAACGGGATGTACTTTGATGCTGGCGGGGTGGTGGGGCCAGTGCTGTAAATGGATCCCTGAGCTGTCCTGCTTACCTGAATTTGGATAAAGCAGTTTCTGTCGAAATCCTCTTTGACTAGTATTCACGTGAACCTCAAATGTGACTCCTCCATGCAGACAGATTTCACGAAATGTGCACGAACATTCGTTGTTACTGAGCTGAAGAATTGCAACCAGACAGAGCTGATTAGGAAACAACCTTCTGTCTCCTACAGTCTTCAGGCTGGAGTGCAGTGGCGCGATCTCGGCTCACTGCGCCCTCCGCCTTCCAGGTTCAAGCAATTCTCCTGCCTCAGCCTCCCGAGTAGCTCGGATTACAGACACCTGCCACCACACCCTGCTAATTTGTGTATTTGTAGTAGAGACAGGGTTTCACCATGTTGGCCAGGCTGGTCTCAAACTCCTGACCTCAGGTGACCCACCCGCCTCGCCCTCCCAAAGTGCTGGAATTACAGGCGTGAGCCACCACGCCCGGCCATGGTATTGGTTTTTACCTGGATTTGGCGACATGCACCTGCCTCCCTTTGTGAAATCATCCCCCTAAGCTTCCTCCGAGGACTCTGAGTGGATACGCCAAATACCAGCTTGCAGGTGAAAACTCAATCTTATACTCTAGCAGTGCTGAAAGTATCAGACTAGAGGCCAGGTGCCGTGGCTCACACCTATAATCCCAGCACTTTGGGAGGCCGAGGCGGGTGGATCACTTGAGGTCAGGAGTTCAAGACCAGCCTGGCCAACATGGTGAAACCCCATCTCTACTAAAAATTTAAAAATTAGCCAGTTGTGGTGGCAGGCACCTGTAATCCCAGCTACTCGGGAGGCTGAGGCAGGAGACTCTCTTGAAACCGGGAGGCACAGGTTGCAGTGAGCTGAGATCACGCCAGTGCACTCCAGCCTGGGCGACAGACAGAGACTCCATCCCCCCAAAAAAAGGGTCGGACATAGTGGCTCACACCTGTAATGCCAGCACTTTGGGAGGCGGAGGTGGGTGGATCACTTGAGGTCAGGAGTTCGAGACCAGCCCGGCCAACATGGTGAAACCCCGTCTCTACTAAAAATACAAAAATTAGCCAGGTGTGGTGGTGGGCACCTGTAATCCCAGCTACTTGGGAGGCTGAGATAGGAGAATCGCTTGAACCCAGGAGGCACAGGTTGCAGGGAGCTGAGCTCACGCCAGTGCACTCCAGCCTGGGCGACAGAGCGAAACTCCATCTCAAAAAAAAAAAAAAAAAAAAAAGTATGTCATCTGGGGTAACATAGCAAGACCACGCATCGCTCCGTGTAACATCTACCTATGGAATTGATTATCAATCTTCCAATCACCTATTATCACCTATCAGTCAATAAATCATCTATCACCTACCTATCGATCACCCATATTTCTCTCTTCCTCTCCCTCCTCCTTCTATTCTTTCTCTGTGTTTCTCCCTCCTTCCCTCCCCTCTCCCCGCTCTTCTGTCTCTGTCTCCTGTGTTCCAAAAACCCTGACCTTAATCCCTTGGGGAACCAGGACGGTGACACACTGACAACGTGAATGACACTTTACTTTCTCCGTCCTACTTCCACCACAGACCCAGGCGCACAACCAACTGCATTTGCCAGGATTTCTCTTCTCTTGGGGTAAAATACGCTCTTGGGGTAAAATACGGTAACACAGGCTCTGCCTCAGGGAATCAGGCCCTGGTACACATTGTGGACATGAGCTAACAGCACTTTCCCGGTCCCCGTGAGATTATTGGCTCTGACATTTCTCCAAATACCACACTTGTGTTGTTTGTGTCTGTGGCCCTCTCGCTTTTATTTAATTGAATTTATTATTATTATTTTTTGAGACAGAGTTTTGCTCTTGTTGCCCAGGCTGGAGTGCAATGGCACCATCTCAGCTCACCGCAACCTCCGCCTCCTGAGTTCGAGTAATTCTCCTGCCTCAGCCTCCCGAGTAGCTGGGATTACAGGCACCTGCCACCACACCCAGCTCACTGCAACCTCCACCTCCCGGGTTCAAGTGATTCTCCTGCCTCAGCCTCCCAAGTAGCTGGGATTACAGATGCCTGCCACCACGCCCGACTAATTTTTGTGTTTTTAGTAGAGACAGGGTTTCACCATTTTGGTCAGCCTGGTCTTGAACTCCTGACCTCAGGTGATCCACCTGCCTCGGCCTCCCAGAGTGCTGGGATGACAAGTGTGAGCCACCACACCCGGCCTTATTTTATTTTATGAGACGGAGTCTCGCTCTGTCGCCCAGGCTGGAGTGCAATGGCACAAGCTCGACTCACTGCAACTTCCACCTCCCGGGTTCGAGTAATTCTCCTGCCCTCAGCCTCCCGAGTAGCTGGGATTACAGGCATGCACCAGCACGCCCGGCTAATTTTGTATTTGTAATAGAGATGGGGTTTCACCATGTTGGTCAGGCTGGTCTCGAACTCCCGACCTCAGGTGATCCGCCCGCCTCGGCCTCCCAAAGTGCTGGGATTACAGGCGTGAGCCACCGCGCCCGGCTGGCCCTGTTGCTTTTAACTCAGAAAGGGGTGTGTAAAGGACAGGGGTTGAGCATGGGAAATTCGTCTCACCCTGGGTTCCACGACTCTGTTCTTCCTGTCAGTTAAGAAACACCTGCTGAAGGTTGTGTTTTCTTGGCAGTCCCAGCTTAAATTCATCGTCCTGGAGTCAAACCTCACATTGAGACTAGAGGCTGGTACCACTGTTCGCAGATCTGCAAGGAGCGGGCACTGGATTCAGAATTTCCTCTTTTCTTTTCCTTTTTTTTTTTTTTTTTTTTTTTGAGACGGAGTCTGGCTTTGTCTCCCAGGCTGGAGTGCAGTGGTGTGATCTCAGCTCACTGCAAGCTCCGCCACCCGGGTTCAAGTGATTCTCCTGCCTCAGCCTCCCGAGTAGCTGGGATTACAGGCGCCGACCACCATGCCCAGCTAACTTTTGTATTTTTAGTAGAGACGGGGTTTCACCATGTTGGTCAGGCTGGTCTCGAACTGCCGACCTCAGGTGATCCACCTGCCTCAGCCTCCCGAAGTGCTGGGATAACAGACGTGAGCCACCGTGCCCGGCCGGCCCTGTTTTCTCTCCTCCCACCCGGCTCTGGGAGGTGAAGTTCAGGGCTGAAGCCTGCTGATTTTCCTCTGTCACCCACGTGGCCCCAGGACGTCCCACATCCTCAGGTATCTGTTCCTCCCTTGTCCATCTTCCCTCCTTTTCACAGCCCCCTGGCTGTTTCTGAAAAAGGAGATTTCTGCTGCAGAAACATTCGAAAATCATCTGAAGACTGGGGGTGGTGGCTCACGCCTCTAATCCCAGCACCTTGGGAGGCTGAGGCAAAAAGCTGACTTGAGCCCAGTAGGTTGGGATCCATCTGGGCAACATAGCAAGATCGCATCTCTTAAAAAAAAACAATTTTTAAAAAAATTTAAATTAGGCAGGCGTGGCGGTGCACATCTGTGGTCCCAGCTTGCTCCTTCTCCACATGGAGATGTTTACTGCAGAAATCATCAAAAACTGGCCGGGCGCGGTGGCTCACGCCTGCAATCCCAGCACTTTGGGAGGCTGAGGTGGGCGGATCACCTGAGGTCAGGAGTTCGAGACCAGCCTGGCCAACATGGTGAAACCCTGTCTCTACTAAAAATACAAAAAAATTAGGTGGACATGGTGGCGGGTACCTGTAATCCCAGCTACTCAGGAGGCTGAGGCAGGAGAATCGGTTGAACCCAGGAGGTGGAGGCTGTAGTGAGCCGAGATCTCGCCACTGCACTCCAGCCTGGGAGACAGAGTAAGACTCCATCTCAAAAAAAAAAAAAAAAAAATCAAAAACTAGTCTTGGCAACATAGCAAGATCTCCTCTATAAAATTAAAAAAAAAATTTAAATTAGCTTGGCATGGTGGTGTATTTCTGCAGTCCCAGCTACTTGGGAGGCTGGAGTGGGAGGATACTTGATCCCAGAAAGTTGAGGCTGCAGTGAGCCGAGATCACGCCACTGCACTCCAGCCTGGGAGACAGAGCGAGATCCTGTCTCAAAAAAAAAAAAAAAAAAAAAAAAAAAGAGAGAGAGAGAGAGAGAAAGAAAACCGCTTGAATGAGAACAGGCAAAGGTCCAGAGTGATGTGGCTCTGAACACGCTTCCCAAATTATGGAACCTTGGCAGTTTTATATAAAGCTGAAGGAATTTGAGAAAATTGCAGAAACAGAAAGCTGTCTTTGTCTGTCTTCCCTGAACCAGGTCACAAAAACCTGGAAATATTTTCCTGAAGCAGGCCCTGACACCCTCAGTCAAGAGGGTGCCTCCCGGAAATGCAAATCAAAACCACAATGAGCTATCATTCCACGCCAGTCACAGTGGCTGTTATTAAGAAGTCAACAAACAAGAGGCTGGGTGTGGTGGCTCATAGCTGTAATCCTAGCACTTTGGGAGGCCGAGGCACGGGATCACCTGAGGCCAGGAGATTGAGACCAGCCTGGCCAACATGACAAAACCCCGTCTCTATTAGAAATACAAAAATTAGCTGGGCATGGTGGTGTAATCCCACCTACTCGGTGGGATTAGCGCCTGTAATCCCAGCTACTCGGGAGGCTGAGGCAGGAGAATCGCTTGAGCCCGGGAGGCTGAGTTTGCAGTGAGCTGAGATTGAGCCATTGCACTCCAGCCTGGGCAACAAGAGGGAGACTCTGAAAAAAAAGAAAAAGAAAGAAGGAAAGAAAGAAAGAAAGAAAGAAAGAAGAAAGAGGAAGAAAGAAACAAAGAAGGAGAACAAACAAAGAAGGAGAAAGAAAGAAAGAGAGAGAGAGAGGGAGGGAGGGAAGGAAGGAAGAAAGAGAAAGAAAGAAGGGAGGGAGGGAAGAAGGAAGGAAAGAAAGAAACAATGGAAGGAAGAAAGAGAGAAAGGGAAGGAGGGAAGGAAGGAAGAGAAAGAAAGAAAGAAGAAATGAATCAGGAGGGAGAGAAGGATGGAAGGAAGGAGAGAAGGAAGGATGGAAAGAGGGAGGGCAGGAGGAAGAGAAGGAAGCAAGGGAGGGAAGAAGGAAGGGAGGAACAAGGAAGGAAACAAAAGAAGGGAGGAACGAAGGAAGGAAGGAAGGAAGGAAGGAACACTTTGGCCCATGCAGACATGGGTGCTCATCCTGGCCCCATCACTACCTGGATGGTCATTGGGTTAAACTGTGGAGGTATCTGAGCCTCCGTTTTCTCATCTGTAGAATGGGTGGATGGGAATTAACAGCAGAAAAGGAGGTGAGAACAAGAGGCGCTCTGAGCTTCTGGTGGGTTGGCTGGTGCTTATTGGGTCCCTCATAAACATTAGAGATGAAATGCAGATGGACCCAGGTATCCAGATAGGTCTCCAGATGCAGGACATCTAAACAGGGGCCGCGGAGAAGGTTCAGCCAGGTTTCCATACTTACCCGATTTCCCTGGGATCAGGAGGAATGCTGGGTGTGGTAACTCACAGAGCAGAAGGCTTGTCACCAGGAGAAGCATGGTGCTGGTCAGAGAGAAGGGAAGAGCTGCAGGAGAGAAAATATCACACAGTGAGAAGGTTGCCTCTCCCAGGACATTCCTGGCAGGGGACCCCAGGGAGGTGATTTGGGGAAACAAACCCAGGATGGTGGTCAGCTGCTGACCTGGTCAAATGAGGGGTCATGGCCAGCTGGGGAAGGTCTGCAGGGCCATTATTCTGTCTCCCACATGGGACTAGGCTGTGGACATCTCTGGGGCCATTATTCTGTCTATCACATGGGGATTAGGACGTGGACATCTTTGGGGCCATTATTCTGTCTCGCACATGGGATTAGGACGTGGACATCTTTGGCATCTCAAGATGGTCAATCTAGAGTCAAGCTTCCATGGTTCACGGGTCATGGCTCAGCTGACCTTCACGAGGGAACCCATAGCTGACACTAAAGGCAGGTTCTAACACACTTCAAGGAAATTGCAGTCACTTCCATTCATTTTTCATAGCTTTTACTTTCTGTTAATAATTAGTGGATTTGGGGAAATAAGATAAAGGATGGCTCAGGTTTTCATTTTCATAACTTTTGTTTCGTTTTCTTTTGCTCTTTTGTACTTTTTTTTTTTCTTTTTTGAGACGAAGTCACGCTCTGTCACCCAGGCTGGAGTGCAGTGGCGCGATCTCGGCTCACTGCAACCTCCACCTCCCAGGTTCACACCATTCTCCTGCCTCAGCTTCCCAAGTAGCTGGGACTACAGGCGCCCGCCACCACACCCAGCTAATTTTTTTTATTTTTTATTTTTAGTAGAAACAGGCTTTCACCGTGTTAGCCAGGATAGTCTCGATCTCCTGATCTCGTGATCCACCTGCCTCGGCCTCCCAAAGTGCTGGGATTACAGGTGTGAGCCACCGCGCCCGGTCCTGCTCTTTTATACTTTTTTAAAAATCTTGACTTTTGCAACAGCTATAAAAGGTAAGTGAAAAAAAAAAAAAAAGAAGAGGAAGAAAGAAAGTGTGAGTACATAAAACGACATGAATGAAGTTTAAATACTTATGACTAAGGGAAAGAAGCCACTTTGAGATGGCTGCAGACTGAGTCATTCTAACACTTGGACACTGCGGAAAAGACAAAATCATGGAAACAGTAAAAAGATCTGGAGTTGGTTGGTGTTGGGCAGACGGAGGGATGAATACATGGACCTCAGAGGATTTTTAGGGCAGTGAAACTACTCTTATTTGATACTTCTTTATGCAAAAAAGGAAGAAGAAGAAGGAGGAGGAGGAGAAGGTGCAGGAGGAGGAGGAGGAGGAGGAGAAGGACGAGGAGGAGGAGGAGGAGAAGGAAGAGAAGGAGGAGTAGGAGGAAGAGGAGGAGAAGGAGCAGGAGGAGAAGGAGGAGGAGAAGGAGCAGGAGGAGGAGAAGAAGGAGGAGGAGAAGGAGGAGTAGGAGAAGGAGGAGAAGGAGGAGGAGGAGAAGGAGGAGGAGGAGAAGGAGGAGGAGGAGAAGGAGGAGGAGGAGAAGGAGGAGGAGGAGAAGGAGGAGGAGGAGAAGGAGGAGGAGGAGAAGGAGGAGTAGGAGAAGGAGGAGAAGGAGGAGGAGGAGGAGGAGAAGGAGGAGGAGGAGGAGGAGAAGGAGGAGGAGGAGGAGAAGGAGGAGGAGGAGTAGGAGGAGAAGGGGAGCAGGAGGAGAAGGAGGAGTAGGAGGAGAAGGAGGAGGAGGAGAAGGAGAAGGAGGAGGAGGAGAAGGAAGAGAAGGAGGAGTAGGAGGAAGAGGAGGAGAAGGAGCAGGAGGAGAAGGAGGAGGAGAAGGAGCAGGAGGAGGAGAAGAAGGAGGAGGAGAAGGAGGAGTAGGAGGAGGAGGAGAAGGAGGAGTAGGAGGAGGAGGAGAAGGAGGAGGAGGAGAAGGAGGAGGAGGAGAAGGAGGAGGAGGAGAAGGAGGAGGAGGAGAAGGAGGAGGAGGAGAAGGAGGAGTAGGAGAAGGAGGAGAAGGAGGAGGAGGAGAAGGAGGAGAAGGAGGAGGAGGAGAAGGAGGAGGAGGAGGAGGAGAAGGAGGAGGAGGAGTAGGAGGAGAAGGGGAGCAGGAGGAGAAGGAGGAGGAGAAGGAGGAGTAGGAGGAGAAGGAGGAGGAGGAGAAGGAGAAGGAGGAGGAGGAGAAGGAGGAGAAGGAGAAGGAGGAGGAGGAGAAGGAGGAGGAGGAGGAGAAGGAGGAGGAGGAGAAGGAGGAGGAGGAGAAGGAGGAGGAGGAGGAGAAGGAGGAGGAGGAGAAGGAGGAGGAGGAGAAGGAGGAGGAGGAGGAGAAGGAGGAGGAGGAGAAGGAGGAGGAGGAGGAGAAGGAGGAGGAGGAGAAGGAGGAGGAGGAGAAGGAGGAGGAGGAGAAGGAGGAGGAGAAGGAGGAGGAGGAGAAGGAGGAGGAGGAGGAAGAAGGAGGAGGAGGAGGAGAAGGAGGAGGAGGAGAAGGAGGAGGAGGAGAAGGAGGAGGAGGAGAAGGAGGAGGAGGAGAAGGAGGAGGAGGAGAAGGAGGAGGAGGAGAAGGAGGAGGAGGAGAAGGAGGAGGAGGAGGAAGAAGGAGGAGGAGGAGAAGGAGGAGGAGGAGAAGGAAGAGAAGGAGGAGTAGGAGGAAGAGGAGGGGATGGAGCAGGAGGAGAAGGAGGAGGAGAAGGAGGAGGAGGAGAAGGAGGAGGAGGAGAAGGAGGAGGAGCAGGAGAAGGAGCAGGAGGAGGAGAAAAGAAGCTACTCGGTATGATTCTACAAATGGTGGATCCATGTCGATATACTTCTATCCAAGCCCATAAGGAAGAAGAAGAAAAAGGAGGAGGAGAAGGAGGAGGAAGAAGAAGAAGAAGGGGAAGGAGAAGAAGAAGAAAGAAGAGAAGAAGAAGGAGGAGGAGGAAGAGGAGGAAGGGGGGAGAAGGAGGAGGAAGAAGAGAAGGAGGAGGAGCTACAAACTCAACCAATTGTCAACCAGAAAATGTTTAAATTCATTTATAGCCTGGAAGCCCCCACTTTGAGTTGTCCCGCCTTTATGGACCAAACTAATGTATTTCTTTTCTTCTTCTTCTTCTTTTTTTTTTTTTGAGACGGAGTTTCACTCTTGTCGCCCAGGCTGTGCAGTGGTGCAGTGTCGGCTCACTGCGACCTCCGCTTCCCGGGTTCAAGCGATGCTCCTGTCTCAGCCTCCCAAGTAGCTGGGATTATAGGCGCCCGCCATTATGCCAGGCTAATTTTGCATTTTTAGTAGAGACGCTGTTTTGCCATGTTGGCCGGGCTGGGCTCGAACTCCTGACCTCAGATGATCTGCCTGCCTCAGCTTCTCAAACTGCTGGAATTACAGGCATGAACCACTGCACCCGGCCTTTGTAGCATCTTTAGTTCAAGCATCTGCACCTGGTGGGACCCATCTGTCCACCCTGAGGTTCCTGCTCCAAACCTCCTCTCTGAAAGATTGCGTCTCTCGGCTGGGCACAGTGGCTCACGCCTGTAATCCCAGCACTTTGGGAGGCCAAGGCAGGCGGATCGCCTGACGTCAGGAGTTCGGGACCAGCTTGGCTAATACGGTGAAACCTCGTCTATACTAGAAATACAAAAATTAGCCGGGTGGGGTAGTGGGCGCCTGTAATCCCAGCTACTCGGGAGGCTGAGGCAGGAGAATCGCTTGAACCCAGGAGGTGGAGGCTGCAGTGAGCCGAGATCGCGCCACTGCCCTCCAGCCTGGGTGACAGAGGGAGATTCTGTCTCAAGGAAAAGCAAACAAACAAACAAAAAAAACGGCTGTGTCTCTCAGACCGTTCCTCTGCAAGAGGAACCTTGCTTGCTAAGAGGAAGTAAAAGCATGTAGGCCACACCTGTTTCTTCTTCTCCTGTCCCTGCCCCCCCACTCATCTGTAGCCCACATGACAGGGATGTGGCCGCTTCCCCCACTGGACTGCGGCACCCCGCTTCTTGGAGCCTGCTTCTGGGTCTTGCACGTGTTTCTGGGCACTGGACAGACTCTTCTGTGGCACCCTAGAGATGCACGTTCTGTCTGGGTGGGCCTGACCTTGAGATTCAGATACAACTCCCCAGGTGGTGGTAACAGGTGTAGAAGTCCTGTTCCTTGAGACTGGCCCCCTCTGCTGAGTCACTAAATGTTGAGATTCAGACACAACTCCCCAGGTGGTGGTAACAGGTGTAGAACTCTTGTTCCGTGAGACTGGCCCCCTCTGCTGAGTCACTAAATGTTGAGATTCAGACACAACTCCCCAGGTGGTGGTAACAGGTGTAGAACTCTTGTTCCGTGAGACTGGCCCCCTCTGCTGAGTCACTAAATGTTTGGGATATTTGTGTACTTCTCTTGCACTAGTTATTATTATTAATTATTATTATTATTTTGTAGACGGTCTTGCTCTGTCGCCCAGGCTGGAGTGCAATGGCACGATCTCGGCTCACTGCAACCTCCGCCTCCCAGCTTAAAGCGATCCTCCTGCCTCAGCCTCCTGAGTAGCTGGGATTACAGGCGCCTGCCACCATGCCCGGCTAATTTTTGTATTTTTAGTAGAGATGGGGTTTCACCATGTTGGCCAGGCTGGTCTCAAACTCCTGATCTCAAGTGATCCCCCTGCCTCGGCCTCCCAAAGTGATGGGATGACAGGTGTGAGCCACTGTACGTACGGCCTTCTTGGTTGACTTATTTATTTATTTTTTGGAGATGGAGTCTCACTCTGTCACCCAGGCTGGAGTACAGTGGCGCCATCTCGGCTCACTGCAACCTCTGTCTCCTAGGTTCAAGTGATTCTACTTCCTCAGCCTCCGAGTAGCTGGGACTACAGGCACGCACCAACACGCCTGGCTAATTTTTGTATTTTTAGTAGAGATGGGGTTTCACCATGTTGGCCAGGCTGGTCTCGAACTCCTGACCTCAGGTGATCCACCTGCCTCAGGCTCCCAAAGTGCTGGGATTATAGGCATGAGCCACTGCGCCTGGCCTCTGGAGTACCTAGTCTTTCACTATTTTACTTTCATAATAAACTTGCTCGCCCTGAAATTTATTTTTTTTTTTTTTGAGACTGAGTCTCATTCTGTCGCCCAGGCTGGAGTGCAGTGGTGCCATCTCGGCTCACTGCAACCTCCGTCTCCCAAGTTGAAGCAATTCTACTGCCTCAGCCTCCGAGTAGCTGGGACTACAGGCACACACCAACATGCCTGGCTAATTTTTGTATTTTTAGTAGAGATGGGGTTTCACCATGTTGGTCAGGCTGGTCTCGAACTCCTGACCTCAGGTGATCTGCCCACCTCGACCTCCCAAAGTGCTGGGATTACAGGCATGAGCCACGGCGCCCGGCCTCTGGAGTAGCTATTCTTTCACTGTTTTACTTTTGTAATAAATTTGCTTTGGCTTTCAACTGCTGACTCACCCCGAATTTTTTTTTTTTTTTTGAGATGGACTCACTCTATCGCCCAAGCTGGAGTGTAGTGGCATGATCTCCACTCACTGCAAGCATCGCCTCCCGGGTTCACGCCATTCTCTTGCCTCTGTCTCCCGAGTAGCTGAGACTACAGGCACGCACCACCACACCTGGCTAATTTTTGTATTTTTAGTAGAGATGGGGTTTCACCATGTTGGTCAGGCTGGTCTCGAACTCCTGACCTCGTGATCCGCCCGCCTCTGCCTCCCAAGGTGCTGGGATTACAGGTGTGAGCCACAGCGCCTGGCCGCCCTGAATTCTTTCTTGCGTGAGATCCAAGAACCCCCTCTTGGGGGCTGGATCCGAACCCCTTTCCTGTAACACAAGCACCCTTCGTTTATGCTTTAAGAGAACCATGAGATGGGGCAGGAAGGGGTTATAACGAGCGACTTCTAAGCTTTCTGTCATTTCTTCACCTCCTTTCCCTGTCTTCTCAGCTACTGCGTAAGCTTTATTTATTTATTTAGAGACGGAGCCTCGCTCTGTCTCCCAGGCTGGAGTGCAGTGGCGCGATCTCAGCTCACTGCAACCTCCGCCTCCTGGGTTCAAGTGGTCCTCCTGCCTCAGCCTCCCGAGTAGCTGGGATTACAGGCATGCACCACCACGCCCAGCTAATTTTTGTATTTTTAGTAGAGACAGCATTTCACCATGTTGGCCAGGATGGTCTCGATCTCCTGACCTTGTGATCCACCTGCCTCGGCCTCCCAAAGGTCTGGGATTGCAGGCGTGAGCCACCACACCTGTCTGCTACTGTGTATGCTTTCTAGGAGGCCAGGATATGCCTCCCCAGACAAGACTGTGGGAAATCAGTATATGCCACTTTAAAATACATTTCACCCCAAAATATATTTACTTGACATATTTTGAAATGGTCCTGCAAAACTGTCTGTTGGCTGGCCACAGAGGCTCACGCCTGCAATCCCAGCACTTTGAGAGGCTCAGGTGGGTGGATCACTTGAGGACAGGAGTTCAAGACCAGCCTGGACAATACGGTGAAACCCTCTCTCTACTAAAAATACAAAAACTAGCCGGGTGTGATGGCGGGCGCCTGTACTCCCAGCTACTCGCGAGGCTGAGGCAGGAGAATCACTGGAACTCGGGAGGCAGAGGTTGCCGTGAGCCAAGATCATGCCACTGCTCTCCAGCCCAGGCAACAGAGGAAGACTCCGTCTCCAAAAATTAAAAATAAATAATAAATAAATATATAAATATATAAACAAACATAAAACCAAGCTGCTGGCTGGGTGAGGTGGCTCACGGCTGTAATCCCAGTACTTCTGGAGGCTGAGGCAGGCAGATCATGTGAGGTCAGGAGTTCGAGACCAGCCTGGCCAACATAGTGAAACCCTGTGTCTACTGAAAAACAAAAACAAACAAACAAACAAACAAAATTTAGCCAGGCGTGGTGGCGTACCTCTGTAATGCCAGCTACCTGGGAGGCTGAGGCGGGAGAATTACTCCAACTCCGGAGGCAGAGGTTGCAGTGAGCTGAGATCGCTCCACTGCACTCCAGCCTGGGCGACAGAGTGAGACTCTGTCACAAAAAATAAAACAAATAAAATAAAACAGCCAGACACGGTGGCTCACGCCTGTAATCCCAGCACTTTGGGAGGCTGAGGTGAGCAGATCATGTGAGGTCACAAGTTTGAGACCAGCCTGGCCAACATGGTGAAACCCCGTCGCTACTAAAAATACAAAAATTGGCCGGGTGTGGTGGCTCACGCCTGTAATCCCAACACTTTGGGGGGCTGAGGCGGGCGGATCACGAAGTCAGGAGATCGAGACCATCCTGGCTAACACGGTGAAACCCCTTCTCTACTAAAAATACAAAAAAATAGCTGGGCGTGGTGGTGGGCGCCTGTAGTCCCAGCTACTCGGGAGGCTGAGGCAGGAGAATGGCGTGAACCCGGGAGGCGGAGGTTGCAGTGAGCCGAGATCGCGCCACTGCACTCCAGCCTAACAGACTGAGCAAGGCTTCATCTCAAAATAAATAAATAAATAAATAAAATAAAATAAAGTAAAATAAGTAAACAAACAAAAACATATAAAACCAAACTGCCGCTCAACCAGCTTGGATACGTGTTCTCAGGATCTCTTTACACTATTTTCCCTGGGCCTTCTTGCTCACTCATATTTGGCTCAGAATAAATCTCTTTAAATATTTTGCAGTGTTTGGGACGGACTGTCGCTCTGTTGCCCAGGCTGGAGTGCAGTGGCACGATCTTGGCTCACTGCAACCTACGCCTCCTGGGTTCAAGCGATTCTCCTGCCTCGGCCTGAGGAGTAGCTGGGACTAGAGGCACCTGCCACTACACCCAGCTAATTTTTGTATTTTTAGCAGAGATGGGGTTTCACCATGTTGGCCAGGCTGGTCTGGAACTCCTGACCTGATGATCCCCCCGCCTCAGCCTCCCACAGTGCTGGGATTACAGGCTTGAGCCACTGCGCCTGGCCGGCTCTTTTTTTTTTTTTGACAGGTTCATGCGTCTCTTCTGCCTGGAGACCCTTCAGGAGGATGTGCCTTGTCACGCTGTTTCAGGAGGATGTGTACTGTCTCGGAGGGAACGTGACATGTTAAATTTGTCATAGGTCAGACAGTTCCTCATTCAGATTCTTCTGCCCTGAGTTCTCACTTCTATCCTGGTTCATCATTACGGAGCAAAACATTTCAGTTCTTTAGACTTCACTTAAAAAAAAGAAAATCCCCAACCACATTACCGACAGGCCGAAGGAAGCACGTACAGGGTTCTACGCAAACATCGCCGCTTCTCGGATCTGCTGTCTCCACGGATTTTCCTGCTGTAAACTGTGAAAGGTAAATAAGTCTCAGGACCCCAAAATCATGAAAGGTTATAGTGGAAACTGTCTTAGGCAAACCTGCCTCGCATTTTATTCGTAAATAAGGTACTACAAAGGTTTTAAAAATTACATACTGGGGCTGGGCGCCATGGCTCACGCCTATAATCCCAGCACTTTGGGAGGCCAAGGCTGGTGGATCACCTGAGGCCAGGAGTTTGAGACCAGCCTGGCCAACGTGGAGAAACCCTTTCTCTGCTAAAAATACAAAAATTAGTTGGGCATGGTAGTGCATGCCTGTAATCCCAGCTACTCAGGAGGCTGAGGCAGTAGAATTGCTTGAACCTGGGAGGCGGAAGTTGCAGTGAGCTGAGATCGTGCCATTGCACTCCAGCCTGGGTGACAGAGAGAGACTCCATCTCAAAAAACAACACAAAACAAAACAAAAAAAGAACTACATATCTCCCTCACAATCTGGCCACAAGGAAATCCTTGGAGACAAAGGACAAACAGATTTCAAAGTCTGATTGTTTCCTCTCCCCTACCTTTTTTTTTTTTTTTACTAAGAGTTTCGCTCTGTTGCCCAGGCTGGAGTGTAGTGGCGTGATCTCCACTCACTGCAACCTCCGCCTGGGAGATTTAACCGATTCTCCTGCCTCAGCCTCCTGAGTAGCTGGGATTACAGGCACCCACCACCACACCACACCTGGCTAATTTTTGTATTTTCAGTAGAGACGGGGTTCCACTATGTTGGCCAGGCTGGTCTCGAACGCCTGACCTCAGGTGATCCACCTGACTCGGACTCCTGAAGAGCTGGAATTACAGGGGTGAGCCACTGCGCCTAGCTCCTCTGCCCTATTGTTCATGTAAAAATGCAGATTTAGGGCTGGGCGCGGTGGCTCATGCCTGTCATCCCAGCACTTTGGGAGGCCGAGATGGGCAGATCACGAGGTCAGGAGATCGAGACCATCCTGGCTAACAGGGTGAAACCCCGTCTCTACTAAAAATACAAAAAAATTAGCTGGGCATGGTGGTGGGCGCCTGTAGTCCCAGCTACTCAGGAGGTTGAGGCAGGAGAATAGCTTGAACCCAGGAGGCGGAGGTTGCAGTGAGCCAAGATCGCACGACTGCACTCCAGCCTGGGCAACAGAGCGAGACTCTGTCTCAAAAAAAAAAAAAAAAAAAAAAAAAAAAATGCAGATTTACTGAGCCAGGCTAAACTGTGTATTCTGTGGAAAACTGATCAAGGACTCGAATGAAACCTTTTGTCACTTAGGGCCTTACCGGACATCATCAATGCATATCTTACACGTATTGATTGATGTCTCATATATCCCTAAAATGTATAAAAGCGGCCGGGTGCAGTGGCTCATGCCTGTCATCCCAGCACTTTGGGAGGCCGAGGCAGGTGGATCACTTGAGGCCAGGAGTTCGAGAACAGCCTGGCCAACATGGTGAAACCCTGTCTCTACTGAAAATACAAAAATTAGCCGGGCACGGTGGCAGGTGACTGTAATCTCAGCTACTCGGGAGGTTGAGGCAGGAGAATCGCTTGAACCTGGGTGACGGAGGTTGCAGTGAGCCGAGATCACAGCACTGCACTCCAGCCTTGGCTACAGAACGAGACTGTCTCCAAAAAAAAAAAAAAAAAAAAAAAAAATACAAAAATGAGCTGCGTGTGGTGGTCCATGCCTGTAATCCCAGTGACTCAGGAGGCTGAGGCAGGAGAATCGTTTGAACCCGGGAGGCAGAGGTTGCAGTGAGAGTGAGCCGAAGATCGCACCACTGCACTCCAGCCTGGGTGACAGAGCAAGACTGGATCTCAAAAAAGAAAAAAAAAAAAAAAAAAAAAAAGGCCGGGCACAGTGGCTCACGCCTGTCATCCCAGCACTTTGGGAGGCCGAGGCAGGTGGATCACTTAAGGTCAGAAGTTGAAGAACAGCCTGGCCAAGATGGTGAAACCCCGTCTCTACTAAAAATAGAAAAATTAGCTGGGCGTGGTGGTGAGCGCCTGTAATCCCAGTGACTCGAGAGCCTGAGGCAGGAGAATCATTTGAACCTGGGACGCAGAGGTTGCAGTGAGAGTGAGCTGAGATGGCACCCCTGCACTCCAGCCTGGGTGACAGAGCAAGACTGGATCTCAAAAAAAAAAAAAAAAGAAAAAAAAAAAGGCCGGACGCAGTAGCTCAAGCCCGTCATCCCAGCACTTTGGGAGGCCGAGGCAGGTGGATCATTTAAGGCCAGGAGTTCGAGACCATCCTGGCCAACATGGTGAAACGCCGTCTCTACTAAAAATACAAAAATTAGCTGGGCGCATTAGTGGGTGCCTATAATCCCAGCTACTCGGAAGGCTGAGGCAGGAGAATCGCTTGAACACGGGAGGCGGAGGTTACAGTGATAGTGAGCTGAGATTGCACCATTGCACTGCAGCCTGGGTGACAGAACAAGACTGGATCCCCAGCTCCCTCCCCCCCCCCAAAAAAATGTATGAAAGCAAATTGTGCCCTGTGTATCCACAGCACCTGTCATCGCGATTTCCTGAGGCTCTGTCATGGGCAGGCGTCCTTAACCTCGGCAAAATGAACTTTCTAAATGGACTGAGACCTGTCTCAGATACCTCTTTTTTGGTTTACAGGACATTTTGCACTCACGGAAAATTATGCAACATCTTTGCGTTTTGTCTGTACCGCTTATACTTTTTTCTCTTCTTCTTTTTTGTGTTTATAGAATGAGTTTTCTTTCCCCTTTCTGGAAATTTTCGGCTGATCCTAAAATAGAGGCCGCCAAGCTTCCTTCTCAGATTCAAAGCAAGAATGATGGAGAGTGAGGGAAATCATGATATTTTACCCCAACACAGGGCTCCGTGGTATAACAAGGATTTTTAATGAAAAACCCTTTCATGCCGGGCGCGGTGACTCACGCCTGTCATCCCAGCACTTTGGGAGGCCGAGGAGGGCAGATCATGAGGTCAGGAGATCGAGACCATCCTGGCAAACACAGTGAAACCCCATCTCTACTAAAAAAAAAAAAAAAAATACAAAAAAAAAAAATTAGCTGGGCGTGGTGGCGGGCGCCTGTAGTCCCAGCTACTCAGGAGACTGAGGCAGGAGAATCACTTGAACCTGGGAAGCAGAGGCTGCAGTGAGCCAAGATTATGCCCCTGTACTCCAGCCGGGAGCAGTGGTTCACGCCTATAATCCCAGCACTTTGGGAGGCCGAGGCGGTTGGATCACCTGAGGTCAGGAGTTCAAGACCAGCCTGGCCATCACAGTGAAACCCCATCTCTACTAAAAAAAAAACAAAAAAGTAAAAACAGTTATCTGGGCACGATGGCTCATGCATATTATGCCAGCTATTTGGAAGGCTGAGGAGGCAGGAGAATCGCTTGAACCTAGAAGACGGAGGTTGCAGGGAGCCAAGATTGCACCACTGCACTCCAGCCTTGGAAACAGAATGAGACCATCTTAACACACAAAAAAAAAATACAGCTAAGAAACATATTTTGGGGCAACATATGTTGTTTTTTTCTCTGTCTTGTAACGTTTGCCAGAGTCAGGTTGGAAAGTAAGTCACGATATACCGGGTTCAATAAATCCCATTTGATGAGAATTTATGGTTTGTAGGGCTTGCCTCCTCAGACCTCTTAGATAGGAATTTGGGCAAGATGAAAAAAGTCAGAGGCCCGGTGTGGTGGCTGGTGCCTATAATCCCAGCACTTTGGGAGGCTGAGGCGTGTGGATCACTTGAGGTCAGGAGTTTGAGACCAGCCTGGCCAACCTGGTGAAATGTTGTCTCTACTAAAAACACAAAAATTACTCAGGCAGTAGTGGTACGTGCCTGTAATCTCAGCTACTTGGGAGGCTGAGGCAGGAGAATTGCTTGACCTTGGGAGGCAGAGGCTGTGGTGAGCTGAGATTGTGCCACTCCAGTCTGGGTGACAGAGTGAGACTCCATCTAAAAAAAAAAAGAAAAAAGAAAGAAAAAAAAAAAAGAAAAAGAAGAAGCTAGGTGCAGTGGCTCATGCGTATAATCCCAGCACTTTGGGAGGCCGAGGCGGTTGGATCACCTGAGGTCAGGAGTTCAAGACCAGCCTGGCCAACATGGTGAAACCCCATCTCTACTAAAAATACAAAGAAAATTAGCAGGGCATGGTGGCAGGTGCCTGTAGTCCCAGCTACTCAGGAGGCTGAGGTGGGAGAATCGCTTGAACCCAGGAGGTGGAGGTTGCAGTAAGCTGAGATCGCACCACTGCGCTCCAGCCTGGGCGGCAGAGTGAGATGCCGTCTCAAAAAAATAAAATAAAATAAAATAAAAAAGAATAAAGAAAAAAATCAGAGTTCAGTCCCCAGTAGAAATTATATATTGCTCCTCAATAGAATTCCTCTTTCCCCCCAACCCTATAACCTTTTTTTTTTGTACCAGGATGCAATTCCCTATCCTTTCTGTAGTCTCAATGTGGTGTACTAGCTTCTGAACCTTATTGTGGGGTGGAGTCCTCATTCTGAAGAATCTGGTGTATGCACATTCTATCAATGTGTAAATCTGGCTGGGTACAGTGGTTCACGCCTCTAATCCTAGCACACTGGGAGGCCGAGGGAGGCGGATCACCTGAGGTCAGGTGTTCGAGACCAGCCTGACCAATATGGAACAACCCTGTCTCTACTAAAAATAGAAAAATTAGCCAGGCATGGCAGCACACGCCTGTAATCCCAGCTACTGGAGAGGCTGAGGCAGGAGAATCAGTTGAACCTGGAAGGTGGAGGTTGCAGTGAGCCGAGATCATGCCACTGCACTCCAGCCTCGGTGACAGAGCGACACTCCGTCTCAAAAAAAAAAAAAAGAAAAATAAAGTGCATGTCTTTTCTCTTATTAATCAATCTGCCTCATGTCTGTCATCTACAGCAAACCTATAGGGGACCAAGAGCTTTCAGCCCTCGAGAAGAGTTTCTCGAGTTTAAACCAAAAATCTAAAGAGTGAAATCCGGCCGGGTTCGGTGGTTCATGTCTGTAATCCCAGCCCTTTAGGAGGCCAAGGTGAGCGGATCATTTGAAGTCAGGAGTTCCAGACCAGCCTGGCCAACATGGTGAAACACCATCCCTACTAAAAATACAAAAATTAGCTGGGTGTGGTGGTGGGCGCCTGTAATCCCAGCTACTCAGGAGGCTGAGGCAGGAGAATCACTTGAACCCGGGAGGCGGAGGTTACAGTGAGCCGAGATCGCGCCACTGCACTCCAGCCTGGGCGACAGAGCAAGACGCTGTCTCCAAAAAAATAAATAAATAAATACAAAAATTAGCTGGGCATGGTGGCACGTGCCTGTAATCCCAGCTACTTGGGAGGCTGAGGCAGGAGAATCGCTTGAACCCAGGAGGCGGAGGTTGCCGTGAGCAGAGATCGCGCCACTGCCCTCCAGCCTGGGCGACAGCACGAGACTCTGTCTCAACAAAAAGAGTGAAATGTGATTTCGCACACCTATAAAACGTGCAACAAGCTGTCCAAATCCAGACTCTTAGTACCCCAATCTGGGTGGTAACTTAAGATGCCTCATTTCTGTCTTTTTTAAAATTTGTAATAACTTAATCTTTTTTGTATACACGAGGGACGGGGGAATCTTACGATGTTGCCCGGGCTGGTCTGGAATTGCTGTGGCCTCAAGCAATCCTCAGTCACCTCAGCCTTCCAAAATATTGGGATTACGGGCGTGCGCCACCACGCCCAGCCTTAAATGTTCCATTTATTTATTTATTTATTTTGAGACGGAGTCTCACTCTGTCACCCAGGCTGGAGTGCAGTGGTGCGATCTCAGCTCACTGCAACCTCCGCCTCCCGGGTTCATGCGATTCTCCTGCCTCAGCCTCCCAAGTAGCTGGGATTACAGGCGCCCGCCACCACGCCCCGGCTAATTTTGGGTATTTTTAGTAGAGATGGGGTTTCTCCATGTTGGCCAGGCTGGTCTCGAACTCCTGACCTTAGGTGATCCGCCCACCTCGGCCTCCCAAAGTCCTGGGATTACACCACGCCTGGCTTAGAGGGACTCCATCTTGAATAGGGGCTGGGAACAAGGAGGCTGGGACAGGCTGGGCAGCATTCCCTGGAGGTCAGACATTCCCAACGACGCAAGATATGTGAACAGATCGATACTGTTTACTAGACAGACCCAGGACTGAACAGACACAGAAACCTCCTGATGTGTTGATATCTTCAGAACAAAAGCTTTCCTAGTGTGAGAATCCGTTTTGCTTTAAAAATGATAATATTGGGCCAGGCGCGGTGGCCCACACCTGTCATCCCACCACTTTGGGAGGCTGAGGCAGGAAGACAGATTGAGTCTAGGAGTTCAAGACCAGCCCGGGAAACACAGTGAAACCCTCGTCCCTACAAAAATACAAATATTTGCCAGGAATGGTGGCATTTGCCTTTGACCCAGCTACTGGGGAGGCAGAGATGGGAGGATTGCTTGAGCCCAGGAATTCAAGACAGCAGTCAGCTGTGATTGCACCACTGCCCTCCAGCCTGGGTGACACAGCCAGATGATCTCAAAATAATAATAATAATAAAAAATATATAATATGTATATATACAATATTGATTACTGCAAAAGATAGTCATGACAAAGATGAATCCTTTATCAGACACCCTTGTAGTGGAGCATCTCTCCCCACGATTTTTTTCTTTTAGTTATCTTTTTTTGGGGACAGAGTTTTGCTCTTGTTGCCCAGGCTGGAGTGCAATGGTGCGATCTGGGCTCACTGCAACCTCCACCTCCCAGGTTCAAGCGATTCTTCTGCCTCAGCCTCCCGAGTAGCTGGGATTACAGGCACACACTGCCACACCTAGCTAATTTTTTCTATTTTTAATAAAGGTGTGGTTTTGCCATGTTGGCCAAGCTGATCTCGAACTCCTGAGCTCAGGTGATCCGCCCGCCTCAGCCTCCAAAAGTGTTGGGATTACAGGCATGAGCCACCGTGCCCGGCCCCCCTTTACTATCTTAATAAGCTTGCTTTCAGTTTGCAATGTGAACTTGCCTCCAGTTCTTTCTTGGGCAAGATCCCAGAACCCTTTCTTGAAGTCTGGATCAGGACCCCTTTCTAGTAACTACTAACACCATCACACTCCCTCCCCCTTTCAGCTCTGTGTTCATCTCTTTTCCTCTCTTTTTTTTTTTTTTGAGATAGAGTCTCGCTCTTGTTGCCTAGGCTGGAGTGCAGTGGTGCAATCTCAGCTCACTGCAAGCTCTGCCTCCCGGGTTCAAAGGATTCTCCTGCCTCAGCCTCCTGAGTAGATGGGATTACAGGTGCCCACCACCACGCCCGGCTAATTTTGTATTTTTAGTAGAGACGGGGTTTCTCCATGTTGGCCAGGCTGGTCTCGAACTCCTGACCTCAGATGATCCGCCCGCCTCGGTCTGCCAAAGTGCTGGGATGACAGGCGTGAGCCACCACGCCCGGCCGCGTTCATCTCTCGAAACGGCTTCCGGATGCCACAGATAGCTATGAATTCACGTAATAATTCCGTGCTAGATACTACACCCCAACGCCCTGTAGCTTAGCAATGTACAGCCAATCATTAATCAATTGTTTTTTTCTGTAAACCAACGAGAATTCCCAGCAAACAGCTTCACAGAAGCCCCTCCCTGTCCTGCAACAACACCTCCCTCTTTTTATTTTATTTTTTTAATTTTGCCTTTAAAAACCTGCATATAACAAAGGCAGAAGACAACTCATATGCAAGGTTCCTTGGCTCTCAGTCTTCTGGGCCGCTGTCCCCACTTCGGCTCGAGTCAACGTTTGAAATCTTATGTTACAGTTCAGGCTCTTTCTTTTCTATCGACAGACACAGCAGAAACATGTACCCGGGTGACTCGACATGCTCAAAGACCCCAGAAGGAAAGAACTTAGCTTACCCCCACGGCATCCGCTTCCTCTCCTTCCACCTGCCTTTCTTCTCTCGGAGACTCCCGCTTCTCAGCAGCTCCTTTCAGAGTTCCTCTGTGTCATCATACCCTCCCTGCCCCTCCCTCCCCAGCTTCCTCATTTCATAGGATTGGGAAACCTGTAACTGCTCCGTGAGTTCATTGGCTCCTGACCTCAGCTCCAAAGACCGGCCCGTGGAACAGCTCAAGTGTGAGTCCCACACACATCTACACACACACACCTGCACACACGTATGTCTGCACACATATCTGCACACGGAGACCTGCACACGCACACATCCCCACACGCCTGCACACACGTGTACACACACTCCTGCACACATGCTTGCACGCGCGTGCATGTTTGCACACACATCTGCACACACAGACCTGCACACACATATCCCCACACACCTGCACACAGTGCGCACGGGTGTACACACAGCTACACACACATCTGCACACACACCTGCACAGACATGCATGTCTGCACACACAACTGCACACACAGACCTGCACACACACATCCCCACACACCTGCACACAGTGCACATGGGCATACACACAGCTACACACACATCTGCACAAACAAGCACACTGGCACAGTCCTGCACACACACCTGCACAGACATACATGTCTGCACACACATCTGCACACACAGACCTGCACACTCACACATCCCCAATCTCCTGCACGCACACGCATGTCTGCACACACAGACGTGCACACACATCCCCACACACCTGCACACAATGCACATGTGCATACACACAACTACACACACATCTGCACACACACCTGCACACACATCTGTACACACACACCTCCATACACATGCATGTCTGCACACACAGACCTGCACACACACATCCCCACACACCTGCACACAATGCACATGTGCATACACACAACTACACACACATCTGCACACACACCTGCACACACATCTGTACACACACACACCTCCATACACATGCATGTCTGCACACACAGACCTGCACACACACATCCCCACACACCTGCACACAATGCACATGTGCATACACACAACTACACACACATCTGCACACACACATGCACACACACCTACACGCACGTCTGTACACACACACACCTCCATACACATGCATGTCTGCATACACAGACCTGCACACACACATCCCCACACACCTGCACACAGTGTACCTATCCATACACACAACTACACACACATCTGCACATGCCTCTGCACAAACAAGCATATTGGCACACACACACCTGCACACACACTTGCACACACACAAATACAGATGCCTTTTGTGCTGTCTACAAAATCATAAGAAACACCAAGCAGGCCAGGGGCAGTGGCTCACTAAAAAAAAAAAAAATACAAAAATTAGCCGGGCGTGGTGGCGAGTGCCTGTAATCCCAGCTACTCAGGAGGCTGAGGCAGGAGAATCCCTTGAACCCAGGAGATGGAGGTTGCAGTGAGCTGAGATGGTGCCATTGCCCTCCAGCCGGGGCAACAAGAGCAAAACTCCGTCTCAAAAAAAAGAACCAAACAGACTGGACATGTGTTACGATACAAACAGTTGGCGCCTAAACAAAGCATAGGGCGTCATGCACATGCAATGGAAAACACCTGGATAGCAACATCAGCAAAGGTGAAAGATGGCTGACCAGGCTGCACCTCTACCGTCTTAGCCTCCCCATTCCTGCAGGAGCTGTCTAAGTCCATTCATGTTGCTGTAAACGAATACCTGAGGTTGGGTAATTGATAAAGAAGAAATCATCGGCTGGGCGCGGTGGCTCACGCCTGTAATCCCAGCACTTTGGGAGACCGAGGCAGGCGGATCATGAGGTCAAGAGATCAAGACCAGCCTGGCCAACATGGTGAAACCCCATCTCTACTAAAAACACAAAAATTAGCTGGGCATGGTGGCGTGCACCTGTAGTCCCAGCTACTTGGGAAGCTGAGGCAGGAGAATCAATTGAACCCGGGAGGTGGAGCTTGCAGTGAGCCGAGATGGTGCCACTGCACTCCAGCCCGGCGACAGAGCGAGACTGTGTCTCAAAAAAAAAAAAGATTATAAATCATGCTGCTATAAAGACACATGCACACATATGTTTATAATGGCACTATTCACAATAGCAAAGACTTGGAACCAACCTAAATGTCCAACAACGATAGACTGGATTAAGAAAATGTGGCACATATACACCATGGAATCCTATGCAGCCATAAAAAATGATGAGTTCATGTCCTTTGTAGGGACAGGGTTGAAGCTGGAAACCATCATTCTGAGCAAACTATCGCAAGGACAAAAAACCAAACACCACATGTTCTCACTCATAGGTGGGAATTGAACCATGAGAACACATGGACACAGAGTGGGGAACATCACACACTGGGTACTGTTGTGGGGTGGGGAGAGAGGGGGAGGGATAGCATTAGGAGATATACCTAATGTTAAATGACGAGTTAATGGGTGCAGCACACCAGCATGGCACATGTATACATATGTAACAAAGCTGCATGTTGTGCACACGTACCCTAGAACTTAAAGTATAATAATAATAAAATAAAAAAAAAAAAGGTAAAAAAAAAAAGAGATTATTTATTCGGCTCATAGTGGTTCTCCAGGTTGTCCAGGAAGCGTGGTGTTTGGACCTGCTTGTGGTGAGGACGTCACGCTGCTTCCAGTCATGACAGAAAGTGAAGGGAAGACATTGTGTGTGGAGAGACCACATGGGCAGAAAGGAAGCAAGAGAGAGGAGGGGAGGTGCCAGGGTCTTTTCAACAACCAGCTCTCCAGGAAACTGAGAATGAGAACTCACTCATGACTATGGGGGCAGGACCAAGCCATTCATACGGGATTCACCCACATGGTTTAAACATCTCCCACCAGGCCCCACCTACCACACAGGGGGTCAAATTTCAACATGAAACCTGGCAGGACCAAACAAACCGTACCCAAACTGTAGCATGCTGCCTCTCTCCAGAATTGATGTAGAGAAGGTTATCTTCCCAAGAGCTCAAGCAGGTGGCTCACGAAGGCTGCTGGAACTGGCCACCATGGTGGATCTTCTTGTGAATGGCTCATACTTTGTTGCTGACATCGATGTAGAGAAATTTAACTTTCCAAGAGTTCAACCAGATGGCTTACCAAGGCCCAAACTGCAAACTATAGTGGGTCTGCTTGTCAATGGCTCATACCCTGTTTCTGACTTTCACCATTCATGTAGAGAAGTTTGTCTTTCCAAGAGCCAAATCAGATGACTCACCAAGGCTGCTGGAAGTGGGCACAATAATGGGCCTTTTTGTCTTTAATGAGTCATGCCCTGTTGTTGACATCAATGTAAAGAAGTTTATCTTCCCAAGAATTCAACCAGATGGTTCACCCAGGCTGCTGGAACTGGGCATTATGGTGGATCTTTTTGTCAAAGGCTCATATCTTCTTGTTGACATTGATGTAGAGAAGTTTATCTTCCCAAGAGCTCAACCAGATGGCTCACCCAGGCTGCTGGAACTGGCACCACGGTGCATCTTCTTGTCAAAGGCCCATATCTTCCTTTTGACATTGATGTAGAGAAGTTTATCTTCCCAAGAGCTCAACCAGACGGTTCACCAAGGCTGCTGGAACTGGCACTGTTATACTTCTTCTTGTCAATGGCTCACACCTTGTTTCTGAGTTTCATCATCAATGTGGAGAACTTTAAATTCCCAAGAGTTCAACCAGATGGCTGACCAGATGCACAACGCGATATAATGGCTCGTATCTCACGGCTCACTCCGCGCTTAGGGCCAGATCCATTCAATTGTATATCAGACCCTCACAAAGCACCTTAAGCATTTTTCTTTTCTTTTCTTTTTAGATGGAGTTTTGCACTCTCTCCCAGGCTGGAGTGCAATGGTGCAATCTCGGCTCACTGCAATCTCCGCCTCCCGGGTTCATGCGATTCTCCTACCTCAGCCTCCCGAGTAGCTGGGATTACAGGCACCCGCCACCACACCTGGCTAAGTTTTTGTATTTTTAGTAGAGACGGGGTTTCACCATGTTAGCCAGGCTGGTCTCTATCTCCTGACCTTGTGATCCGCCTGCCTCGGCCTCCCAAAGTGCTAGGATTACAGGCATGAGCCACTGCACCCCGGCCTGAAGTGAGTTTTTCTTGTTGTTTTCTGTTCCTGGATGGGATGGCAGAACTGGTTGAGCCAGATGGCCAGTCTAGGTGGTGTCAGCTTATCCGCCAAATGCAGGCTCTGCAAAACATCTCAAGCATCGATCTTAGTTTTACAACAGTGACATACTCCTGCAGGAGCCCTAAACTGTAATTTCTAATTTTGTAGCTAATTTGTGAGTCCTCTGAAGGCAGACTGGACCTTAGCTCTTAGGGAAAGGGGCTGTTTTCCATTTTGTTTCAGAATTACACCACGAACTGAATTTCTTCTCTCTTTTTTTTTTTTTTTTAAATTTTGAGAAGGAGTCTCGCTCTGTCGCCCAGGCTGGAGTGCAGTGGCGCGATCTCGGCTCACTGCAAGCTCCACCTCCTGGGTTCACGCCATTCTCCCGCCTCAGCCTCCCGAGTAGCTGGGACTGCAGGCGCCCGCCACCACACCCAGCTAATTTTTTCTATTTTTAGTAGAGACGGGGTTTCACCGTGTTAGCCAGGCTGGTCTCGATCTCCTGACCTCGTGATCCGCCCGTCTCGGCCTCCCAAAGTGCTGGGATTACAGGTATGAGCCACCTCGCGCAGCCTGAATTTCTTCTCAAAGTTAGTTCGGCCTACGCCCAGGGAATAACAAGGACAGCTTCAACGTTCGAAGCAAGACAGAGTCAGTTAGGTCTGGCCTCTTTCCCCCTCATAATTTCCTCAGTTAGCATTTTGCAAAGGCGGTTTTAGCCGCAAGCGCTGGGTTCTGTAGGGAACCAGGAATAGGAAGCTGCTGCCCCTACATGCGTGTGAACCCGGCAAATCTGAGACAGGACTCAGTGAATTTAGAAAGTTGATTTTGCCAAGGTTGGGAGCTTGTCACGGGACAATGATGTCTCACCCAACCAGCATGTATCCAGCATGAACGTCGAATAACTGAGACAGGTCTCAGTCAGTTTAGGAAGTTGTTTAGCCAGAGCTAAGGATGTAGAGCCGTGACAGGTGCATAAGGGGCTCAGAGCACAGTGCGATTTGTTTTTTGTTTGTTTCTTTGTTTGCTTTGAGATGGAGTTTCACTGTTGTGGCCCAGGCTGGAGTGCAATGGTGCAATCTCGGCTCACTGCAACCTCCGCCTCCCGGGTTCACGCGATTCTCCTACCTCAGCCTCCTGAGTAGCTGGGATTACACGTGTGCGCCACCATGCCCGGCTAATTTTGTATTTTTAATAGAGACGGGGTTTCTCCATGTTGGTCAGGCTGGTCTCGAACTCCTGACCTCAGGCGATCTGCTCGCCTCGGCCTCCCAAAGTGCTGGGATTACAGGCGAGTCACCGCATCCGGCCTCACAGTTGGGTTTTATACATTCTAGGGATACATAAGAAATCAATTAACATAAGCAAGATGGGCCAGGGGCAGTGGCTCACACCCCTGACCTCAGGTGATCCGCCCCTGTCTGCCTCCCAAATGGCTGCATTCTTTTGAGTTTCTGATTAGCCTCTCTAAAGGAGGCAATTAGATATGCATCTATCTCAGTGAGCAGAGACGTCACTTTGAATACAATGAGAGGGAGAGGCTCTAAGCAGTTCCCAGCGGGGCCCAGAGATTTATTTTTCTTTCTTCTCGCCCAGGCTGGAGAGCAGTGGTGCGATCTGGGCTCACTGCAAGCTCCACCTCCTGGGTTCACACCATTCTCCTGCCTCAGCCTCCCGAGTAGCTGGGACTACAGGCGCCCGCCACCACGCCCGGCTAATTTTTTGTATTTTTAGTAGAGACGGGGTTTCACCGTGTTAGCCAGGATGGTCTCGATCTCCTGACCTCGTGATCCGCCCGCCTCGGCCTCCCAAAGTGCTGGGATGACAGGCATGAGCCACCGTGCCAGGCGATTTATTTTTCTTTCACAAGGGACATCAGCTTTCCTGGAAGGGGCTAGAAGCAGGTGAAGGAGGAGATGGGTTGGGGAGGAGGTGGGGTAGGGGAACAGGGGAGCTGGGGAGAAAGTTGAGTTGGGGGAATGCAGAGATAAGAAATAAAAGTTCTGGGCTGGCCACGGTGGCTCACGCCTGTCATCCCAGCACTTTGGGAGGTGGAGGCGGGAGGATCACCTGAGGTCAGAGGAGTTAGAGACCAGCATGGCCAACATAGTGAAACCCTGTCTCTACTAAAAATAGAAAAATTAGCCGGGCATGGTGGCAGACGCCTGTCATCCCAGCTATTCAGGGGGCTGAGGCAGGAGAATTGCTTGAACCCGGGAGACAGAGGTTGCAGTGAGCCGAGATCGCGCCATTGCACTCCAGCCTGGGGGACAGGAGCGAGAGACTTTGTCTCAAAAAAAAAAAAAAAAAAAAAAAGAAAGAAAGAAAAGAAAAGAGAAAAGAAAAGAAAAGAAAAAAAAGAAATAGAAGCTCTGCTCTCAGGGGAATGGGATTAAGGGGCAAGGAGAGGGGCTCAGCTTCCCCAGGGAGAAACCATTCAGCTGAGGGGAGGGGTCTGCAGAGCACCTGCCCTCTGTCGGGTTGGGAGCATTCATGATGCTGCCAGAGAGCTTCTCATTCAGGCTGTTCTTTGTTCTCTACGTGACAGAAAGCGCCCCTCACAGGGGTCTCCCTGGGGCACCGTGATCAGAATGATCCTGTCCAGATAACTCCTTCCCAACTGGAAATTCTCCATGACAAAAAGCTCATGCTTCTGGGCCGGGCTCGCTGGCTCACGCCTGTAATCCCAGCACTTTGGGAGGTTGAGGCGGGCAGATCACGAGGTCAGGAGTTCAAGACCAGCCTGGCCAACATGGTGAAACACCATCTCTTACTAAACACACCAAAGAAATATTAGCTGGGCGTGATGGCGGGCGCCTGTAATCCCAGCTACTCGGGAGGCTGAGGCAGGCGAATCACCTGAACCCAGGAGGTGGAGGTTGCAGTGAGCTGAGTTCATGCCACTGCACTCCAGCCTGGACGACAAGAGTGAAACTCCATCTCAAAACATAAAACAAAACAAAACAAAACAAAAACAATCTCTTGCTGACCGGGCTCATTGACTCACGCCTGTAATCCCAGCACTTTGGGAGGCCGAGACAGGTGGATCAGTTGAGGTCAGGAGCTCGAGACCAGCCTGGCCAACATGGGGAAACACCATCTCTACTAAAAATATCAAAAAAAGGCCGCGTGCAATGGCTTACCCTGTCATCCCAGCACTTTGGGAGACCAAGGGGAGCGGATCACCTGAGGTCAGGAGTTCGAGACCAGCCTGACCCACAGGGAGAAACCCCGTCCCTACTAAAAATACAAAAATCAGCCGGGTGTGGTGGCGGGCACCTGTAATCCCAGCTACTCGGGAGGCTGGGGCAGGAGAATCGCTTGAACCCAGGAGGCGGAGGTTGCAGTGAGCCGAGATCGTGCCACTGCACTCCAGCCTGGGCAACAACAGCGAAACTTCGTCTCAAAAAAACAACAAACCCCCAAAAAATTAGTCAGGCGTGGTGGTGGGCGCCTGTAATCCCAGCTACTCGGGAGGCTGAGGCAGGGGAATCGCTTGAACCCGGGAGTGGAGGTTGCAGTGAGCTGAGATCATGCCATTACATTCCAGCCTGGGTGAGGAGAGTGAAACTCCGTCTCAAAACATAAAACAAAAAAAAAACAACAAAAATCTCTTGCTCACTGGGCTCATTGACTCACGCCTGTAATCCCAGCACTTTGGGAGGCCGAGAGGGTTGGATCACTTGAGGTCAGGAGTTCAAGACCAGGCTGGCCAACATGGTGAAACCGTGTCTCAAATAAAAATACAAAAACAAAAAAGAAAAATTAGCCGGGCGTGGGGGCAGGCACCTGTACTCCTAGAAACTCAGGAGGCTGGGGCAGGAGAGTCTCTTGAACCTGGGAGGCAGAGGTTGCAGTGAGCCGAGATTGTGCCACTGCATTGCAGCCTGGGCAACAAGAGTGAAACTCCATCTGAAAACATAAAAACAAAACAAAAGAAAAACCTGTTTCTGACCGGGCGCAGTGGCTCACGCCCGTAATCCCAGCACTTTGGGAGGCCGAGACGGGTGGATCACTTGAGGTCAGGAGTTCGAGACCAGGCTGGCCAACATGGCAAAACCCTGTCTCTACTAAAAATACAGAAACAAAAAAAAGAAAGAAAAATTAGCCAGGCGTGGTGGCAGGCACCTGTACTCCCAGAAACTCGGGACGCTGAGGCAGGAGAATCTCTTGAACCTGGGAGGCGGAGGTTGCAGTGAGTCGAGATCGTGCCACTGCACTCCAGCCTGGGTGACAAGAGTGAAACTCCGTCTCATAACAAAAACCAAAAACCAAAAAACCCTCATTCCTCTGGAGCCCACAGACCTTCCAGAACTAAAATCCCATGGCCCAGAGGGGTCGGTTTCTACTTCTCTAGGACCGAGGATTACCTGGAAGCTGTGAGCTGCGGGATTTCAAATCTCCCTTGTCTGGCAGTTTATCCTAAAGGTTAGCGGCTGAGAGAAAGGTTCTGAGAACAGATGAGAAACAGGCTTTCCAAGAAACGGAGACTGGGTTTCCCGCTCTGCATGCTCTTCTGCCCACAGAAAGAATTCCCCACGTCTTATTATTCTCCCAGGTTTGGGCCAAAAACTCCGAAACTGATGTCCTTTTCAGAGGCTACTTATTAGCTACCGGTTTTTTTTGTTTTGTTTTGTTTTTTGAGACGGACTCTCGCTCTGTTGCCCAGGCTGGAGTGCAATGGTGCAATGTCGGCTCACTGCAACCTCCGCCTCCCGGGTTCAAGCGATTCTCCTGCCTCAGCCTCCCAAGTAGCTGGGATCACAGGCACCTGCCATCACGCCTAATATTTTTTTTTTTTGTATTTTTAGTAGAGATGGGGCGGCAGCGGGGGTGGTCTCACCGTGTTAGCCAGGCTGGTCTCGAACTCCGGACCTCAGGTGATCCGCCTGCCTCTGCCTCCCAAAGTGCTGGGATTACAGGCATGAGCCGCTGTGCCGGCCTGTTTTGTGAATCTTATGATCTTGGTTTTCACGTGAATGCTGCTCAGCTGTGCCTGAATTCTAAAGGCAGGAGGCTGTAATGAGGCATGTCCAGCTCCACTTTCCATGACGGCCTGAACTAGACTTTCAGGTTAACTTTTTTTTTTTGAGACAGAGTCTCACTCTGTCACCCAGGCCGGAGTGCAGTGGCGCGATCTTGGCTCACTGCAAGCTCTGCCTCCTGGGTTCACTCCATTCTCCTGCCTCAGCCTCTTGAGTAGCCGTGATTACAGGCACCTGCCCCCACGCCCACCTAATTTTTTGTATTTTTAGTAGTGACAGGGTTTGACTATACTGGCCAGGCTGGTCTTGATCTCTTGACCTCAGGGGATTCGCCCTCCTCGGCCTCCCAAAGTGCTGGGATTACAGGCGTGAGCCATTGTGCCTGGCCGAGAATTATTATCAATAGAAAAAAAGTCTGGGTTATAATGGTATAGGGTTTGGGGACCAAGGTTTTATCAAGCACATGACGCCTCCAGGGAGCAGGCTTCAGAGAGAATAGATTGTAAATGTTTCTCCTTTTTTTTTTTTTTTTTTTTTTTTTTGAGACAAGAGTGTTGCTCTGTCCTCCAGGCTGGAGTGAAGTAGCATGATCTCGGCTCACTGCAACCTCCGCTTCCCGGGTTCAAGTGATTCTTCTGCCTCAGCCTCCCAAGTAGCTGGGATTACAGGTGCCACCGTGCCCGGCTAATTTTTGTATTTTTTGTATTTTTTTTTTTGCCACCAGACCCAGCCAATTGTAAATATTTCTTTTTCAGACTTAAGATCTGTGTTAGGCCGGGCGCGGTGGCTGAAGCCTGTAATCCCAGCACTTTGGGAGGCTGAGGAGGGCGGATCACCTGAGGTCAGGAGTTCAAGACCAGCCTGGCCAACATGGTGAATCCCTGTCTCTACTAAAAATACAAAAATTAGCCGGGCGTGGTGGCGCACGCCTGTAATCCCAGCTACTTGGAAGGCTAAGGCAGGAGAATTGCTTGAACCTGGGAGGCAGAGGTTGCAGTGAGCTGATACCATGCCACTGCATTCCAGCCTGGGCAACAGAGTGAGACTCCACCTCAAAAATAACCCCGTCTCTACTAAAAATACAAACTTAGCCGAGCATGGTGGCGCATGCCTGTAATCCCAGCTATTCGGGAGGCTGAGGCAGGAGAATCGTTTGAACCCGGGAGGCAGAGGTTGCAGTGAGCTGAGATCATGCCACCGCACTCTAGCCTGGACAACAAGAGTGAAACTCCATCTCAAAAAAAAAAGAAAAATTATTTCAAACAATTACTAATCACCAAATGTTTAAATCTACCTATTACCTGGGAGCGTTCGCTGTGAGCTTCCCCATTTTTCCGGACTGAACCAATGTGTATCTTAAATATGTTTGATTCATGTCTCACGTCTACCTAAAATGTACAGAAGCAGCCCAGCCTGGTGTGGCTCCCGTCTGTCATCCCAGCACTTTTGGGAGGCCGAGGCGGGTGGATTGCCTGAGCTCAGGAGTTGGACACCACGCTGGGTATAGTGATGAAACCCTATCTGTACTAAAAATACAAAAAATTAGCTGGGCATGGTGGTGCGTGCCTGTAATCCCAGTTAGGAGGCTGAGGCAGGAGAATCACTTGAACCTGGGAGGCGGAGGTTGCAGTGAGCCGAGATCGCGCCACTACACTCCAGCCTGGAAACAGAGCGAGACTCCATCTCAAAAAAAAAAAAAAAAAAAAGAAGAAAGAAAAAGAAAAAAAGACAGACTCTCACTCTGTCCCCCAGGCTGGAGTGAAGTGTCCTGATCTCGGCTCACTGCGTCCTCCACCTCCTGGGTTCAAGCGATTCTCCTGACTCAACCTGCCATGTAGCTGGGGTTACAGGCGTGCGCCACTGTGCCTGGTAATTTTTGTATTTTTAGTAGACATGGGTTTCACCATGTTGGCCAGGCTGGTGTTGAACTCCTGACCTCAAGTGATCCTCCCGTCTCGGCCTCCCAAAGTGCTGGGATTATAGGTGTGAGCCACCGCGCCCAGTCCATTTGTTTAGAATTTAAAGAGTAGGTTGCTGTAATTATCTCCACTCTTTTTTTTTTCTTTTTTCTTTTCTTTTTTTTTGAGACATAGTCTTATTCTATCGCCCAGGCAGGAGTGCAGTGGTGCGATCTCTGCTCACCACCACCTCCGCCTCCTGGGTTGAAGCCTTCTCCTTTCTCAGCCTCCCGAGTAGCTGGGACTGCAGGTGCCTGACACCACACCCTGCTAATTTCTTATATCTTCAGTAGGGACGGGATTTCACCATGTTGGCCAGGCTGGTCTTGGAACTCCTGACCTCACCCACTTTTTATTATTTTATTTTATTAATTTATTTTTATTTTTTTGAGACAGAGTCTTGCTCTGTCAACTAGGCTGGAGTGCAATGGTGAGATCACAGCTCACCGTACCCTTGAACTCCCAAGCTCAAGCAGAGTGGCGGGGACCACAGACATGCAACATCAAGTCCAGCTGTGAAATATTTTTTATTTCCTTATTTTGAAATAGGGTCTTTGCATTTGGCCGGGTGCGGTGGCTCACGCCTGTAATCCCAGCACTTTGGGAGGCTGAGGCAGGCAGATCACAAGGTCAAGAGATCGAGGGCATCCTGGCCAACATGGTGAAACCCCATCTCTATTAAAAATACAAAAATTAGCCGGGCGTGGTGGCGGGCACCTGTAGTCCCAGCTACTTGGGAGGCTGAGGCAGGAGAATCGCTTGAACCCGGGAGGCGGAGGTTGCAGTGAGTTGAGATCGCGCCACTGCACTCCAGCCTGGTGACAGAGTGAGACTCTGTCTCAAAAAAAAAAAAAGGCGGCTGCGGTGGCTCATGCCTGTAATCCCAGCACTTTGGGAGGCCGAGGCGGGCGGATCACGAGGTCAGGAGATCGAGACCATCCTGCCTAACATGGTGAAACCCCGTCTCTACTAAAAATACAAAAAAAAATTAGCCAGGCGCGGTGGCGGGCGCCCGTAGTCCCAGCTACTCAGCAGGCTGAGGCAAGAGAATCGCTTGAACCTGGGAGGCAGAGGTTGCAGTGAGCCGAGATCGCGCCAGTGCACTCCAGCCTGGTGACAGAGTGAGACTCTGTCTCAAAAAAAGAAAAAAAAAAAAAAAGAAATAGTGTCTTTGCAGTTGTAATGAGTAAAAGATCTTGAGATGAGATCATCCTAGGTTTAGGGTGGATTCTCAATCCAATACCAGGTATCCCTGTAAGAGACAGAAGAGGAGACACAGACACAGAGGAGAAGGCCACGTGAAGACAGAGGCAGAGACTGTAGTGATGTGGCCACAAGCCCAGGGACACCTGGAGGCCCCAGGAGCTGGGAGAGGCAGGAAGGATCCTTTCCTAGAGCTTCTAAAAGGAACCAAACCAAATTGCAGTGGGTTGAATGGGGATCCCCTAAAGACATGTCCAGGTCCTCAACCTTAGAATCCGTGAATAGGATCTCATTTGGAAATAGCGTCTTTGCAGATGTGATTAAGGGAATGATCTCAAAATGAAATCGTCTTGCATTGGGGTTGGAGTCTAAATCCAATGAGGGGTGACCCCATCAGAGACAGAAGAGGATACACAGACACAGAGGAGAAGGCCACATGGAGATGGCGGCAGAGACTGCAGTGAGGCGGCCACAAACCCAGGGACGCCTGGAGCCCCCAGGAGCTGGGAGAGGCAGGAAGGATCCTCCCCTAAAGCTTCTAGAAGGTACCAAACAATATTGCAATGAGTTGAATGATGATCCACAAAAGATAGATTCAGGTCCTAACCCCCAAGAACCTGTGAATAGGACCTCATTTGGAAATAGGGTCTTTGCAAATACAATTAAGTGAAGGATCTCAAAATGAAATCCATCTTGGATTGAGATCATCCTGGATTTGGGTGGGCTGTAAATGCAGTGACAAGTGTCCTTCTAAGAGACAGAACAGGAGACACAGACACAGAGGATAAGGCCACACGGAGACAGAGGCAGAGACTGCAGTGATGTGGCCACAAGCCCAGGGATGCCTGGAGCCCCCAGGAGCTGGGAGAGGCAGGAAGGATCCTCCCCTAGAGCCTCCGGAAGGAAGCAAACCCAACTGCACTGGGTTGGGCGGTGATGTCCAAAAGATCTGTCCATGTCCTAAGCCCCAGAACCTGGGAATGGGACCTCATTTGGATAAAGGTTCTTTGCAGATGTGATTAAGGATCTGGCGATGGGATCATCCCGAATTAGGATGGGCCGTAAATGCAACGGCGGCAGGTGTCCTTCTAAGAGACAGAAGAGGAGACACAGACACAGAGGAGAAGACCACGTGAAGACAGAGGCAGAGACTGTAGTGATGCGGTCACAAGCCCAGGGATGCCTGGAGCCCCCAGGAGCTGGGAGAGGCAGGAAGGATCCTCCCCTAAAGCTTCTAGAAGGTACCAAACAATATTGCAATGAGTTGAATGATGATCCACAAAAGATAGATTCAGGTCCTAACCCCCAAGAACCTGTGAATAGGACCTCATTTGGAAATAGGGTCTTTGCAAATACAATTAAGTGAAGGATCTCAAAATGAAATCCATCTTGGATTGAGATCATCCTGGATTAGGGTGGGCTGTAAATGCAGTGACAAGTGTCCTTCTAAGAGACAGAACAGGAGACACAGACACAGAGGATAAGGCCACACGGAGACAGAGGCAGAGACTGCAGTGATGTGGCCACAAGCCCAGGGATGCCTGGAGCCCCCAGGAGCTGGGAGAGGCAGGAAGGATCCTCCCCTAGAGTCTCAAGAAGGAACCAGACACAACTGCAGTGGGTTGGGCGGTGATGTCCAAAAGATCTGTCCATGTCCTAAGCCCCAGAACCTGGGAATGGGACCTCATTTGGATAAAGGTTCTTTGCAGATGTGATTAAGGATCTGGCGATGGGATCATCCCGAATTAGGATGGGCCGTAAATGCAACGGCGGCAGGTGTCCTTCTAAGAGACAGAAGAGGAGACACAGACACAGAGGAGAAGACCACGTGAAGACAGAGGCAGAGACTGTAGTGATGCGGTCACAAGCCCAGGGATGCCTGGAACCCCAGGAGCTGGAAGAGGCAGGAAGGATCCTCCCCTAGAGCCTCTGGAGGGAGCATAGCCCTAAGACACCTTGATCTCAGACTTCTGTTCTCCAGGACTGAGGTAGAGGATAAATCTCTTTTCTTGGAAACCTCCCAATCTGTTTTAATTTATTGTCACAGCCTTAAGAAACTAACAGTTGGCGGGGTGTGGTGGCTCATGCCTGTAAACCCAGCACTTTGGGAGGCTGAGGTGGGCGGATCCCCTGAGGTCAGGAGTTCGAGAACAGCCTGGCCAACATGGTAAAACCCCATCTCTACTAAAAATACAAAAATTAGCTGGGCATGGTGGCGTGCACCTGTAATTCCACCTAATCGGGAGGCTGAGGCAGGAGAATCGCTTGAACCCTGGAGTTGGAGGTGGCAGTGAGCTGCAATTGTGCCATTGTACTCCAGCCTGGGCTACAAGAGTGAAGCTCTGTCTCAATAATAATAATAATAATAAATAAGAAAAAAAAGAAATTATCACAGTTGCATTTTTCCACGTTTTTCTTGATTGTTTCAGATGGGAGGGTAAAGTGCGTTTCCATGATTCCATCTTGGCTGAACGTAGACTTCTCTGTCCCTACTTTTATCACCATCCCACAGCCCACCATGGACATGCAGCTGTAATCCCTGTAATCCCACCTACTCAGGAGGCTGAGGCAGGTGAATCGCTTGAACCCTGGAGGCGGAGCTTGCGATCAGCCGAGATCGTGCCACTGCACTCCAACCCGGCAACAGAGCAAGAGTCCCTCTTAAAAAAAAAAAAAATTGAGATGGTGATAGAGTCTGTATGTTTGTACCCTCCAAATCTCATGTTGAAATGGGATCCCCAATGTTGGGGTGTGAGGTCTGGTGGTAGGTGTTTGGATCATGGGGTGAATCCCTAGTAAATAGCTTGGTGCAGTCCCCAAGGTAATGAGACAGTAAATGAGCTCTCCTCTGTGAGTTCGTGTGAGAGTTTGTTCTTTTACCATCCTGGCTAACATGGTGAAACCCCGTCTCTACTAAAAATACACAAAATTAGCCGGGCGTGGTGGCGGGCACCTGTAGTCCCAGCTACTCGGGAGGCTGAGGCAGGAAAATGGCATGAACCCGGGAGGTGGAGGTTGCAGTGAGCCGAGATTGCGCCACTGCACTGCAGCCTGGTGACAGAGTGAGACTCTGTCTCAAAAAAAGAAAAAAGCCGGGCGTGGTGGCTCACGCCTGTAATCCCAGCACTTTGGGAGGCCGAG